>NC_140952.1:67135911-67733411 GCF_014529385.1 Adiantum capillus-veneris
AAACAAGCTAGGGTTGTGCTTGGGGTGGGAACTCCATCTAAGGTGCTTGTCATGCTTGATGACTAAGATACTTGAGGTACTTGTCACATTTAATGAGTAAGTTTCTTGAGAAGCTTCCTCTACTTGGGGGATAAGATGCTTGAGTCAAAAAGAGAACCTACACACTTAATGAGGAAGTTGCTTGAGAAACTTCCTATGCATAAAAATCTCAAAGTTAGGGGAATTCTAAAAGAGCACATGGGACACTTATCAGACTCTCACTAAGCTTAACCACATGGTGTGCTTGAATGCTATTGGTTGGGCTAAAGAGGGGTCCATTGAGCTTCTACTTCCATCTAACAAATATTGTTACCATATACATGTGGTAGTGATGTGTGTGAACACACTAGGACCGCTCGGGCATTTTTTCCCTCTTTAGGAGGTTTTTCCCCCCGAGCATTGTATATACACCCATCACTCTAGGGCTATCTATATTTCTATTGCACACTAAGTAACACACTCTCTATTGTGTGCCTTGAGCTTTCTTCATCTTGTCCAAGCTGTGTGCGTTTCTCTGCAACACTAATTCCAACAATTTGTATCAGAGTAGGTTATGTCCTCCCGAGCTTAGTCGCCAGCTGCTCCAGCACACGCCTGCTCACTTTCTCAATTACAGTGAGGCCCTGGAAAGCATTCGCAGGTTGACAAATATTTCGAGAAAGCTCGTATAGCTTAGTCTGCTCAAATTTTTGATTCGGACTCATTTCGGCCTCTGTTTCCACTACAAATATGTCTGCACAGGGAATTTTTTCATTTTGTGCAGAATTTCTGTAAGTGCCGATTTTTGCATAACAGGTGCCTTACAGTCTTCTACGGTTTGTGCTATATAGCACGTGTTGTTCCCGCTCTGTTTCTCCTAGTTTCGGGCAGTTTTCACATCAGGTGCAACATTTACCATGGCTCACAACAACACAGATGTCTTCAAGATGTTTGCTGCTGAGGACAGGTTGGATGGGGACAATTACCCTATGTGGGCTTATATGATGCAACACGTTCTTGTTTCAAAGGGCCTCTAGAATATTGTGCAAGGCATTGATGTATGTCCTGCTTCTGAGGATGTAGGCGATGTTGAGGATGTTGCAGGTCTTGCTACAAGGATTGCTGTTATTAGAGTTGTTTTGACTACGGTAGAACAAGCTCGTTGGGATGTAAAGGATGTGCAGGCTCATGCATTGATTGAGTTGTGTATGAAGCGCACCATTGTTCCTCATATCCGTTCAACAAAATCTGCAAAACAGGCTTGGGATATTTTGGTTGGTCTTTATGCAAGTCGCAAATGAGGCTAAAATTGCTTTGCTACGTAAAGAGCTAGAGTCAAAGATTATGCATGACGAAGATGATATGGACACTTTCCTTGCTGGTGTCAAGGATATCAATGAGAAACTTATTTCTGCAGGTGAAGTCATTTCAGAGAGTTCCCTTGTGCAAATTGTTCTTGATGCCTTACCAAATTCCTACCAGATTTTATCTAGTACTTGGAGACTGATGACCCAAGGAAATCCTGAAGTTGTCAAGTTTGATGCATTATGCACATTGCTGTTACAAGAGTCACTTTGCAAAAAAAACAAGACTAGGTAGCGTGCAATTGAACAAGATTTTATTGCTTCTCAAAGAAAGGGTGGTAACAACAATGTAGCCACTTCTTATGGTTCTGCTGCGAGTGGCGAAACTTCTGTTCCTAATGCTTCTACTGGAAGCAATTCGTCTGGAAATTTTGGTGATAAGGGCAAAAAGAAGCTGCATTGCCATTATTGTAAATCTAATGATCACTTGATCTAGCAGTGTCCTAAGTTGAAGGCCAAAGAGGCTAAGAAGAAAGAGGGTGGTTCCATCGCAAATGCTGGTTCAACTGCAAATGCAACCATTGTTGAGTCTTCTGTAAAAGGAGACTATAATGCTGATGTTGATGCAGAATGGGATTTTAGCACAGAGTGCACTTACAATCTTGTTGTTCATGATGCATCCTTGTAAGTTGCTACAGATTCACATGTGTGGTATTTCGATGGTGGTGCTACAAAGCACATTACCTCACGTCGTGAATTGTTAACCTCTCTCGAGTCTGTCCCTCATGGGAATTGAGTCACTTGTGCCAACAATTCCTCTTATCCGGTTCAGGGAGTTGGAAAGATTGTGCTTACTGCTATCAATAGCAGTTCTTTTACAATTGTTGATGCACTTTATGTACCTGGGATCAAGAAGAATCTTTTGTTTGTATCTGCACTTGCTAGACTTGGACTTGTAGTCAAATTTGTGGATGACAGATGTACAGTTCATGATCTTAGTTTTGGTGATGAAATTGTTGCATATGGTCTTTTGTGCCGTGGGATGTATAATCTCACTTTGTATGACAAGTGTGGAAAAAATTTTGCAAATGTAGTTGCAAAATCAAGGGCTATTTCAGATGCAAAACATTGGCATGCACGTTTTGGTCATCCGAATTTTGCTAGTTTGCTGCGTTTGCAAAAATTGATATGGTTGCTTCTTTGCCGCCTCTTGTGCATAGTGATGTTTGTGGGCCCATGCAAACTCCATCCTTGGGCAATTACCTTTACTTCATGACTTTCATTGATGATTACTCCAGGCATGCATGGGTATTTCCGCTTAAAGCGAAGTCTGAAGTTTTTATGTGCTTCAAACTATTTCTGACTATGGCTGAAAATGTCTTGAAATGTACTATGGGCAAGCTCCGTTCCGATTGAGGGGGGAGTATATGTCTCATGGATTCAATGCGTTTCTAGCTAGTCCTGGGATAAAACACCAATGTACAGTGCCTTATACACCTCAGCAAACAGTGGTGTTGCTGAGAGGAAAAATAGGTCACTTACGAAAATGGCACGATGTATGGTCAAAAGTCAAGCTTTGCCGCATTCTTTTTGGCTTGAGGCCATCATGTGTGCCACTCATGTACTAAACAGGTGTAATACAAAATCTTTGCATTCTATTACTCCATATGAATCATGGCATGATAGAAAGCCTTCTATTGAGCACGTGCATGTTTTTGGTTGTTTGGCATATGCTTTGGTGCCACAAACACAACACAAAAAATTGAATGATAAGGCTCTCAAATGTATATTTGTTGGTTATAGTATTGAAAGCAAAGGTTACGGATTGTATCATCTGCAAACAAAACGTATTCTGGTTTAGTGGGATATAGTGTTTGTGGAAGATTCTGTTCAGCCCTTGCTGTCATGTACTAGAGACAGTAATGTAAGCTCGCAGGACATTTATGACACTTTGTTGCCTCTTTGAGTGGTGGAAATAGGAATGTAAGTTCCAATGAGGAAAATGTACAGCCTATGGGGGTTTCTGAAAATGTTACAGATCAGCCTATTACTGATGCAGATGTACATGATGTACTTAATGAGGAAAGGGGTGAAAATGAGCAGGCTAGAGGTATGCCAAAATGGCTGGTGCACACTTTGCGTGACAGTAAACTGGATGCACCTTTGTCTAGTGGTACTCGTTCAGGCTCTCGCCATGCATCTTATGCATCAGATTGTTATGCTTTGGTTGTGTCTAGCTTACATGATATTGAGGAGCGTCTGTCTTTTGATGAAGCAAAGAATTCAAAAAATTGGATGCCTGCCATGCAATCAGAATATGATGCACTTATAGAAAATGACACATGGACTTTATGTGATTTGCCTCCTGGAAAAAAGGCCATTGGTACAAAGTGGGTTTACAAGTTGAAACGCAAGCCGGATGGTGACACGATCGCCATAAGGTTCGGCTTGTTGCAAAGGGTTATGCATAGCAAAAAGGCGTAGATTATGAAGAGACTTTTGCTCCCACTTGTCGTATGAGTACTGTGAGTTTTCTATGTGCATTGGCAGCTCATTTTGGTCGGGATGTATGTCAATTAGACATTGTTATTGCTTTCTTGAATGGTGACATATTTGAGGAAGTTTAAGTAACGCAGCCTCGTGGTTTTGTCATAAAGGACAAGAGGACAAAGTGTGCAGATGTAAGAAGGATTTGTATGGGTTGAAACAATATCCTCGTGCTTGGTATGAGAAAGTTGATGCTCATTTGGTCAAACAAGGCTTTTGTAACATCCCAACAGAAAGCACATTTTATGTAAAGCGTGAGGGTGATGTACTTCTCATTGTGGTTCTTTATATAGATGATTTGCTGATCACTGGACCAAATGAGAGACATATTGCTGAATTTAAGGATGATTGAATACTACTTTCAAGATGAAAGATTTGGGGCTATTGCATCATTACTTGGGTATACAATTTAAGCAGTGTGATGGTGGTATTGCCTTGTGCCAGAAAAGGTACATAGAGAAATTTCTATGTAAGTTTGGACTTGAGGATTGCAAACCTATTGCCACTACCATGGAAACAGGTTTGAAGTTGAGTCTACATGATGCTCGTGATCTTGCTGATGTCACTCTTTACCAAACTGCTACTGGCTACCTCATTTATGTATGCAACACATGGCCAAATATGCAGTTTGTAGTCTCCCATGTCAACAAATTTATGCATAGCCCAAGGTCTAAGCATTGGCAGGTTGTCAAGAGCATTTTACGCTACCTTAGTGGCACTTTACATCCTGGCTTGTTTTATCCCAAGGTGGGGTCATTGCCGCTAGACTTACATGATTTTTCGGACTCAGATTGGGCTGGTTGTTTTGACACGCGAGTGTCCACCAAGTGGTTTTTGTTTCATGCTTGGCAGTTCATGTATATCATGGTTGAGCAAGAAGCAACCTAATGTGGCCACTTCTAGTTGTGAGGATGAGTACAGGGCAGTCTTCACAGCTACGGTTGAGTGTGTATGACTCACACGGCTTATGGCTGATTTGGGTGTTGGACAGGACACTGCCAACACTATCTACACTGACAGTCAGAGCGCATTGGCAGTTGCAAGGAACCCAGTTTTCCATGCTTGCACAAAGCATTACCACTATGGCAGGGAGGGGCTCTCAGCAGGAGAGGTCAACTTGGCTTATGTGCCAACACAGGATAACCTTCCAGATCTTTTCACAAAGGCATTGTCTCGTGAGAAGCTTGAAGCTTTCTGCAAAGCTTTGGGCTTACTCCCCTTTGGGCTGATCATGTCCTCAGGGCATGGCACCTCCCTTTACTCATGTGCCAGCTCTCGTTCACTGCATCACTCCAGGGCAGATTTGTTACCATATACATGAGGTAGTGATGTGTGTGAACACACTAGGACCGCTGGGGCATTTTTTCCCTCTTTGGGAGGTTTTTCCCCCAGAGCATTGTATATACGCCCATCACTCTAGGGCTATCTATATTTCCATTTCACACTAAGTAACACACTCTCTATTGTGTGCCTTGGGATTCCTTCGTCTTCTCCAAGCTGTGTGAGTTTCACTGCAACCCTAATTCCAACAAATATCTAGATACTTTCAATCTCTCTCTCTCTAAGGGGTAAGGAGGACACTTGTCAAAAGACTACCCATGTGATTGTCTGCATGCTCCATGTGCTTTTCTGCATGCTTGTCTGCATGCTCCATGTGATTGGCTAAGGGGAGAGGGGTCCAATGAGCTTACAGCATGTAGAAATTTTACCCAAAGCAAGGAAGGGGGGTTCTAGGGGGATATACTCCATACACACACTCATTTGCAAGGCCATTCTCACTTGGTGGAAGTTGAGGAGCACCACCTCCTTCTCCAAGCTTGTGAGAGTGAAAGCCTACACCAACACTCTTGGCTATGGAATGCAAATCCAACCAAGATTCATGCTTCAATGCTTAAGCTTTCCATCTTCTCCATCTTCATTACTATGCTATTATGTATGCTAGCAAGAAGAGTAATGATAAGTGAGGAACTATTTCTTTCTCCTATGGAATGTTTCTTCTTCCTCTTCCCTATCCTCATTCCCCACTAGCTCTCTCCACCTTCGAAGGTGCGTGAGGCCTTGGGACTGAGGCTTGGGATAGTTAATTCTTTCTACAAGTTTATGTTATGCTTGTGATGCATGAATCTTTCCATATTCATTGCATCACGTAGTCACAAGGAACACAAAGATTGTATTGTACCAAGTCTCTCTTGATGGGAGAAACTATAATACAAATGCCTATTGGAGGGGGGGACCGGCTCCATATGAATCCGGTCCTCAACTATTGTCATGTTCTCCAAACTCTCTCTCTTGCAAAAGTATTGTGCATTCCAAGTTAACTAAGTACCATGTTTATGTTGCTACCATCAATTAAGTTCACCCGCTATTCTCACAAAGTAATCTCTCAAAAGTGCTTGACCTAATTTCCTAATTTCGCTACTCTCAAAATTCATAGGCCATTTCCATTACATTGGTATCAGAGAATTTGGTTTCTCTTTTCTTGCTTAAGAAGAGAGGTCCTTAAGAAGCCTGTTAATGGTTTTTTTTGTTAGTTATACTAGGGTAACTGGGTCTGGGATCTATTGTCGGTTTTGTTGAGCCCACTATGTGGGATATGGTGCACACCTTGGGAGCTTTGGTCTAATAATGGTGTATTTTTAGACTTGCCTATGGCTTTACCATTATTGAGGCATAAGAAGTCCGAAAGGAGCTATCCCTCGGCAACTTCGCTATGTTACACTCACTCAACTACTCTTTATAATTAACCAATTTTAGTCGTGGGTGTAGATACTTAAGTGTCTATTTTCAAAGGATAAGAGGAGTAGCAACTAAGGTTTTGAATTGCCAAAGCATACACTAAGTAAACACATAAGCTCAATTAACATGGCTAACAATAACCAAGAGACTAGAATGAACATGGCTGACAATAACCAAGAGACTAGAATGAACATGGCTGACAATAACCAAGAGAGTAGAATGAACATTGATCACTTTGATTTTGCACATGAAGGTGCTAATGATGATGCCCCCATGTTTGTTAATTATCTTGTTACTAGGTTGCAACAAGCTATGGATAACCCCTCTTTGCAAGCCGAAGTTACTCAACTACTTCGTGCTTATAGGATTTCCTTTCCTCTCAAAGAGGAGAGAGAGCTTATGAGGCCTCTTGGTGAGACCCCCAAAATAAGACTCTCTCCCATACGAGAGGAGGAATCCAAAGAACGAGAAAGTAATGACTCCCTAGGTTCCTCAAAAGATATGGATCCATGAAGATGCCGGTCTAGAGGATCGCCAACTCCTCCCAAGAGGAAACGGTTAACCCATAGTCCTTCTCCTTGTCACTACAAAAGGGAAGAGAGGAAAAAAATGAAGAAAAGGGCAAGAAAGAGGTCACCCTCTTCTCCTTGTTCTTCACCTTCCTCCTCTATCGATAAAAGCTATGGCTATTCTCCTAGAGAATACAAGAGGGGAGGACATCACAAATCTTACCCTGCATGGTGAAGGTCACAAAAGTTAAAGAAGTTTAAAGAGGGAGAAAAGAGTATCTCTTTTCTCACCTATGATGGCACCTTTGGTGCTACCGACAAAGTATTGGCCTTCATCCAACAGTTTGATGTGGCCTTTGGAGATGAGGGCTTCACGGAGTCCTCCAAGCTACACCATGTAGATATGCACTTCCAAAAATTGACTCATCAATGGCTAGTCTTCGTGGCAACGACAAAGCCCCAAAGACTTGGAAAACTCTACAAGTTTCCATCATGAAGCAATTCCTTGCAAGTGATGCAAAGGACAAAGTGCTCACCAAATGGTGAAGTTTAAAGCTTCTCTCTAATGTGTCTATCCACAAATATGTGAACAAGTTTTGGGATTTACATCTCAAGACTACTATCCTTCAAAAGATAGACTTTTTCGTGCAAAAGAAATAATTTTGTACGGGATTACCCAAAGAGATGGCCGAGTATGTCAACTCTCAATGGCCTGGTTCTATCACCAAGGTAATCCATCACACCATCTTTCGCGCATCAATTTCCAACAAGGGTCTAGATGGAATGTCAAACCCATGGAAAATAAAGACAAAAGTGATGCCAAGGGGAAATCCAATACCCAAAATTCTTCCCAAGGCCATTCCAACAACAACAAAAACAATCAGTCCAAGGAGAAGGGAGTTTACAAAGGTTCAACTCACAACTTCATATCCACGGAGTTGACCACTAAGCTAGGAATACAAGCCCACGAGATGGGAGAAACATTGAAAGCCAATGGAGCTAGATCAAGGGACAAGACATCTCAGTTACTTCCTTAATTGGAAAATTAAGGCTTCATGTCCAAAGCTATGTGGACAAAAAGGATTTCTTCATCTTCCCTCTCAAACATGACCATGCAATTGAGCTCCTATCAAGAAGCTCACCACCTAGCAAGCCTGCTTATCAAGTTTCACAAGCTCAACAAGAGGAGTTCATGAGGCAAGTGCATGATTTTTTTTTTTTGTTTTCAAAGGGGAATGGTGAGGTCTAGCTTCTCTCCATTTTGTTCACCATTGCTTTTAGTGCAAAAGAAAGATGACACATATCACATGTGTGTCGACTATAGAGAACTAAATAAGATCACTATCAAAAATAGATTTAATGTGCCACGTGCAGTAATTTACAAGTTTTGGCCTGACAAATTCTCCAAACGCATTCAAACTCATGATGGACAAAAATCTTCATGCCATCCAAATTCTCTTGAAGAGTACAAGCGACACCTCCAACTAACCTTTCAAGTTGTGAGAGAGAATAAGCTTTTCATTAATTAAAAGAGAAGTGATTTTTTTTATACAAGAGATTCAATACTTAGGTCACATTATCTCTAAAGATGGCACCCGTATGGATGCAACAAAGTTAGAGGTAATAAAAAGATGGCCTAATCCAAGGAATCTACAAGAGGTACGAAGCTTTGTAGGTATGTGTGCCCATTATATGACTTAATAAAAAATAACATTAAGTATTCATGGACTGCAAAAGTGCAAGAAGCTTAAGGACAATCTTATCTCTCAATGAGTGTGATCATCTCTCAATGAGTGATCACACTGTTAGATCTCTCAAAGCTATTTGAGGTCCAATGTAATTCTTGTGTGGTAAGTGCCTTGGAGCTATTTTGCTTCAAGAAGGGCATGCCATAGCATATAAGAGTCAAAGACTCAACTTCGATAAGTGAGTATTGGGAAAATACAAAAAAGAGCTACTAGCTATTCTATATGCCCTAAACACATGGAAACACTGTCTATTGGGGACTCCATTCATCCTACAAATGGATCACAAAGCCTCAAGAACTTCATAACGCAAACCAAGCTCTCCGAAAAACGAATGAGGTGGGAAAATTTTCTTTTGCAATTTAAATTTCATATCGCTTACATTGTTGCCAAGCACAATCAAGTGGTCGATGCACTTTCACAACGACCAAGGGTAAATGTGGTGTCTATAGCAGCTCACAATGATCTATCATTTATGATAGATGAGGATGCTACTGACCAAGACTTTAAGTATGTAATTACAGCCTTTGCAATAGGGAAGAAACAAGAACCATTCACCTTGAAGGATGGTTATCTTCCAAACAGCAATAGGCTATGTGTTAGTCACCCATACAATACGAAAGTCATGTTTGAATCCCATACTTCTCCTTATGCGGGACAAAGAGGGATTCCATAGTCTACTCTTCAAGAAGTAGAAATGTATTTTTGTTGGTCTACCATGAAAAGTAAACATACAAGAGTATGTTTCAAAATGCGTGGTATACCAAAAGTTCACAATTGATCGAGGGAAGCAACTTGGATTGTTTCAATCGACAAGCTTAACAAGAAAACACACTCTATGCTTGTCAAAAAGACTATTAAGGCACATCAAATGGAAACTCTCTTCAGATCTCAATTTTTCAAGCATCATGGATCCCAACATCCATAGTGTCATACAAAGATCCTAGAATGACTAGTAAGTTCTAGAAGGGTCTCTTTGAGAATCTAGGAAGTAGACTAAATTTCTCTTTCGGCCTATCATCCACAAACGGATGACCAAAGCGAAATAACTAATCTAACGATTCTTGATATACTAAAAGCCTACGTCATGGAAGTAAATCAATGTTCTCAATGATAGAAGTACCTACCTCTTATAGAGTATGTGTACAATGATATTGTACACACGTCTATGGGGAAAGTACCTTTTGAGATTAAAGAAGGAAGATCCAAAAGTCCCTTACTACTTTAATTACATGGGAAGATCTTCACTACTGATGAATATAGCCGAGACCTACAAGAATCTTTTTCCAAAGATTAAAAGGGCTATATCCATCTCACAGGAAAGGCAAAAAGGGTTGCTGCTAATAAGCATAGAAGAGTCTTAGCCTTTAAGGAAAATGATTGGGTCTTACTAAAGTTCCTCAAGGCTCATCTGAGGCATACTACGGGCAAGAGTCCTACGAACCACCAAGAGTATGATGCTAAAGTAGCAAAAAGATACTATGGTCCTTAAAATTCTTAAACCAGTCAATGAGATGGCTTATCAATTGACGTTGCCCAACCATTGGCTCATGCACAATGTTTTCCATGAGAACCTATATAAGCCTTATAAAGGAGCGCCATCAAAAGAAGCAATAGTTGCAGACCCTCCAAAAATCAAAGATCAAGAAGAAGTACAACATGAGGACAAGGTATTAAGAAACGGTAAGATTATCTGACGATATCTTATTAAGTTAAAGAATTATCCTTTTTAAGATGCTAAATGGATGCAAGGAACCTAGCTTAAGGATATTATGAACCTTGTGAATGCTTACAATGTTGCACTAGAGTAAGCATATGAAAATGCATTTTAAATGAAAAATGTTTTTGTCTTATAAAACTAGTTCTCTTTTTATTGTGCACAAATTTAAGAAGTATGCATGCTTAAAATCATGTTTGGGATGAAGATGTCTCTCAAAATCCATGTAGAATTCGGCACTCTACTTGGGAGGATGAAATGGATTAAAGAGCAGACATGCTTGCGACAGCTATGTCTCCCAAGCACCAAACGGATTAGTCATCCATCTTGGAATGATGTTGTAGGGTAAAAAGAGATCCTCTACCCGCTAAGACAAATTGACTAATGACTATGACTTTATCTCTTTTACCTCATAGTCGAGGATGACTACGATTTCAACAGAAAGGTAATGTCATTAAATATCTAATATCTAACCAGCCCAAATGAATTTATCATATTAAACTGATCATTTAATATGGGATAATAAAGGAGAACAAGGGTTAGAATATAGACATGTGCTTACGGATCTATCTCAACATGGGGCCAATGGTAAAGGGGTCCAAATGAGAGATGGTATGTCAGAGAGCAAGGTTAACTAATGAAACTTAAGACCTTAGGGTTAGCTTCATTAAATACCTCTAATGGTTAGTGTTAAAAGTCCTTTGACCTTAAACAAGCTAGGGTTGAGCTTGAGGTGGAAACCCGACCTAAACTTAAGCAAGCTAGGGATGTGCTTGAGGTGGGAACCCGACCTAAACTTAAGCAAGCTAGGGTTGTGCTTGAGGTGGGAACCCAACCTAAACTCAAACAAGCTAGGGTTGTGCTTGAGGTGGGAACTCCACCTAAGGTGCTTGTCATGCTTGATGGCTAAGGTACTTGAGGTACTTGTCACATTTAATGGGAAATTGCTTGAGAAGCTTCCTATGCATGGGGGGTAAGATGCTTGAGTCAAAAAGAGAACCTACACACTTAATGAGGAAATTGCTTGACAAACTTCCTATGCATAAAAATATCAAAGTTAGGGGAATTCTAAAAGAGCACATGGGACACATTTTAGACTCTCACTAAGCTTAACCACATGGTGTGCTTGAATGCTATTGGCTTGGCTAAAGAGGGGTCCAATGAGCTTCTACTTCCATCTAACAAATATCTAGATATTTTCAAGCTCTCTCTCTCTAAGGGGTACGGAGGACAGTTGTCAAAAGACTATCCATGTGCTTGATTGCATGCTACATGTGATTGGCTAATGGGAGAGGGGTCCAATGATCTTGCAGTATATAGAAATTTTGCCCAAAGGAAGGAAGGGGGGTGCTAGGGGGATATACTCCACACACACACACACACACTCATTTGCAAGGCCATTCTCACTTGGTGAAAGTTGAGAAACACCACCTCCTTCTCCAAGCTTGTGAGAGTGAAAGCCTACACCAACACTCTTGGCTATGGAATGCAAATCCAACCCAGAGTAATGCTTCAATTTTTAAGCTTTCCACCTTCTCCATCTCTATTACTATGCTATTATGTATTTTAGCAAGAAGAGTAATGATAAGTAAGGAACTATTTCTTTCTGCTATGGAATGTTTCTTCTTCCTCTTCCCTATCCCCGCTAGCTCTCTCCACCTTTGGAGGTGTTTGAGACCTTGGGACTGAGGCTTGGGATAGTTAATTCTTTCTACAAGTTTATGTTATGCTTGTGATGCATGACGCTTTCCATATTCATTGCATCACGTAGGTCACAAGGAACACAAAGATTGTATTGTACCAAGTCTCTTTTGATGGGAGAAACTATAATACAAATGCCTATATTGTTGAGATGTCGAGCTCTACACCTTGAGCTGGCATCCACTACGGGTCTTGGCCGCTTACGGCATTTACTCATTGGCGCGTTAGGTGACCGACACGGAGAATCTCTGCCAGTGATTCTACAGCTGGACTACACTTATAGTGCCAGCCTAGAACGCTTCTAGCGAGTTTACACTTAGTGACCGCATGTACATATGTGCTACTTTTCAGCTTTAGCACTTAGTCATTTTGTACTCTCTTTTCTGTGAAGAAGAAGAAGAAGCTTTCCATCTCTGTGTGCTTTGTGCTTGTCTTGTGTAGATCTCTTGCATCCTCATTCTTTACATATATGAATTAGGTCCTCAACTTTTGTCATGTTCTCTAAACTCTCTCTCGTGCAAAAGTATTGTTCATGCCAAGTTAACTAAGTACTGTGTTTATGTTGGTACTATCAATTAAGTTCACCCGCTATGCTCACAAAGTAATCTCTCAAAAGTGCTTCACCTAATTTCCTAATTCTACTACTCTCAAAGTTCATAGGCCATTTCCATTACAGTATGTGTGTGTGTGTGTGTGTGTGTGTGTGTGTGAGAGAGAGAGAGAGAGAGAGGGAGAGAGAGAGAGAACTTGTAGACCTTGTGTGATGAGAGATAGTGTTGGAACTTTGGTGGGTGGAACCAAACCTAATCAAATTTCACAAAATTTAAAGCTAAATGTGCTCGTAAGAAGAAAATTGGCGCAGTGGCATCATTATCTTATTGTCCCAACACACTATAATGAAGTAGGAGACTCATGTCTTTGGAGCATAAATTTTCATACCAAGATCTTTGGCTCAAAGGTGGAATTTGGAGAGGGGTGGAGATTCATAACAAACTGCTAGCCCCGACGTGGTCTACCCTAAGATTGGGAGGTAGCTCAGGAGAATTGGTAAGAAAATGCAATAGACCAGTAGGAGTCTTAAAGTGGGGGGAAGAAACCAGATACTTCAAGAAGTCCATTTTGCATTGGTCCCCCTAGCTTTCCAAAGTTGTAGATCCGCCACAAATTCCCTATTTGATAGAGACAGCCAGGAAGATGAATAATAAGGGTTAAATTGACTTTGGCACTTTTGGAACAGCGACAACAAGAGCTGGAAAAGCATTGACCTTCTGGTTACCCAGTACAAACTTAATAGCTTGGAGGTCTTGCTTGTTCACAAAGTGATGAAAGAGATGGACAATATAGTGATGCCAATCTGTGATTCGTAGTTTGACTTGAATGCCTGGAAATAGACCGGAAGTAGTCTCTTTTGGAAACCCCATCCTAAAGACATTTATCATACAATGATGTATAAGAAGAATTTGTCTAGCCCTCTTAACAAGATAAGGAAAAAACAATGGACGGAGGAAAGGTGGGAGAAAGTAATGGAGAACATCTAGAAAGCCAAAGGTTCTGTAGCACATGAAGGTATTGTTATGGAATGTAATTTGGGGTGCTCTACCGATGGGGGTGAAGATTCAGGAGATAGGGATTGGGTCAGATCAATGCTTGGGGTGCAGGGTGGCTAGTGAAGATCTGGCCCATCTCTTCATGGATTGTCCAACTATCAAAGGCCTCACATGCAAAATATGCAAGTGGATCCAAAGAACATGGAGAATTGGTTTTTTCAAGACTGATCTATACCTTGGAGGGAAGAATTCAGATAGTCCTGCCATCCTCATCAGCACTCAAATTGTCAAGTACTTCTTCTTATATAATGTATGGCAGACAAGGAACCGCCGTGTGTTTGAAGGAGGTTTTGAGGTGGCAAGCTTTGCAAAAATTATACAAGAAAGAAAAGTGCTAATATGGACGCTCAGACACAAGCAACACTCGGAGAATTGGTCTAGGACTACTTGTGTCTTGTTGTCAACAGATGGCATGCCTAGGACGAGTGAAAATCTTGGCCATCGGTAATTAAAAGATATCAGAGGAACATGATAATGGACCTTGTGTATCAAGAATAAGGGGGCGGGTTGGTAGGAGTGGCTGCCTTGACAGCCGATGTAATTTTGGTCCTTGGATGATGTCATGGCTCAACACAAGCATGACCAGACCTTGTAATTTTTTGGGTTGCTTAATATAATTCACTCACAATTGTGAGTTTTGAAAAAAAAAAAAGTGATATCTCACACTTCACCATCATGACCATACACTTACTAATGCTTTGATAATGAATCATGATGATATGAGAGAGTGACATTGAATCATGATAACCTTAATCATACTATGGGGGTGATGGTTGAAGACTTCAAACATCAAATTAAATAGTGAAGTACTAATTTATAACAATCCAAACTACTATATGGCCATAAATTGATGAATCATGTTAATCTTTGAGAGATGATCTACTGAACTCACCTTTTAATTCTCAAGCCTACCTTGTCATCTACATGGGGAGATGATCTACTGAACTCACCTTTACATTCTGCAGCGTATCTTATCATCTACACTTTGCACCTAAGGAGCAATCCAATTTAGCAACATGGTATTGGGATATTTGGGAAGTGTTCTCCATTATTGCACATACACTATATCCTTGCAGGCTTAGTAGGCTTAGCTTCTTACCCAACTTGAGTGCTCGATTTTTATCACATTCAAACTTGCTTTCCTCACATTTGACGTAGCCTCCTAGCTACTTCATGGATGTTCAATTGTCACCCTCATCTCCATAATCCTCAAGCATTGAGAGCCATTAGTCAACCTAGAACAAAGCGTTTAACATGTTTGATTTGGTCCCATAGGTCATATTATCAGCTTTGATGACAATACTACTCTGTGTGTGTGTGTGTGTGTGTGTGTGTGTGTAGGAGATAGGATTAAGCTCATATATTTATATAGCTATATGGGAGCATACTCTCTCTCTCTCTCTCTCTCTCTCTCTCTCTCTCTCTCTCTCACACACACACACACACACACACACACACACACACACACACATTTTTTGGCTCTATGGAAGCTAGAAGAAGCCATCCCTCCTTCATCCCCCCCCCCCCCCCCCGGCCCCCCGTGTGTGTGTGTGTGTGGCTATGGTTTCAAGTAACAAATCTTGAGTTCTGTTTGTCCGATTGATCTCTAAGATCCCTTGGGTTTTTTTCTACAACATTAGAGCTTCTCCTCATGCATGTGTGTGTTTGTGTACATCTCTCTCTCTCTCTCTCTCTCTCTCTCTCTCTCTCTCTCTCTCTCTCTGTCCCTCCCACACACACACACACACACATATATATGTATGTATGTATGCATAGATATGTATGTATGTGTGTGTATAGATATATATACATGTGTGTGTATGTGCATGCCTATGTATTTATGGAAGATGGGAGAAACCTTATGTATTTATACATATTTCACTTTAGTTGGCTATATACAAGCATGCTCTCTCTCTCTCTCACACACACACACACTCACTCAAACACACACGCATACACATACACACATTTATTTGGCTCTATGGGGTCTCGGAGCAATCGCCCCCCCTCCTCTCTCTCTCTCTCTCTCTCTCTCTCTCCCCTTTGAGTAACAAATCTTGAGTTTGACTTGTAAGATTGATCTCTAAGACCCCTTGCATTTTTTCCTACATTAGATTCTTCTCATGCGCGCGTGTGTGTGTGTGTGTGTGTGTGTGTGTGTGTGTGTATATGCACATACATTAGAAATTATGAGACGTGTGTGTGTGTGTGTGTGTGTGAGAGAGAGAGAGAGAGAGAGAGAGAGATTGTAGAGTGTGCTCTTTATGGAAGTGCCTATCTTTCTGAAGCTGCTATCATCATATCTCCATTTAGCTTACCATGAGAAAATTTTGATTCTTTAAGAGAAATTTTTCATTTGATTTTTGGTTTTTTCAATTTTCCCATGTGGCTAGTTTTCCTCCGCTCTCAAATTCCAGGTTATTTCTTCAGTGTCCTCAGAATTATCCCCATTTGAACATTCTTAGGGCTGTTTTTAAGTATTACAAATTAACCACTTCTCATTGAGAGAGAGAGAGAGAGAGAGAGAGAGAGAGAGAGAGAGATTTATTGAAGGTAGAACTTATCTTCTTCTTCTCTTCTCTCTCTCTCTCTCTCTCTCTCTATCTCTCTCTATCTCTATGTATCTATCTACATGTGCATGTAGTCGACCCAGTGTTTCATCTCAAGGAAATTCTCGTTTATCATCTTTTATAAAAAATTGAGGATATTTTAACATAGGCAATTATGATAATCAACCTCTCTCTGATCTCTTTGTCTCTCTTTCTCTCTCCCCTATTCTTCCTTTCATGGATCAGTGCCTTTTTTATCTCTCTCTCTCTCTCTCTCTCTCTCTCTCTCTCTCTCTCTCTCTCCCTCGCGCACACACATACACAGAACCTCTCTCTACTCTCTTCTTCTCGTTGATCAGTGCCTCTTTAATCTCTCTGTCTCTCTCTCTATCTCTCTCTCTCTCTCTCTCTCTCTCTCTCTCTCTCACACACACACACACACACACACATACACACATACACACACACATGCATGTGTTGAAGTTGGCCTATCTACCATCCCAAAAGGTGATTCACACAAGCAGATGTAGTCCTACTAAATCTGATAGTGGACTATCCACAAAATTCCTATTTTTTGCTCTCTCTCTCTCTCTCTCTCTCTCTCTCTCTCTCTCTCTCTCCAGTGACATACTTGAGTTGCATTGAGAGCTACCCCATGGATGGCCGAGATTTTCCATAAGCAAGCAAGCCCTCCTCTCTTCATAAAAATACACTCAATGTTCGAGTTTTTGTTAGTGTATCTGTCATGTGCATGCACATACTTACATGCACTCAATACAGTAACCAATAAATTGGGAGAGAAGAGACAACAACATAGGTGTCCAATGTTTAATAATTTTCAAGCACTTTAAGAATGGGTTTAGAAGTGTCTCCTTATAGTTATTTTGAAAATTTTTAAAATACACTGGTATAGGCTATTCATGCAGTTGTGTGGCAAGCTACGATAAGTAAAAGTTTGTTATTATAGTACACCTACTGTGTTCTTGGTAGCCTCACTGAGAGGACAAATATGTAATCTTCAAGGCTCGGCTTGATCTTGAGGCCGTTTTGTAATTTCTTTGAGATTTAAATACATTTACTCTACTCTGAGTTTGGCCAAAAACATTTATTTGAAAATACACTTGCACAAATTTCTAAAAGATATTAATATTGGTCTTAAAAAAAACCCTTTGAAAAAACAAAGCCCAATTTATCTTTAAAAATTATATTTTCATTAAACAATAAAACATGCACAAGGATTGTCATTTTTTTGTTATGTGCACTTAAGCTGGAACATTTACTTTATGTAAATTAGAAAGGCTTTACATTTTCAAAAGTCTTTTTGTTATGTGTACTTAAATTGGTAAAATTACTTTGTGTAAAGTAGAAAGTTCTTGCTTTTCCATTCTCAAAAGTCTTTTCATTTCCTAAAATGCTACTAATTACTTTTGCATTTAAAAAATTCCTACCCTTACTTTTTCATTTTAGAATAGAGGTTTTATAAGAATTTTTCTTAAGTGGAGCACCCAGTGACACATAGAAGGTCTCTCTTTCTTTGAAAAATTTAAGCTGCTTGATATATAGTATAGATAGATATGTTCATTCATTTCATAGCATTACTATGGCTTGACTTTCCATTCCTACTTCTTTTCCAATGCCCATGTGAAGCCAACACGCAGATGAGTTCTCCTTCCTCAAAATATTTAAGCTACATTATGTATAGTATAGATATTGTTTCTTACAATTCACATATAATTTCTTTTAAATCTTAGAAAATATAAGCCTTGTTATGGTATTTAATTGGTGTTCTTGAGAGATCTAACAAGAATTCCACATACAAAATCTTGAACTTTTCAAGGAAAAACTAAGCTAAGTGAGGCTCTTATTTATAGAGTCATGGCCTATTAGCTTAAACACCTCCAATAAAGTAAATATCTCTAATTGTCTCTTCATGTATGAATGTATCTAAACTATCTCTCCTTAATTCACATAGGCTATTTAAGAATTACTTGGGATAATAATTAGTGATATTTATGAAAACTGTAAATACTTTTTTTGGCCTACCCAAAGGGCAAAGGCTATAGAGATCACTTCTCTTTTTGCTGACTAAAATAGGAATAAAATTGAGTTGTATTTTCAAGCATTTTTTGATAGACTTAAAATGTTGATTGGTTGAAATAAGATAGTGGGCACTCATTTAGATGACTAGTCTGTATGATTATAATGCCCTTGCGAGAACCATGATGTTGCAATTGCATTGAAGTTATAATGAGAAATGGGACTTTGGAGAGATCTTACTCAGATACTCCCGTGATCTTTGGGATGGGGTGTGTGTGTGTGGGAACTGATGATGGGGCAATGCCGCCTTAGTGGGAGAAGCGGAAGCACTGGTTTTTCCAACAGGGAACCTTTCAACTTGGAGAAAAACTGATTGCAACGCGTTCTCGCGGGGTGTTTACTATCGGCAGTCATCTCCCCTGTCTGTTGAGCAAGATGACAGTGCCCTCAAAATCCCACCCTGCCCTCTCATCCATTGTCCGCTTGGCCTTGGCAAGCTAACCATGAGAGAGACACTCTTTGAGAACAAAGGACTTGTAGCTCATTCTCTACCTGTAGACGAGAGAGAGAGAGAGAGAGAGAGAGAGAATGTCATGGATGATCGGGCCGTCTGCCTTCCCCACTCGTTTCCATCGCCTCCTCTCTCTATGTCCCAGTCTCTGGAGTCCGATCCTGCATCACTACTTTCACCTCGACAACTACTATCGACTCTCTCTCTCTCTCTCTCTCTCTCTCTCTCTCTGGCATTGTTGGCAGCATGTTTCCACTATAGAACCAAAGCCTCCCGAGGGAAGATTGTTTTGACAGTAGAAACAAGACAATACACATCTGAGGAGCTGGCCGTAGCAACCGGATGCGAAGGACAATCTTTTGGGGCAAGGGACCCAAGCTGCTGTGAACAAGGGGGTGCTCTCAGATGGCATGATCGTGGCTGTGAAAAACTCAAGGGACCTTGCTCACGTGAAGTTCTTTTGAAAGAGATGCACATTTTGAGCAAGTTGAGGCATAGAAACCTTGTGAGTGCCTTGGTGTTGGACTACATGTCCAATGAGAGCCTAGAGCACTACCTGCATGTTAGAAGAGATCATGAAGAATATCACTGGGGAAGGCTCACAACGATTGCAACCAGCCTTGTCAATGCGTTAAAGTACTTGCATCATGAGTACGGCGTGCCAGTTATCCATGGTGATATCAATCCCTGTAACATTCTGATAGACTCCAGCCTGGAGGCACACCTGGCGGACTTTGTGGACTCTCCAAGATTGGCAAAGAAGGAGTCTTTTCCATATCTTCCAATTTCAAGGGGACAATAGGCTACATGGCACCAGGTCTGGTAATTTGCTTGGAGGAAATGGGAAGTTGCTCTTCTTGTGTATAATTAAGTAAATTATGCAGTCTAACTCCTTGAAATTGGTGGTATAGTGTCTCACACATGCATATTTTGGATTGTTAGAACATGCCTATGCAGCACAAACCACAACAAAGGTAGATGTATACAGCTTTGGCATGGTCAGTCTCGAGATGTTCACTGGGAAGAAGCCCACCGAGGTTTCCGAAGGAGTGAGCTTGCGTGAATGGGTCGTACACAAGCTTTCGGATGGTTCTGGGAGGTCAGTCAAAGAGGCATTGGATACCCGATTGGTCCATTCACCTTCCACAGTTGGGCAGGCACTGCAGCTCTTTCAAATGGGTATCGCATGCACCCGAGACCAACCCCATGATCGGCCCACAATGCAAGACATCTTGCCTTTTCTATGCACCCTCTGATTAAAGTAGATGGCTACACCATCTTCTGGGACAATCTGAAGCCGATGGTCTCAGATAATAATCAAAGTAGTGTAAGCCCAAAGCTTTGTTTCAGGGAAAGCCTTAAACCAAGATGATCTCTCACTTGTGTTGTTTTCTCAACGGCATTTGAGCTTAAACACTCCATAATGGTTAAAATTGATTCACATTACTCAGTACTTAATGATTTGTAGCTTCCAAGCATGAAGCAAAAGCACTTATGGATATACATGACATAACAAAATCTCCTTGCTGAGCTTGGAGAAGGGCTATAATTTGGTGGTAATGGTGCTTGGTTGGGATAAAAATCAACCTAAGGTACATATTGACGAGTTACTGAGATTCTCCCAATCCCCCAACTCACCTAAGAAAAGGCTACAACCTCCATGCCCTTCAAGCGCCTACTCCTCTCTGCTTGCCCTCACCCCGCCATTCATCACCTGCTCCCACACTGCCTCCATCGCTCTCTCCCACATTGCCCATCACCTCCTGCACCATACTTGTTCATGCGTAGGTAAGAGAGAGAGAGAGAGAGAGAGAGAGAGAGAGAGAGCCCTCCACAGAGCGACCTTGCTGCGTGCCGCTGGCGTGGCGATGCGGTTGCTGCTCTCGGAAGAGAACTATGGAAGATAACCATCTCCCAAATGCTCTCACCAAATGGCAAACGAACAAAAAATCATGTTAACCATTTGTGATCGTAAGAATGATGGTTTGGGAGTGGAGAATGATGTTTGTCTGCTGTAAAGTGAGGGCAACGCAACCGAGGCTGCAATTGAAGGGTATGGAGGTGGTCGTGGTTACGAAGCAAGTGTTTTGTCGCTCTGACCTTGGCGTTGCAGCCTGCGAGACCAGGGGGCCAGCGAGTATAAAAGCCTGGCATAGCGGCAGGGCGCGCTTCCGTCTCAGCGTTTGGATGGCGACGGTGAGTGAAGGTGACAGCGGTGGCCTCTAGCTTGAGCTCAGTGGCTGCCTCCCATCCCTCATTCTCGGTTTCCCGCAGTTGCCCTCAACTTTGGAGAGAGGGGCGGCTTCCCCTCTTGCTCTGCAAAGAGCGAAAATGGTAGCAGGGGTGAACGAGAAAAGTGGGCGGTACGTGTGCATGCCACAGTCAGTCTATTGGGCCATGGATTTGTTCGGGTGCAGACGTTATGATTCTGCTCAAGAGCTACTGACCAGTTTGTTCGGCCTGGTCTTCTTCGACGTGCAAAGGGGTCTGGATGCAAGGTGCAGGTCGAGTTTGGCCCTGTTGAGAGCTGCTCGCGGTGGGTTTGAAGACCTTGATATTGTTGATATCTGTGTTCGGGGCATATTTCAACTTCAACATTGGGCTTTGCTATGTTCGTGCAACTTTAATGGCATTCATGCAGGAGTCACAGGGCATGTGCTGGGAGCCACAGCAGAAGCTGCGAGTGCCACCCATGATGATGAGGGTTCTCACCAATAGCAGGCAGGCAAAAGGCTACAACTGCCATGCCGCCGGCGCTGTTCCACTGTACTTGCAGTAATAGTAATTTCATGTCTTTAAACTCCCAATCCACCTGTCAAATGACATGTATGCGTGCATGCAACATCAATCATCTCCAAGAAATCGAATAATAGGTAACAAACATAGTCCCGCTGACCTATTTTGCAAGCAGAAAAGCGCCAACCATCATTGAGACTCCAATACCATTATTAGAGCAAGAAGAACTGGCTTATACCTGAGTCTGTGAGATGGTCAACCTCGACCTTGCGGATGTTGACTTTGCTGCAATTCAGCTATCACCACAGAAACATGGATACAAGATATTCTCCTTCAGTGATGACATCTTGAACTGCGTGAAGGAACCGTGATGTGATATGATGTCTCCTTGTTTGTGTTGTTTTTTGCAAGGTTGAAGGTGGAAGCCACCGAGGGTTAATTGGTACAAGGCCTGCCGTCCAATTTTTTTTTGCATAGCAGATTTTCCCGGGCATGTAGGTCTTGTCTATTTGCTGCTCCCAATTCTTGCATGGTGGCGGCCAACCTTCTGATTGTGGTGGATTTCTTTAAGGTGTCCAAGTTTTCTGAAGGGCTCAACAGCCATCCTTCACGTGGTCACTACTGATGTGGACAATGAGGCTTCTTCCTCATCGTCGTCCATACTTCACCCATCCCCACAATATTATATCCACACAGGTGCGTGCAGAGTGCAGCCTAGAAAAAGATTCTAAGGTCACTTTGGGTGCCCTCATCCGTGTGCAGGTTCATGTCTGCTAATTCCGCTGAGTAAGTCAAAGTAACCTCAAACTGACTTTCCTGCGATTCAGCTATCACAAAAACATGCACACGGATTTTCAGCTATCTCAAACTAACCAACCCTGTGCCACATTTAAATTGTAGCTTGCATGTGTGTGTGTGTGTGTGTGTGAGAGAGAGAGAGAGAGAGAGAGAGAGAGAGAGAGAGAGAGACAACCTTGAATCGGTTGATAACTGCAAAGGATCATGCCTCAGTGCAATTAAACATTGGGCACTTGGATGAAAACGGCTTGTACATTGGCCAATTCACCACGTTTGCCTTGTCTAGGTTGTCCGACCTCAGGTTGATGTAGACAGTGCCTTTGATCATCTTGACTTTACCATTCTCTTCTTTCTGGAAAGCTCTTACTTTTTATCTTTAAAAAAATCATTTGACACATGTAGCTTTATGGATTTTTGAGAAGTTTCTGGATTTTGTTAGAGAGAGAGAGAGAGAGAGAGAGGCCCTTGATCTGCAAAAAAAGAAGTCCTTTAGAGGTTGCTCGAGAGGAAGAGTGACGAGGGTAGAGAAGAGACGCGACAAGCTACAACGAGAATCTTAGCCACTAATCACTTTTTTAAAATAATTGAACCTTTAGTAGGTCAGATGCGAAGCTACAATTTTTTGATTGACTTGTGCAAATTTAAAATATTTTAAATCACCTTGTCACCTTAAATCATGGTATCATAAGCGTTTGTCAGCGTCTGAAGACAATCGTGCCATTGGTTTATATTTTTGGTATATATCCAATGAAAGGCAGGCCGCGTGATTTTATCACTTGTTTTACATTGATTTACACACTAAAAATTTTTGTTTAATACGCAATATAAGCTATTAAGATAAGCATGACTTCAAAAAAGTTACATAGATCAATAAATCATAGCAAACTCCACGAGAAAAATCTTACTAAAGCATTTATATTCTCATTTCCATGCTTAGATAGTCACAATTAATGGACTGAGATAGCTCAGCATCAAACCACCCATTTCATCCTGGTTATGAACTGTTGTCCCTTTCTCATCATTGAGCGAGTGGACATGGCCCCGGCTCTTCTTGATTTTTAAAGCCCTAAAAAATTGAGCTCGATTGGAGGATTTCGGTTGCAAAAAAGTCTCCCTAGAGAGAAGTCTAGCCTTTTTTATATCTTCTAGCTGCTCTTCAGCAACGGCCGGAGGAAAGGTGGGAGTATGTAATGGAGAACATTTGGAATCCAAAGGTTCCGCAGTACATGAAGGTTTGGAAGGTTGTTTGGGGTGCTTTACTGACGAGGGTGAAGATTCAGGAGAGAGGGATTGGGTCACATCGATGCTTGGGGTGCAGGTTAGCTAGTGAAGATCTGGCCCACCTAATATATGGAAGACAAGGAACCACCGTGTTTTTGAAGGAGGATTTGAGGTGGCAAGCTTTGCAGAAATTATACAAGAAAGCAAAGTGCTAATATGGGCACTCGGATGCAAGTACCACTCGGAGGATTGGTTTAGGACTGCTTGCGCCTTGTTGTCACAATAGATGGAATTCTTAGGATGGGGGCAAATCTTGGCCATTGGTAAATAAAAGATATAAGAATGAGGCAGGGTGATAGGGGTGGCTGCCCTGATAGCCATTATAATTATGGGTACTTCTACTTATATATGCTTTGACACAATATATAGACACTTGGATTTGAGGCCAAAGCACATATATGACTGGATAATCACATCCAGCCATCGACACATTTTTTCCAAACACTGGAAAAGAGGTGCAACACTGACTTCATGGCCATTTTGCATGTAATCTTTGTCAAAGCCTTTACCAATGGTTATCGTAATTGGGTTGAGTATACATTGATATGAAAACTATAGCTTATGGACAATAACGCTACCAATAGAGCACACAACAATGTGCAATAAGCTCAACTACGTTCAAGTTAGCCAACTACGTTCAAGCT
The DNA here is from genome assembly GCF_014529385.1 of Adiantum capillus-veneris. Classification (NCBI taxonomy): domain Eukaryota; kingdom Viridiplantae; phylum Streptophyta; class Polypodiopsida; order Polypodiales; family Pteridaceae; genus Adiantum; species Adiantum capillus-veneris. Next base: position 67,160,352 of record NC_140952.1, read on the forward strand.
AGCAGGTGTAATCTTCTTCTATGCAAAGACACTACACAATCCATTGTGAGCACTCATTTTGCTCATTAATTTTGTAGAGCTATTTTAGATTAAAGAAAATAAATCGATTTATCAATAATGCTTCCAAAATTTGTTTAAAAATAGTATTTAAATGGGATTATTTAGATGTCATCACAACCATTTGGAAATGTATGCCTAAGAAAACTCATTAGAAAAGAATCAAATTATGATTGTTAAGTAATGATTAGGACTCACATGGGTACTTCTACTTATATATGCTTTGACACAATATATAGACACTTGGATTTGAAGCCAAAGCACATAGATGACTGGATAATCACATGCAGCCATCGACACATTTTTCCCAGATACTGGAAAAGAGGTGCAACATTGACTTCATGGCCATTTTGCATGTAATCTTTGTCAAAGCCTTTACCAATGGTTATCGTAATCGGATTGAGTATACATTGATATGAAAAACTTGGTCATTTTTAAGTGGAACCAATGCAAGTGAAGCACATTGCCAACAATAGATAGGGCTAGGGCCACAAAGTTGTGGCCTATTTTTAGTGGAAGTGAAGTGGAGACATCTCTCTAGATGAAAGCCCCCCCCCCTCCCCCCCCCCCCCCCCCCCCCCCCCCCCCCCCCCCCCCCCCCCCCCCCCCCCCCACCCATCCCCCTCTATCTATCTTTCTATCTCCCTCTATATATATATCCATGTTATATGAATCTCATGACTAGGTTTATAATTAATTATAATTTGCCACATGGCGGGCTTCCCCACAGCTCTTTTAGGTGCAGCTATTGCCGGAGAGCATGGAAAAGCTATCTATCTATCTATCTCCCTTTGTATATATATATATTCATGCTATATGCACCTCCATGACTAAGTAGTGACAAGTGTCTCTCTCTTTTTAGACCTAAGTTGTTCCACTTCATCATAATTTGTTTCTACTTAACCAAAGCATACTTTTTCATGATCACTTGCAATTAATCGATGCATCTATTCTCTTTCAGTGATGGATATCCCTTCTTCCGACTCTAGGAATGTTTCTCAAGGAGATCATCATGATGTAAATGAAGTCATCATGCCTACACCTCCAGAGTGCAATAGCGTGCGAGCCGCAAAGCAGTTGGCCAGATCTGGGGGGCAATTGAATTGCGAGGGTCCTTCAAAGAGTTTACAAATCATTCATGGACTTTGTGAACACAACGAAGCTGTCCAACAAGAGTGCAAAAACTACTTACAAAAGGTTTGCAAACAAGTTCAAGGTGAAGAAGACCACATCACCTTTCGAGAGGAGGTGATTTTGGCATTGAAGGGTATCAAGGACGAAACTGCAGGTTTGGAAATCAATCAACATGAAATCTATACATTCATGGAAAATTTCCAGAATGAGGTTGTGCAACAATTGTCTTTGTGCTTCAAGGAACACAAGGACCAAGTCGAATCCTTGAAAGCACATGTAATAGGTTTGGGGTTTGAGGTTAGGACCTTTAAAGAACACAAGGAGCAAGTTGAAGCTCTGAAAGCGCAAGTAGCAGATTTAGGGTCTGAGATGAAGACCTTAAAAATTGCAATTAATCGCTTGAATGCCATCGATAGGAGACTTAGTCGTGTTGTCATGCCTAACGCACAGGGAGGTGTTACTACATCTTATCCTAAAATGTAATGTTTTTTTAACTAATGCTGTAGCAAAACTTCAAATTACATTGCCACGCATAACGCACAAGGGGGTGTTACTGCATCCTATCCTAAAATGTAATGGTTTTTGATCTAATGATGTTGCAAAACTTCAAATTATCATTGTAGTCTCTCTCTCTCTCTCTCTCTCTCTCTCTCTCTCTCTCTCTCTCTCTCTCTCTCTCTCTCTCTCTATCAGGAACACATGCATGAAAAGCTATGTGTGTGTGTGTGTGTGTGTGTGTGTGTGTGTGTGTGTGTGTGTGTGTGTGAGAGAGAGAGAGAGAGAGAGAGAGAGAGAGAGGACGAAAGAAGGTTTTAGGGGTAGGGAATGAACAAAAAGGAAAACATAAAAAGATATAGGGAGGGGTAGAAAGACAAATGGAGAGGTAGCGAAAGGGGGAGGAAAGGAGATATGGAATGAAAAGTAATCCATGCCAAGCTTATGTGACACTAATAGTCAGGGCCAAGTAGATTGGTGGCTCATATTAGATAGATGCAAATCTTCCTATTTAGAAGACTCCAATTTATTGACAACATTTAAAAAAATTTATTTAACACAGATGGTGTCCGGACCACGGTTTTTTTCCCCAGGACACACACATCGAGCTAGATTGTGCAACATTTCTCGAAAAGCTAGGTGAGAATTAGCACGGGCTAGGGATCAACGATCTTTGCAGCGAATCCCATTGGGTATTTTAGGAGATTGTGTAAATATCATGCATTTAAGCCATGGCGGTCAACAAATGGATACAATGGCTATGCATATTGAAAATTGTACTACAAATGCTCAAAGCACTAGACCTTTAGAAATACCTTCCGTTATTGGAGTTGCTAACAATTGGGAGGGTCAACAACAACATCCTTGCATTGTTTTTAAAGAAGGAGGATTCTCTAAAATTGAGCATTATTGTCTATCTATTCGTTGCATTTATCCAAATGCAACAATCTTGAAGCATGACTCTATGCTTGCCCTCTACCATGGAAAATGCTTGGTTCACAACTTGGGTGGCTTAAATTTTATGTGCTCCTTTTGTGGTGCATGTGCTTGGAAGGTTGAAGGTAGGTCTATATGCACATTTGTAGGTAAGTATTGTTGCTTATCGGGAAAAGTCAAATTACTCCCTTTGAGTGATCCGCCAATGGAGCTCAAAGAATTGATGCAAGGTGGTACTACCAAGAGCAAAAAATTTCTTAAACACATCAGAGCATATAATAATGTATTGGCTTTTTCTTCTTTGGGTGCTCATGTTGATGAGCAACTTACGCGAGGGAGAGGTGTGTACACTTTTAAAGTTCACGGTGCCATCTACCATAATATTGGGCCCATGACACCGTGCGAAAGAGTGGATCAGATCCCTCGCTTTGCACAATTGTACTTTTTTGATACAGAGAATGAGCTCAACAATAGATTGCATCATGTGCCACATTTAGATAGAGATTCCTTGCATAGTTTGCAGGCTATGATGCATCGTGTTAACCCATATGCAAATGCCTTTCGGTTTGCTGCTACAACAATGGGGAATGAAGGAATCCCAAACATGAAGATGGTAATTACTGAGAAGCGTACAAATGGTTGGCAATATTTAGCTCCACGTGGATCTGAGGTTGCAGCTATTATGCCAGGGCAAGGAGATGAGAGCAACATTGGCCATCGTGATATTGTATTGCAGTATGTGATGGGGGGCTTAAAAGGATCTCCAACCTACATCGATCATATATGCCTTTACTATATGTTCTATTATTTCCTAATGGAGAGGATGGGTGGCATCCATATATACCACAAACTCCCAATGAGCAGCAATTTATTACACAAAAACAATATTACACTTTTAGGTTGCAGATTAGGAGTGACACCACAAAATGCCTTTTACGTGGAGGATGATTGTTGCAGCAGTACATTGTTGATGCCTACAGTACTATGGAGGAGTCAAGGTTATTATGGTTTAGAAACAATCAGAGATCAATTCGTGCAGAAGTGTATCAAGGCCTTGCAGACATGCTTGCTTCCAGTGACAATGCGCATGGGGTCATGGGTGTTAATGTTGGAAGAAGAATTTTATTGCCTTCATCTTTTGTGGGGGGACCTCGGTACATGCAGCAACTCTATCAAGATTCTATGGAAATTGTACGTAAGAGAGGAAAGCCTGATCTATTCATAACTTTCACATGCAACCCAAGGTGGAAGGAAATAGAAGATGCGTTATTGCCAGGACAGACTGCTTCTGATCGTCCTGACTTGACTACACGTGTCTTTTATCATAAATTCAAAGATTTGATGGACTTGCTTCTTAAAAGGGCTATCTTTGGAAAGGTTGTTGGACATGTTTGTGTGATAGAATTTCAGAAGAGAGGTCTTTCCCATGCTCATATCTTACTGATTCTTGCATCCGAATATAAGCCGACAGAGATGTGGCATTACGATAGAATGGTTTGTGCTGAACTTCCAGATAAAAATTTATTTCCTGATTTATATGATGTTGTGAGTCGTTGCAATGTTCATGGTCCGTGTGGCGCATTGGATCGAAATGCTCCATGCATGGTAGATCAAAGATGTAGATTCAAATACCCGCGCGAGTTTTGTGAATCCACTTCTGTTGATGGTGATGGATATCCAAGGTATATGCGGCGAGATGATGGTCAATATGTGGTTCAAAAGCAAGAGAGGCTTGATAACAAATGAATTGTTCCCTATAATCCATTGTTGTCTCTAAGATATAAAGCTCACATCAATGTAGAGATATGCTCAACCATATCATCAGTGAAGTATCTCTATAAGTATGTGTACAAAGGACATGATAGGGCCAGAATTGAGCTCCAAGATGGAGAAGGTGTTCTTGATGAAATCAAGAGTTATTTAGATGCACGCTATGTATCCGCATCGGAGGAAATTTGGAGAATTTTTGGATTCTCATTGCATGAGGAAAAGCCTGATATATTGCGTTTGCAAGTGCATCTTCCACAACAAAATATGGTTGCTTTTGGAGACTCTACTGACATATCCAATTTGGTGAATAATGATGATAATAGAAAGACAACACTTACAAAGTGGTTTGTAGCGAATCAACAATATCCAGAAGCAAATGATTTATTATATATAGATTTTTCCTCCGAATGGGTTTGGAACCCCACTAATAAAGTGTGGTCACATAAGCAAAGAGGTGATACTATAGGGAGAATGTACAATGTTGTTCCCAATGCAGGCAATCTTTATTATTTACGTATGCTGCTTACCATATGCAAGGGTTGTAAATCATTTGAGGAGCTTCGCACTTTCAACGGACAAACCTATGCCACTTTCAAGGAAGCTTGCAGTGCCAGGGGTTTGATACAAAATGATGATCAATGGTTTATGTGTTTGCAAGAGGCATCATGTACAAGTACCGGCTTGCAATTACCACAATTATTTGTTATGATCTTGGTATTTTGTGAGCCATTATGTCCAGGTACAATGTGGCACTGATTCTCCTTGGAGCTTTCTGAGGATTATGTTTATGATTTGCATGAATGTACAAGTGATGAGGATGTATGTCATGAGGTAGCTAAGAATCGAGCATTATGTAGCTTGGAGTCTCTGCTTCAATCATATGGGAAACGACTTTGTGACTACTCAAGGATGCCCGAAGTAGACCGTTCTGTATTATTTGAATATGGGAGTGGTTTGATAGCAGAAGAGAGGATGTTCAATGCAAACGAGCAAATGACTTTAGCCATTCGTATGGAAGCATCTTTGAATTGTGGACAAAGAGCTGCTTATAACGAAATCATGCAAGCAGTTGACTCATCAAATGGGACAGTTTTTTTCTTGGATGGACCCGGTGGGACTGGGAAAACTTATCTCTATAATGCACTACTTTGCCATGTACGTGGTCAACATAATGTCGCTTTATCATGTGCATCCTCGGGAATTGCAGCTTTACTTCTTAGCAATGGACGTACAGCACATTCGAGATTTAAGATACCAATAGAAGTGCATTCTGAATCAACATGCAACAGCAGAGCTTTTGAGATTTTCATCATTGATCATCTGGGATGAGGCTCCCATGGTCCATCGTTATGCTTTTGAGGCCTTGGACAGGACATTGAGAGATGTTATGCAAAGGGATGCATTATTTGGGGGAAAGGTGTTTCTCCTTGGGGGTGATTTTAGACAAATTTTACCAGTTGTGCCCAAAGGAAGTCGAGCAGATATTGTTGATGCCTCTTTGTGCCGATCTTATGTATGGAAACATGTGAAGACTCTGAAGCTAATAGAGAATATGCGTGTACTTCATTGTTCCAATGACTTGGTTGAGAGAGAATTTGCAAAATGGGTACTAGACATTGGCAATGGGAATGTATGTCATGGGGATTTACTTGATACTGTAGCATTTCCAAGTAGTATGATACTCGAAGATAACAATGTTCAAGGCCTAATTCATAGTCTATATGGTGACTTACAAAATGTCCAAAGACATGCAAGCTTATTTAGGGACAGAGGTATTCTTGCACCACGCAATAAGGATGTTTCCATAATCAATGACTTGGCTATGCATAAAATGAGAGGACTTGACAAAAAATACTTGAGTGTAGATTCTCTTTGTACATCAGATTGTAATGGTGGGTTATATCCAATAAAGTTTTTAAACTCATTGGATCTTGGTGGTGGCTTCCCACCACACTGCTTACACCTGAAAGAGAATGCTCCAATCATGCTCCTTCGCAACCTGGACCCAAGGCGTGGTTTATGCAATGGGAAAAGATTGATATGTAAGCATTTTTATCACAGGGTCATTGAGGCGGAAGTAATCACAGGTTCTCATGTTGGAGACAATGTGTTCATACCAAGGATCGACTTTATTATAGGAGCTTCTCAAGGATTACCTTTTGAAATGAAGCGCAAAAAATTTCCTGTGAGACTTGCATTCAGAATGACCATCAACAAGGCACAAGGTCAAGCACTTGGATTCTTAGGTTTGTAACTTGCTACACCTGTTTTTACTCATGGTCAGCTCTATGTAGCAATGTCTCGCGTGCGTTCTTCTACTGCCATAAAGATTTTGATAGATGGTAGTCAAACATCGATGGCAAATTCAAATGCAAATCCAATGGCTTGCAGCCCAAACATTGTCTACAAAGAAGTGCTAGAGGTCAGAAATGTTTAAGGTATCAAACTATCTTTCATCCATGCATTACTCTTTGTCATTAACTTTTTGTTAAATGAAGTTTTATATTAATCCTAATTTTTGTTGTTGTTGATAGATGGCCAGCCGATCTACAGTCAAATACACAATGGATAGGGTATCTGAATATATTCGAGGTAATTTGTTGAAACTTTACAAAAAAATGAGCCCCACTTTGAAGTTTGAATGATTAAAGCATACTAATCGTGTTGTATGATGCATAGATTCACTTTTTTGGAGGGGACCCATACCTGCAAATGATGTTGTCCATATCTTAGAAGACTTTGATGTCATAAGGTATGGATTTTGAATTATTATTATTTATGTCTTGCAAGGTTGGACTTTTCTTAACATACTTTTTTTTTTTTGTAGAAAACACTATTATCCAGCCCATCTATTGGTAGGTCTATATGAGTCCACGTGCTATTTAGGACTCATAGGATACTATCATGTTGCCTTAGATCTAGACGAGACAGCAGGACGGGGTCATGTCTCTCTTAGAGAGATAGGGTATCAACGGCCCATAAATGCACTACCTTCCTTTGGATTTGAAGCAGATAATTGGAAAGTGAGAATGTATGTTGTCGATGATACTCCAAGGCGGCTTGGACGAAGTGTGCGATACATTGGGCCCTAGGTGTTACGGGTGTGAACTCGTGTCTATCGCAAGCTTCGCTTTCAACCTAAATGATGCCTTCTACAATGGGTTTGGTTTGATGGTGATCTCTTTTTGGGGTTGGGATTCCTTATGTTTTATCCCTTATGTTTCTGATGATTACTCTTTTATCAAGAAGCCTCTTTTTTTGTAACAAAACTATTGGCTCCTATTTGGAATGAAAACCATGTTGCACTCTTTGCACGCGTGTGTGTGTGTGTGTGTGTGTGTGTGTACCATGAAAAAAACTAATTAAGATCATACAAGCAAAACTTATATGAATACCATGTGTGTCATCAATTTAATTTGTGTCATAGTAAGAGCGAGCGAGACCCGTCGATAGGCGGGTCGCGCAAGCTAGTACATAACAGTGTATACAATTTATGTAAAATTGAATCCCAAAAGAATTTGTATTTGATTGGTTTTAATCTATAGATTGACTTTAAATCATACTTTTTTACTAAAATTATTACATTGATTTTTGTCTTTCTAAAAGAAGCCTTAGATGAGAGTTGAGTTAGGCATACTTTCAATGTTTTCAGTGATGATTGAGACTTACCTTTAATGTTATTTAAATTTTATAACATTAAATGGATCTTTTTATGCCACCTTTCATTTCTTATTCTCACATGGCTTGACTTCTCTTGCATTCTATTCTTTTAGAATGTTAAAGTGAAGCTTCATTTACATAATTCTCGTAAAAATTATATACATACATACATACACACACATATGTGTACTTATGTTTATTAAACCTACCTTTTTTTATGAAGGCATTAAAAAATAAGTCCTTAAATAAAAAGGCATTAGGTAGTGAGTTTATAGCATAATCCATCGTTGAAGACAGTGGTAGGGGTCAAATCAATCAGTAAGCCGTTCTAGAACCGCTAGTTTGTAATTGTGTTTGTATATGGACAATATAGTTTTATATTAAAATAATACAACTGCAACACCGATTTAAGATTTACTTTCAATAAATCTCTCCTCCCCTCTTACCTTCAATAGGCCATCGTGACTCCTCACCTTGTTTAAAAGATTAAAACTCATAATAATCTCCGCGAGAGAGCGAGAGAGAGAGAGAGAGAGAAGGGGGGGGTAGTGTTCAAAAGAAACATTTTACTTAGCCCTTAAATTTAAGCTATTGATTGCTATTTATGATTAAAAGTGCATAGACTTTAGCCATAACAATTAAGGTAAAAAAAATAAAAATGGATAATTCTCATTTTTAGTTGAAAAGTCACATACAAAGCGTAGAAATACACAATTTAAAAGACTTTGAGCTATTAATTGTTTGCCTATGCATTCTTTAGGAACCTCATTAAAAGGGATCTAAAAGCATGCCTCCTTATAATAGAGCTTGCTCTATCTCATCTGCCATGGAGGGAGATTGGAGCCTTAAGGAATCATGCATGTCACTATATAAAATTATTGTTTCACAAAAAATCATCCAAATATATCGAAGATACTTTTTTTGTAACTAGCTAATGTATTTGATGAGATGACTTTATATGTGTGTGTGTGTGTGTGTTGGGGGAGGGGAGGGAGGGGGGAGATAGAGAGATTTTAAATTCTACTTTAAAAGGATGTTTGATTTAACATTTACAACATGAAACTACCAACATCCAATGCTCAGATCATCTGACAAATCATATACTCACAATTGTGAGTTTTGAAAAAAAGAAAAAACATTTACAATATGATATGAAAATTTCACATTAACTCATTTTTGGTATGCACACGGGACATTGTCTTAACTTGCCTCACTCTTTTTTGATTAAAATGAACTTTGTATTTCTTTTGGTTTTTATTGTATACAATCAAAAATCAAAACCCTTCACCAAATGTCTTAATTTTAAATGAGTAAGTTTGCTCAATTTTGAACCCATTTGTTTGGATCTACGAAGATGTCGTGAGGGTTTTGAGGAGAAAATCAAAGGAAATGGTACGTGCATGTGCATATGTGTGTGTGTGTGTGTGTGTGTGTGTGTGTGTGTGTGTGTGTGTGAGAGAGAGAGAGAGAGAGAGAGATGACATGTGTCAGGGCCAAGATCAACAGAGATAAAAATGAATTTTTTTCTATCATAGTCATCTTGATGCCGTGTGTCAGAGCCAAGGCGGGTAGAGATAGAGAGTTTTTTTTGCTATCATTGTCATCTGGATGCAGAGGGTCCTTGGCGATGGGGCTTCATCAAAAAAATTTAGTGGCTTTATAAGGATGTGATACTAGGTATCGTAATTAGGGATAAACTCTACTTTGTGGTGGAAGATATAGAGAGCGTGGGCGTCTGAGGGCGTGGTTGAGAGCCATAGCCCAATCAAAGGGCACAATTAGAGAGACAATTGATATGTATGAGCATGATGAAAAAAACACAGAGAGAAATTGTCTGTGTGAAGGCGATGGCAGAGATGGAGATAGAGAGGTGGCAAAGCTTTGTGCGGACGAGGCAAGGGGAGGCTTCTTTTCCTTTAGGATTTATACAAAATTTGAGAAATGAATGGGTTTTTGGGGTTTTGGACCAAATAGCTAGAACAAATGTAGATTTCTAGTTTTCTTAAGTGATTAGGTCTCCATAATTTGAAAAAAAAAATCCATTTAAAATGCAAAAGTGAAGGGTGTACAAAATGAAAAGCTTCTTGCATTTGGTAAAACAGAAGATTTTTACTCTATATAAAGGGGTGGCCTTGCCTATATGCATTGTGCCACGCTTTTATGAAATTTACTAAATTTTAAAATGATTAATGGTACATAAAAAGGAACCAAAAGTTTTTTAAAAACTACTAGTATAACGGCGCCACCTTCGGTGGAAACATCGCCTCTGGCGGTGCTATGTGGGTGTCATCATACCGGGCTTGGATGCACTGGTGCTCATCCTAATCACCTCACATTGACCCCCACCTATCAAGTGCACGAAGCAGCCTTCTGTCATCACCATGCTGACCTATCCAACATTTGGAAAGGGATGCATCATTGGAGAGTTGGAGCGTAGTTTTGGAAGAATCCAAATTTGAATCTATCTCATTATCCCTCTCAAGCTTCTATCCTCTCCGTCTGCATTGCAATGGGATTCGACACCTTCCTGACTCTCCTCTCTGCATGTTATAGGAAAACATGTGTGCAACTCTCTGTCACCTCTTCGACTCTCTCTCTGTGTCAGCAAAATTCTTTGGATCCCATTCTTAGGTTCGCTTAGAGCGCCTATTCATAGTTATGCTAAAAGCTAGCTAGAATAGATGGCCCTCTAACACGAAGGGGCTCATTAATGGCGGCGAGGCAATCCCATAGAGTAGAATGTACCATATTGTCCCGTTACTATTCTGGTTTCCACTACTGCAACGGGTCCTTTTCATCGAAAGTCGGTTGAGAACTCATCCCTTAAACATGCAATATCCTCTCTCAGAGGCAGGAGGCCTTTTTGGAGAGTGGTTGAACCACCCCCCATCTCTTACAGCAGCGAGCCTATGGGTAGACCTTTTCAATCGGGGGGCGCCTTCAAAGGCTCTTTCGAAAGGCTACAAGAAGGCCCTGTTAGGAGCTACTCTGAATGCAAAAAGGTGATGATAGGCTTGTGGCAAGAGCCTAGCTCGGTAGTCTTCACTATTGTCTACACGTTAGGTCCACTATGAGCGCCAACGATTTTGTTTTGGGCAGTGTGTGAGAAAAATGTGTCTCAACTTAATATCGTGCCGTTTTCAATTTCAAAAATGCCGGTTGAGGGCAAGAGGAAAAGGAGAAATTCCGTCCTAAAGTAGAGAAAAATAGTGTAAAAACCTGAAAAAGTAACCTAATTTTCTCAAATTTCCTCTTGGCAAATTCAAGGAAAGGAATTTTGTATGCTTGAAAAAAGGAAAAATTACCAATATACCCCTCTAATTTGTGGAAACTCCCAAAATACCCTCAAATTTCAAAGATTCCCAAAATACCCTTGTATCTGTTTTGGATGAATTGTTCAATATTTTCTAATCTTTATTCCTTTTTAACAATTGAGACCCGTTTTTTAGTTCTTAGAATGTAATGTGTCACACATTACCTCACAAAAAAAGGCAGTTGTGTCTAGAACTAATGAAGCAATTCATCTCCAAAGCCTACATAACCAACTCAAAGTCTAGTTTTAGCATCTTGTATTGATAGGCGACATGTCATCTTATGAGAAGCTACAATTTTTTAATATCTTTAGAGAAATTTAATTTGAAGGGCGGGAATTAATGAAAAAATATTGGGCGTATTTTGGGAATTTTTGAAATTTAAGGGGTATTTTGGGAATTTCGTCAAATTAGAGAGGTACTTTGGTAATTTTTCCTTGAGAAATTAATTATTTTTCCCGGACACTGGTTTTCAGGGACTTGGCATGATATATGCTAATTGGGGGCAGGCCGTGAGGTCATGGGAGCGCCGTGGGCACTATGATCATTTTGTGGTTTAAAGAGGTAGTTGAATTAGCATGAGAGTCAGTCCAGGGAGCACCTGCAATACAATCACATCCATCCCCCCTCCCCCCCCCCCCCCCCGGTGGTATTGTCAACAGACACACACGATTCTTCAGCTTCTATAGTGGAGCATGCACGCACACTACGCTCTCAGACGGTCCAAATTGTATAGAACACACCTAATTAGCTCTAGCTCTCCCCCCCCCGGTGGTATTGTCGACAGACACACACGATTCTTCAGCTTCGATAGTGGAGCATGCACGCACACTACGCTCTCAGACGGTCCAAATTGTATAGAACACACCTAATTAGCTCTAGCTCTCTCTCTCTCTCTCTCTCTCTCTCTCTCTCTCTCTCTCTCTCTCTCTCTCTCCGCATAACACAGCCTGAGTGCGTTGGATTGAAGACAAAACCGCCACGTGTCTGAGGGGAGGGGCCAGATTCCCTTCCCCCATTATAGTAGTATAGATCCTTAATTTGACACATGCAAGCATGCTTACTTTTCTTGTGGGGTGGCATAGCCCCTCTTACCCTCAAGCCCCTTGCTCCTCGCAAATTCATAAAGCATGTACTCTCTCTCTCTCTCTCTCTCTCTCTCTCTCTCTCTCATCATAATGGCCTTTTGGAGACATGAATATAACATTTTATTTCATTTTGTTTCATCTCTCTCTCTCTCCAATGTTGGCCTTTGTCTTTCAATTTTTAGCTTAAGTTACCCTAAGTTCTTTCAATGTTGAATGCAAATAAGAAAGTTAAATAGATGTCAAGATCTAACCAAAAACCTCAAGCAAATGTTACCTCTTTTACTTGAATATTTGTCGACATATACCTTTACTTCGGAGTATCACCGTGCAAAGGCATATTTGAAGTTGGAAAACAATTTGACACAGCCATCACATCTTTCCGAAAAGAAGGCTAAAAATACTCCTTTTTATTAAAAAAAGCCCTAATCATATTCGTATACTCTACATTAAGTGTGATCCATGACATAACTTTAGCCTTGAAAACTTGACTATTCAGTTCAAATTAATAGCATGTGCTCTCGCTTTCTAGCTTCCAAGTATTCAATAGCCGATTACCAAAATGAAACATTGTACCCAAATGTCCTGGAAAGACACCTTTTCTTGTGATACGCAAAAGTTTCAAAAGCTTATAAGTGCATGAACAGAATGATTTGCCTTTCATATACACAAAGATTGCATTTGTAAGGGCATGAAACTACAAACATGCCTTCCAAACTGCTTTCCAAACTCTTCCATACCTCCCAGAGAAGGCCGATGTTGGAATGGTGGGCATGCAAGATGGGAATTGTTGAAAACATTGCATCATGGCAGATGCCTTATCTTTGCATCAGCTAAAAAGACCTAGCGCATATGCGATTGCATTTGGGTAGACACCCTCACTTCGCATCTGCTGAAAAACGCCCACGCTCCTCGGCCTTGCCCAAGTTGGACATATCTTACAATCAATGCACTCCTTGAGGTAACATTGCATCATGAGAGATTCCCTCTTTGCATTAGCTAAAACTGGACTAGAGCTCCTCGGCCCTGCCCAAGTTCGGCATATCCTCCAATCAATGCACTCCTTGAGACAACATTTGGCATACATGTGGACCAAGGCACTGCCAAGAACTCCGTTTTCTTTCAACAACCCTTGTTTCTCTTTGCCATCCCGTATATGGCATCACCTTTGCGGAGGGGCAAGAAGAGAGCCATGAGTAATGTGCAAGGTGATACGGAGGGACTCAACGATTATATTGGTTTCCATATAATAGGGAAAATGGTGCTGCATTTTCCCACAGTTTTCTGCTCAGTCACACTTCCATGGCCATGAACCCTTTGAAATCAATCTGGGTTGTTATTGGCCAACCTCTAAAGGCACCTCCATTGAATTTGCTTCCTACAAAAAATCACACCTGGTGCTTGCTACCCCTTGCACCAAATATGTACAATATCACACCAGAAAAGACGCGTGCATCACCTTCTTACACTTATAGCTCTTGTTGTGGAGTCACTTGGATAGAATCTTGATGACTTTGGCCAAGCCTAGGCTGCACAATGGCTCTCAAAATAAATCCCTGCTTTGTAGCTTCAAACTACAGTTTGCTGCCATAGTCACTCTCAACATGGGCTTTCATGTGTTTTACGTGCATCGACACAAATGCCAACATATCTCTACATTTTCCACAATTGCATGGAGCCGCCTACCTTGTAATAAAATTTGCAAGAGACCCATCAACCTACCCTCATTGGGTTTCTTCATTCTTGTCATGCGCCCCTTTTGCTTGGATCTGGCGTGACTAAGGAAGTTCTTCTTTGACGTTCATCCAAGCTGCTTGTTGATCTTCATGTATCTGTGTGGAAAAAGGGGTGATCGATTGTTTCGCCCATGCTCATGATGTTGCTGATGTGGTGGTTTTCAACTTGATCATTTGAAGCCCCTTGCATTGGGGAATCCAAACCAGAGGGCATGTTCAAGTTTCCTTACTTGAATGGTCAGACAGAAATATCCTTCCGCAACTTACTTGAAGAGGGAGTTTCCTTTAGCACTCAAGAGGTGTCCCTTGGATGCACCCAATCATTTGGGAGGATTACCATTGATCATGGGTGCTCCTGGTCTTGATACAGATAGGCATTAGAGAGTTTTGAGAGAACTACAGCACATTGTAAGTGACAGGAAGAGCATGAAACAGAACTCAATTATCAATTCTGGACAGTTAACCAACCATGATTGCCTCCATGATGAAGATGTTATTGTCTCCATGTTTGGCGCCCTGTCATGACCTGGTCCATTTCGACAGAGACACTGTAACAACAAAAAAATAGGAGAGAGATTCACAAAACATGTGCCCATACATTGCTCAAGATAACCATGAATCACATGCCTGTGCTCAAGGCACCGGCCCAGATGTTGGCAAAGATACAAACCTTACCCGTCAAGCAAGAGAGGTAGATTGGAAATGTGGTCGAGCAAGAGAGGTTGACCACCAAGACTGTTTGTGAGCATTACAGAGACAGAATAGGGAAGGTCGATAGACTGTACCATACATTGCTCAAGATAACCATGAATCACATGCCTGTGCTCGAGGCACCGGCCCAGATGTTGGCAAAGATACAAACCTTACCCGTCAAGCAAGAGAGGTTGATTGGAGATGTGGTCGAGCAAGAGAGGTTGACCACCAAGACTGTTTGTGAGCATTAATGATTACAGAGACAGAATAGGGAAGATCGATAGACTGTAAAGTCACCATCATGGGGTGTCCATTACAGAGACAGAATAGGGAAGATCGATAGACTGCAAAGTCACCATCAGGTTGGCAAAGATACAAACCTTACCCGTCAAGCAAGAGAGGTTGATTGGAGATGTGGTCGAGCAAGAGAGGTTGACCACCAAGACTGTTTGTGAGCATTACAGAGACAGAATAGGGAAGGTCGATAGACTGTACCATACATTGCTCAAGATAACCATAAATCACATGCCTGTGCTCGAGGCACCGGCCCAGATGTTGGCAAAGATACAAACCTTACCCGTCAAGCAAGAGAGGTTGATTGGAGATGTGGTCGAGCAAGAGAGGTTGACCACCAAGACTGTTTGTGAGCTTTAATGATAAAGATCGACAGACTGTAAAGTCACCATCATGGGGTGTCCATTACAGAGACAGAATAGGGAAGATCGATAGACTGTAAAGTCGCCATCATGTTGGCAAAGATACAAACCTTACCCGTCAAGCAAGAGAGGTTGATTTGAGATGTGGTCGAGCAAGAGAGGTTAACCACCA
The DNA here is from genome assembly GCF_014529385.1 of Adiantum capillus-veneris. Classification (NCBI taxonomy): domain Eukaryota; kingdom Viridiplantae; phylum Streptophyta; class Polypodiopsida; order Polypodiales; family Pteridaceae; genus Adiantum; species Adiantum capillus-veneris. The sequence continues at coordinate 67,176,057 of NC_140952.1, forward strand.
ATACTGTTTGTGAGCATTACAGAGACAGAATAGGGAAGATCGATAGACTGTAAAGTCACCATCATGGCTTGAAGTTCATGACACGCCATGACGAACCACATGAAAACGGTGGGGATAGGGTGTAAAATCTGAACTCATCTAGCTGGACGGTAGCAAGGGACGCTGTCTTGGCAAGGGGCACAGAAGGAGTCTCTTCTCTTTAAGAAACCGAGCTCTACTTGTGAAATGGAGGGCTATGTGAAAAGAGAGAGAGCGAGAGAGAGTAATCTCGCTAATCTGCCCTGCAAATTTACCTCTTTCACACTTTTAGAAATCCCAGTTTGACCTCGTAATCATGTTTGACACCCTCCTTAAATTTCTGTCCGTGATCATGGTCGACTGCTTCACCTTCCTTTGCAGGCCATAGGTTGGGTTGGAGCTGGAGGTGTTGGAAATAAGGAGCAAGGCTTTGACACGTTATTGTGTCGTTTGTAATCTGAAGCCAACCTCTATTAATAGAGGTCTCCAACCCGAATAATGTGAGTGGTTGCATCTGTCCATATGCGCCTCTGTGTGTAACCGTCTCCTGCACGAGCACCTGCACGTCTCTGTGTGTGTATGCACAGTGTAGAGCAGCACCTCCAATTTCCACATGGTATCATCGAGTAGATAGCGCTCCTGCGTGCCTGTGACGCCGCCCATCATCTCGTCTCACCTGGCTGCGCACAGTGACTGCACAGTTATTGCGCTCCGTGCAAAATTCCTCGCCAATAATATGGTTGCAAAAGGCGATCCCCATTGTGGCCCTCGCTTGGCATACCCAACCATGCACACACCAGCAACCCTGGCCTCCCCTTCTTCTTCGTTGGCAACCCCAACTACGGCAGCGACATACACAGCTGTAAAATCGGCAACCCCGGTTCTAACCTCCTTTTCCACAACCCCGAAGCTTACAAAAAAAGCCGGTAACTATGGCTCCGTCAACTTCAGCCTCGTCAGCTACTTTAAAACCATCCGAGCTTCGAGCCACGGCCTCTTCATGGCAACAAACTGAACATTCATTCCCTATATGTTGGTAGGCGACATCCCAACACCCCTCTTACCACACCAGCTTTCTGGTCATTCCCAAGCACTACAGGGATGCCTCAGCATCAAGAACTTTGTGGGCAACCTCTCTCTCTCTCTCTCTCTCTCTCTCTCTCTCTCTCTCTCTCTCTCTCTCTCTCTCTCTCTCTCTCTCCGTGCTGCCAGGCTTCTACAGAATGCACTGGCCGGAGCAAGGAGATGCTGCCATGTTGCAAGGGGAGGGGATCAAAATCCGTTCCGCTTTTATAATAGTGTGAGGGGATCACCAGCTGGCAACACACAGCCAATCAGTTAGTGATTAGGAGCTGGTAGGTTGCACTTCTTGGATTGCCCTTGTAAGCTATTGCCATGTATAGCAAATAAGGTTGGGTTCAGAGTGAGCCGGCGGAAGAAAGAAGTCTTCGCAAATCTGCCGCCGCCTAGTGTGAACAGTGTGGAGGCGGAACAATGAAAAAGCAAAGGGGGTTGAGAGAGGCCATCAACTCTTCCGAGGGGGGGGGGGGGGGGGGGGGGGGGGGGGGGGGTAGAAAGAAAAATGGAGGGCCCGGCGGAAGAGTGCCTCAACTTCAACCAATCAAATTTTGCCATGGAGCATTGACGCCCCTTTGCAGTTTTCTTCCGCCACCTAGCCCACCCTAAGATATAAAGGAATGGAGCAGTCGAAGAGAAGGCAGGTTGAGCCGAGTTCACAATATTTCACATTGGTGGAGGCGACAGCCACTCTCCTACCCCCATTACTCATCAAGGTGCACACACTTCTGATCGCTCAGCTATCCACCATGAGCTGTGTCACGTCTCCTCGCCAAGCTCCTGCTTCCCCTCAGTACGAAGACGCCTTTATGAACCCCGAGTTTCCCTCAGAGCCTTAGCCACCCTTACATCACATGCTTGCTGCTATGTCCACAATCTTACAGCAGGTCAATCACACCAATCAATCTTTAATTAGCTATCTGTCATCTACACACACTCACACAGATTCCAAGATCCGCCCTCTCATTCTTTCTCTGGTTTACCCTCTGAAGATGTCCTCACTTGGCTTTACCATCTCGAGAATGTTGCAGAATACCATCAGTGGGATGAGCAGCACAAGGCTTTGGAAGTTCCGACACTACTCGAAGGAGTCGCGGCCACCTGGTTCAAGCAGCAATCTCCATAGGTTAAAGGTAATTGGGCATTTTTGAAACAACAGCTAGTACAAAACTTTGCCCACCAAAACATCACTCAGTCCGCACTTCAACAGTTAAGTACTCTTCGACAACAATCACACAAACAAGTTGCACAATTCGCTGTGAAGTTAAATCAGTTGTTGTTACGTGCTGACCCCTCCATGTCAGAGGATATGAAATTGTACTTTCTTTGGCCAAGGTTTCAGCATGACATTGCTCAACATGTCAAAGACCACATTTCATGATACAGTTCAAATTGCACAGTGCATCGAAAACAGTAGCCAACCAGAGGCAATTTCAATGCATTCACAGCCTACCCCGCTTGGACGACCTCAGTTTGACCATCCAACCCCCATGGAGATCGATGTTCAGAATACGCAATTTGCATCTCGGAGGAGCTTACCAGATCGAGATGCACAAGGGAGACCAAAGTGCTTTTTGTAACAATTATGGTCATGTCCGTAAGCATTGTAAGAAATTGCAAGCTCATATTACCCGCAATCAAATTCAAAATGTACAAGTTCAACTCAGTGATGCTGCCACTCTGGTAGAACTTTCGAGAAACATCTAAGTGAATGGATGCTGGAAGACACCCATTCATGCCACATTCAAGCCGCAACTTCTTCCAGACGTCTTGTCTGTTCAATTTTAACTCAAATAGCATCTAGTTCTCATGAAGCCCTTTTTAGACTCAGGCAGTACTATTTCATCCACTAGTGCATCTTTAGTCCAGCTCTTAAACCTTCAGACACAAACAATCGACCCAATCTCTGTATTGTTTGGGGATAGTCAGACGCTTTATCATTCCAATTCCGTAGTCAACTTATCATTTTGCATCAGTCAAATTCAATTCCAGCATAAGTTCTATGTCTTGCTCGTGAGTTGTTTCCCATAAGATTAGGGTGTCATTGGTTTGTGTCCACTCGAGCACATCTTAATTTTGACACTCAAACACTAAGTTTCCCGCACACTTTACCCATACCATTTATCTCCTCTCACACAGGACCAAACTTTGTTCAAACACAACACACAGGACCAAACTTTACGCATACCATTTATCTCCTCTCACACAGAACCAAGCTTTGTTCAAACACATCACACAGGGTTAGACACTATTCAACGCACAAGGGACATTCGACACCTCTTGCACAATTTTGCTTCCCTTTTTCTTAAAACCGGCACATCATCTACAATCAATCTTCCCATCACTCATTCTATCCGCACAGGCAATGCATCCCCTGTCAAAACCCCTATCAAAAGAAGGTCTCCAGCTGAGGTGGATCATATAAATCACGCTGTAGAAGATATGCTCCGACAAGGCGTGATTATTCCTTCACATAGGGATTGGGCATATGAGAGTCATCTGGTTCGCAAGGATGATGGTACATACCGCTTTTGTGTTGATTTCAGGTCTGTTAATAAGGTGACCCAGCATGACGTCTATCCATTACCCCGTCTGGATGACTTGTTGGATCAATTAGGCCAATCATGCTACTTCACATCTTTGGATCTCGCATCTGGGTACGGGCAAATTCTACTCAATCCAGAAGATGCACATAAGAGAGCCTTCCGTACTCCTAAGGGCCTATATCAGTTCACCAGGATGCCATTTGGTCTATCAGATTCTGGTAGCACATTCCAAAGGATAGCTAATTCTATCTTTGCTGATCTGATACAACAAAAGTTGGTTTCCGTCTATCTAGATGACATTCTCATGCACACTAAAACTTGGCCAGAGCACCTAGTGATACTACAAGAAGTCCTCAGTCAAATTCAGAAGTTTAATCTTTGTCTACAGTTGCGCAAATGTAAATGGGGCTCCACCAAGCTCAAATTTCTAGGTTATGTTATCTCAGCTCAAGGGGTACAGGTAGATCTAGCCAAAGTCCTGGCCATATCCTCCTACCCAACCCCCACCAATGTTAAAATCCTTCAAAGCTTTTTGGGCATGGCCACCTTCTCTCTAAGATTCGTTCCCCATCTTGCCCAGATTACGCAGCCTCTGAGAAAACTTTTAAAGAAGGGAGCTCATTTTAGGTGGAATCCTAAGTGCCAGCAAAGCTTTGATCAATTGAAAGTGGCTATCCACCAATCTGCCATGTTAGCTCACCGAGACTTTCACAAACCCTTTTTATTATAGATGGATGCCTCTAATTCAGGTTTGGGGAGCTGCTCTACTCCAGCAAGATGACCACGGATGATGGCAACCAATATCTTTTATTAGCAGGGGCCTTACAAAACCAAAGCTTAAATACTCCACAATGCAGAAAGAACTCTTAGCAGTGATCTGGGCTTTTACCAAATTTCACCCCTATCTGCAGGGAACGACTGTCACTGTCGAAACTGATCACTAGCCCATTATCCCCCTTCTACAGAAATCACACCCTCCAGGGCGACTTCTTAGGTGGGCCCTCACACTTCAAGAATATCAATTCACAATCAGCTATAGGAAAGGATCGAGCAACCACATCGCTGATAGCTTGTCTAGGACACCCCACACTCAGAATATCCAGCAACCTGTCCCAACCCATTGAAATCAACACTCTTCGTCCCTTGCAGCAAAAGGACCCTATGATTCAAAAAATTATCCATCATCTCAGATCCTCTACACCACATCAGTTTCACAAAAAGTTTCTTTTGATTGATGGTCTAGTCTACTATGTACAGGTAGGTCACCCCCCACGAATCTATGTACCGGAAAGTCTACATTATCATTATGTGGAGTATTTCCACAAGCATCTCTTGTTTGTTCATCTCGGTTTGGACAAGGTACTAAACAATTTGCGCCTCAAACATTATTGGCCTCAAATGCGATAAACAGTCTCAAAAAAATTACAACAATGCCATATCTGTCAATATCTTAAGTCACCCAATCAGAAACCAGGTCTCCTCATGCCGATTGCAGTAAATGAACCTTTTGAAATGATTGGCTGAGACCTCATCGGTCCATTCCCCGCTTTTGTAGCACGCAACAAATTTGTGTTGGTCATGACAGATTATCTAACCCGATGGTGTGAAGCTCAAGCTCTCCCAAACTCCAAATCAGCTCTTGTCCGCCTCAGCCCTTTTAATGAAATTGGCCTATTTAACTTGAGAGTAGCGGAAATTAATGAGAGTACTTTTGAGAAATAACTTTGTGAGCATAACGGGTGAACATAATTGAAGATAGCAACATAATCATATCGATTAGTTAACTTGGCATGAACAATACTTTTCCAAGAGAGAGAATTTAGAGAACATGACAACAGTTGAGGACCGGATTTATGTGGAGCCGGTCCCCCCTCCAATAGGCATTTGTATTATGATTTCTCCCATTAAGAGAGACTTGTTACAATACAGTCTTTGTGTTCCTTGTGACCTAGGTGATGCAATGAAGATGGAAAGCTTCATGCATCACAAACATAACATAAACTTGAAGAAAGCTTTAGCTATCCCAAGCCTCCAGTCCCAAGACCTCAAACACCTTCGAAGGTGGAGAGAGCTAGCAAGGAATGAGGGTAGGGAAGAGGAAGAAGAAACATTTCGTAGGAGAAAGAATTAGTTCCTCACTTATCATAACTCTTGTTGCTAGCATACATAATAGCATAGTAATGAAGAAGAAGGAGATGGCAAGCTTAAGCATTGAAGCATGTCTCTTGGTTGGATTTGCACTCCATAGCCAAGAGTGTTGGTGTAGGCTCTCAACCTCTACTTGCTTGGAGAGGGAGCTCTTGCACTTTGCATAGCACACAATGAGAGTGTTTGTGAGTGTGTGTGGGTGAGTATACCCCCTAAGCAACCCCCTACCTTGCTTGGGTCGACCCCCCCTCGTAGCTCATGCTTGAAGCTCATTGGACCCCTCCAGGCCTAGCCAATCATAAGCAGAAGCCATTACAAGCAGTAGGGGTAGCCTTGAGACAAGTGTCCCCCTTTCCCCTTTGAGAGAGAGGGCTAGATAAATGCTAAATCAATTAATTAAATCTCCTAAATTACTATTGGACCCCTTGGGTGGCCAACCAATAGGCTTCATGCATCTCATGAAGGTAACATAGGTAGGGGCCTGACATGTGTCCCTGCTGCCTCTTCAAGCTTGGGCCTTCCTTGTGTGTGTGAGTGTGTGTTCTCTCTCTATCCCCTAGGAAAAGGGCTCGCCCCCCCTCTTCTAGGGATACTATTGACTTTTGGTGCTTAAGCACCTTAGTCATCAAGCATGACAATGCACTTGAACTAGGGGTGTTCCCACAAGCATCTCAGGCAAGCATGTCAAAGCACCTCGAGCACCTTAATCAAGTAGCAAGTCAAGCACCTCAAGCATGTAGCAGGTCAAGCACCTCAAGCATGACAAGCACCTCAAGCACGACAAGCACCTCGAGCTTGGGCCGGGTTCTTGCCTCAAGCTCAGCCCTAGCTTACCTAAGGTCAAAGGACTTTTACACACATTATTGGAGGTCTTCAATGAAGCTAACCCTAAGGTCTGATGCTCCATTGGTTAGCCTTGCTCTTTTATAGACCATCTCTCATTTGGGCCCCTTTACCATTGGCCCCGTGTTGAGATAGATCTATAAGCACGTATCTATATCTTAACACTTGTTCCCGTTTATTCTCCCACATTAAGTGATCAATTTAATATGAGAAAATCATTTGGGTTGGTTAGATATTAGATTTTATGACATTACCTCTCTCTTGAAATCATAGTCGTCCTCGACTATGAGGTAGAAGAGATAAAGCCTTAGTCATTAGTCAATCTTACTTAGCGGGTAGAGGATCCCTTTTTACCCTACGACATCTTTCCAAGATGGATGACTAATCCATTTGGTGCTTGGGAGACATAGCTGCCGCAAGCATGTCTGCTCTTTAGTCCATTTCATTCTCCCAAAGTAGAGTGACAAATTCTACTTGGTGTTTGAGAGATGTCGTCATCACAAACATAATTCTAAGCATGCATACTAGTTAAATTTGTGCACAATTAAAAAGAGGACTAGTCTTATAAGACAAAAACATGAGTCATTAAAAGAAATTTGTACATTTGCTTACTCTAATGTAGCATTGTAAACATTTGCTTACTCTAATGTATCATTGTAAGCATTGACAAGGTTCATACTATCCTTGAGTTGTACTCCTTGCATCCATCTAGCATCTTCAAAAGGATAATTTTTGAACTTAATAAGATACCGTCGGATAATCTTACCATGTCGTAGTACCTTGTCTTCATGCCGAAGGACAGCTTTGGGTTGTAGCACCTCTTCTTGGTCTTCAACTTCGGGAGGGTCTTCAATGATTGGTTCAGTTGGTGGCTCTCTTTTGTAGGGCTTAAGTAGGCTTACATGAAAGGCATTGTGTATGAGCCAATGGTTGGGCAACTTGAGTTGATAAGCCGTCTGTCACAGGAACCGAATAATAGAGATCGATAGCAAAAGATAGAGAAAGAGATCTTTGTATTGATGAATCTTTATAGAGTTTTGATACAACAGAGGAGCAAAATATATGGGCACACTCCGTTGTACGGAGCTCAAACCTCCCGACCACCCCCGAGCTTCAGTTCGCTTGCATGCAGCGTCTCACTCGCACTCGCACTCGCACTCGCACTCGCAGAAGAAGAGATCGGTGAATGATCTCCAAACGCACCACCCGTCGTGCTTTTATCCTTCTTTTCCTCGAAAAGCCTACACGATTTTCGTACCAAGTATACCTGCGAGAATAATATAAGAACGTGATCGCTAAGCGATCCGTAAAGGTTAGATTTCTATCATGACACTTTGCACAGATCCTGTTTCACACATTGATTTCTGCATCGCCTACAAAATAGCCAAAAGAACATACTCGTGCAACCAATTCAACATGATAATCAAAGTAAAAAAACCTAATTATATACCTTCATAATCTCAATTGCCATACTCTACCATGAAGAAACAATCCACTTCTTGGTTGATAGCAGGGAGAACTGTATGATGTTGTATGTCTGTCTGTCCCTGTGTACACTACACTGCTGCTGCCTTCTGTTTGTTTTCATCATAACTTTTACAAACGAACTCAGAACAAAGCGAACCAGGCACTCAAAACGACGGGAATAGGTCTGGTCTACAAGGTAGCGTAGACAGAATTGCAAAAAACATCTCTGTTTGGCTAAAAACGCAACTTTTAGGTCGCGACTCATAAAACCTCTATTTTTGGATCTCCACTACTTTTACAACTTATTTTAAGCCTACCCATGCATTTTAAGCTAAAACACATAAATATAAAACATTGATATTAATAAAAATCTCAATTTTACTGTTCATAGACAGACTATCTGTTATTCATTAATCTTTATCAAATACGTCTTTAGTGTATTATTTTAAAAAAAGAATATATGTTCTTTCTTAATATCTCAACTCATTCGTATAAGCTCTATTTAATAGACTATTCAACAATCTTTCAAATCGTGCTAGCGAAAGATATGCCCTGCTACATTCTTTTCGACTTTAAGAACTTCAAAGACTAGTCCTATTACACCGTCTCATTGATGGGCTTCAAGATTTGGAAAGGACCATAGTATCTTTTTGCTAGTTTAGCATAATACTTTTGATGGCCCGTAGGATTTTTGCTCGTCGTTTGCCTTAATCGAGCCTTAAGAAACTTGAGTAAGACCCAATCATTTTCTTTGAACATTAAGGCTCTTCTGTGCTTATCAGCAGCAGCTTTTTGCCTTTGTTGAGAGATGGATATAGCCTCCCTCATCTTTTGAAAAGATGCTTGTAAGTCACGGCTATACTCATCGGCGGCAAAGATCTTCCCATGTACTTTGAGTAGCAAGGGACTTTAGGTCTTCCCTCAATGATCTCAAAAGGTGCTTTTCCCGTAGAAGTATGTACAGTATTATTGTAGGCATACTCTACAAGAGGTAATTACTTTTCCCATTGTGAGCGTTGATCTACTTCGGTAACATAAGTCTTGAGTAGATCGAGTATCGTAAGATTGGCTATCTCACTTTGGCCATCCGTTTGTGGGTGGTAGGCCGAAGAGAAATTCAATCTTGTTCCTAGATTTTCAAAGAGACCTTTCTAGAAATTACTGGTCATTCTAGGATCTCTATCTGACACGATGGATGTGGGTAATCCATGGTGTTTGAAAATCTGAGATATGAAGAGAGTTGCCATTTGATGTGCCTTAATAGTCTTTTTGAAAGGAATAAAATGTGCTTGCTTGCTAAACCTGTCGACTATTGTCCATATTCCTGTATTCCCATGGATAGACTTGGGTAATCCAAAGATGAAATCCATGGATATACTCTCCCATGGTGAATTTGGAATAGGCAATGGCTGGAGTAATCGAGGTGGCTTCCCTCTATCATACTTGGTCTTTTGGCATACTACACATTTTGATACATACTCTTGTATGTCCACTTTCATGGTAGGCCAATAGAAGTATGTCTCTACTCCTCGGAGAGTAGGTTGAATACCTCTATGCCCCACATATGGAGGAGCATGGGATTCATACATAACTCTCTCACGAAGGGAATGGGTAACACATAGCCTATTGCCGTGGAGAAGATAACCATCCTGCAAGGTGAATGATTCCTCTTTCTTCCCCAAAGCAAGGGCTGACATTATGTCTCTAAAGTCAGGGTCAGTAGCATACTCATCTATCATAGAGGATAGATCATTGTGAGTAGCTATCGACACCGCATTAACTTTTGGTCGTCGTGAAAGTGCATCGGCAACTTGATTGTGCTTACCAGCTATGTGAGCAATATGGAAATTAAATTGCGAAAGAAAATTTGCCCACCTCATTTGTTTGTCGGAAAGCTTGGTTTGCGTCATGAAATACTTGAGACTTTGGTGGTCGGTTCGTAGGATAAATGGAGTCCCCAATAGGTAGTGCTTCCATGTGTCTAGGGCATGTAGAACAACTAAAATCTCTTTCTCATAAATGCCCAAGACTCGTTCATCAATATTGAGCCTTCGACTCTCATATGCTATGGCATGCCCTTCTTGAAGCAAAACTGCTCCAAGGCAATCACCACAAGCATCACATTGGACCTCAAATGGCTTTGAGAGATCCGGAAGCACGAGGGCTGGTTGGGAATTAAGTTTCTCTTTGAGATTTTCAAAAGCATTTTGCTCCTTAGCAGTCCATACAAACATAACGTTCTTCTTAGTTAAATCATGTAGTGGTCCTGCTACTTGAGAGAATTTTGCTATGAAGCGTCTATAGTGTGCGCACATACCAACAAAGCTTCTTAGCTCATGTGGATTTCTTGGGTTAGTCCATGCTTTTATTACCTCTAAATTTGATGGATCCATTTGGATACCATCTTTAGAGATAATATGACCTAGGTATTGAATCTCTTGAAGGAAGAATTCGCTTTTCTTTTGGTTGAGATAAAGCTTGTTCTCTCTCAATGCTTGAAAAATCACTTGGAGATGTTGCTTATGTTCCTCCAAATACTTGGAGTAGATGATGATATCATCAAAGAACACTCCAGTGAATTTACGATATGGTCTAAAAATTTTCTCCATCAAACGATTGAACGTAGCTGGTGCATTAGTCAAGCCAAAAGGCATGACTAGATATTCATAAAGACCAAACGTTGTGCGAAACGCGGTCTTTAAGATATCTTCATCCACTGTCCTTATTTGATGATAGCCACTCTTAAGGTCAATCCTACTGAAGTAGGTAGAGCCTTGTAGCTTATCAAACAGATCTTCTACCTGAGGTACGGGAAATCTGTTTTTGATAGTGATATGGTTTAGTGCTCGATAGTCCACACACATACGATATGTACCATCTTTTCTTTTGCACTAAAAGGACTGGAGAACAAAAGGGAGAGGAACTAGGCCTCACCATCCCTTTGTCTACCAGTTCTTGTACTTGCCTCATGATCTCCTCTTGTTGAGCTTGTGAGACTCGATAAGGAGGCTTGTTAGGTGGTGAGCTTCCAGGAAGGAGGTCAATGCGATGGTCATCATCCCCTCGTTTTGGAGGTAAGTCCATAGGGATATCATCGATGAACACATCTTGGAATCTTTTTAGAAAATTAGACAAGTCTAACTCTTCTCGATTCCCATTATTTTCATTTGATGAATTATTAGTATCTTTTAGAGACTCTTTGACAAAAATCATGTACGCAGAAACTGAGCTCTTCATGGACTTATCAAAAGCAATAGGATTTACAAGTGGAATAGTGCGACCACGCTCACTAGCATCTATATACATGTTCTTTCCCCTGTAGGTGAAGTAGATTTTCCTTTCAGGGAACTTCATGTTGGCAACCATGCGATCAAACCATGGTGCCCCTAGGATAACATCCTCATGTTGGACAGGAGAGATGAAGAAGTCTTCTTTGTCGACATAGATTTGGACATGAAGCCTCAACTTCCCAATCAAGGGAGTAACGGAGGCTTGTTGTCCCTTGAAAGCTGCATTAGCCACTACTATATCTCCCATCTCAAAAGCTTGAATGCCTAGCTTGGTGGCCAACTCTATTGATATGAAGTTGAGAGTAGAGCCACGGTCAAACAAGATAAAGGCATCATGCTCTCTTACCTTTCCCCAAGCATAGGAAAGTGATGATCCTTTGCAATGAGCATCCTCTTTTGGAGCTTCGATGGTAGAAGCCCTAGGAGTCTCATTGCGAGCATTCTTCTTGGGGCAAGAACGATAGCCATGTCCTTGCTCCCCACACTTGAAACACTTATGGTCCTTGCGAAAAGCTTCAAGCTCTTTAGGAAAGAGTTTGTTTTTACCTTTGTAAACTCCCTTCTCCTTGGACCGATTGTTGTTGTTGTTGGAATTGTCTTGGGAAGTATTTTGAACATTGGTTTTTCCCTTTGCATCATTTTTATCTTTGTTTTCCATGGGCTTGACATTACGTCTAGCCCCTTGATGGAAATTGATGCGTGAAGCAACCATGGTGTGATGGATTACTTCGCTAATAGTACCAGGCCGTTGAGAGTTGATGTATTCGGCCATCTCTTCAGGTAATCCCGAATAGAATTGCTGCCTTTGCTCGACAAAGTCTATCTTTTGAAAGACAGTAGCCTTGAGATGTAAATCCCAAAACTTGTCTGCATATTTGTGGATAGACTCATGGGAGAGGAGCTTCAAGCTGCGCCATTTGGTAAGCACTTTGTCCTTTGCATCGCTTGCAAGGAATTGCTTCATGATGGAAACTCGTAGAGTTTTCCATGTCTTTGGGGCTTCACCATTTCCACGAAGGCCAGCCCACCATTGACGGACGAGCTGATTTTTGGAAGTGCAGAGCTACATGGCATATCTTGGAGGACTCTGTAAAGCCCTCATCTCCAAAGGCCACATCAAATTGCTGGATGAAGGACAACACTTTGTCAGTAGCACCGAAGGTGCCATCATAGGTGAGAAAAGATACTCTTTCCTCCATCCTTGAACTTCTTTAGCTTTTGTGACCTTCGCCATGCAGGAAATGATTTGCGATGTCCTCCCCTCTTGTATTCTCTAGGAGAATAGCCATAACTTTCATCGGAAGAGGAGGAAGGTGAACAAGAAGGATGAGGAGAAGGACTATGTGTTGATCTTTTCTCTTGGGAGGAGTAGGTGATCGTCTAGACCGCCGTCTTTGTGGAGCCACATCTTCAGAGGAACTTAAACTTTCCTTGCTTTCTTGCTCTTTGGATTCCTCCTCTCGAATGGGAGAGAGTCTTCTTTTGGGAGTCTCTTCAAGAGGCCTCCTAAGCTCTCTCTCCTCTTGGAGAGGAAGGGAAATTCCATAAGCACGAAGTTGTTGAGTAACTTCGGCTTGCAAAGCAGGGTTGCCCATAGCTTGCTGCAACCTAGTGACGAGATAATTCACAAACATGGGAGCATCATCATTAGCACCTTCATGTGCAAAATCAAAGCTATCAATGTTCACTCTACTCTCTTGATTATTGTCAACCATGTTAACAAAATTTATGTATGTACTTAGTATATGCTTTGGCAATTCAAAACCTTAGTTGCCACTCCTCTTAGTCTTTGAAAATCGGCTCTTAAGTATCTACACCCACGGCTCGAAGTGGTTAATTATAGAGAGTAGAGGAGTAGGTCTAACATAACAGAGTTGCCAAGGGCTAGCTCCTTTCGGACTTCTTATGGATCAATAATGGTAAAGCCGTAGGCAAGTCTAAAAAGACTCCATTATTAAGTCCAAAGCTCCCGAGGTGTGCACCATCCCCCACATAGTGGGCTCAACAAAACCGATAATAGATCCCAGTTCCACTTACCCTATTATAATTAACAACATCAACCATTTATAAGCTACTTAAGGACCTCTCTTCTTAAGCAAGAAAAGAGAAACCAAATGCTCTGATACCAATGTAATGAAATTGGCCTATTTAACTTGAGAGTAGCGGAAATTAATGAGAGTACTTTTGAGAAATAACTTTGTGAGCATAACGGGTGAACATAATTGAAGATAGCAACATAATCATAGCAATTAGTTAACTTAGCATGAACAATACTTTTACAAGAGAGAGAATTTAGAGAACATGACAACAGTTGAGGACCGGATTTATGTGGAGCCGGTCCCCCCTCCAATAGGAATTTGTATTATCGTTTCTCCCATTAAGAGAGACTTGTTACAATACAGTCTTTGTGTTCCTTGTGACCTAGGTGATGCAATGAAGATGGAAAGCTTCATGCATCACAAACATAACATAAACTTGAAGAAAGCTTTAGCTATCCCAAGCCTCAGTCCCAAGACCTCAAACACCTTGGAAGGTGGAGAGAGCTAGCAGGGAATGAGGGTAGGGAAGAGGAAGAAGAAAAATTTCATATGAGAAAGAATTAGTTCCTCACTTATCATAACTCTTGTTGCTAGTATACATAATAGAATAGTAATGAAGCTTAAGCATTGAAGCATGGCTCTTGGTTGGATTTGCACTCCATAGCCAAGAGTGTTGGTGTAGGCTCTCAACCTCTACTTGCTTGGAGAGGGAGCTCTTGCACTTTGCATAGCACACAATGAGAGTGTTTGTGAGTGTGTGTGGGTGAGTATACCCCCTAAGCAACCCCCTACCTTGCTTGGGTTGACCCCCCCTTGTAGCTCATGCTTGAAGCTCATTGGACCCCTCCAGGCCTAGCCAATCATAAGCAGGAGGCATTACAAGCAGTAGGGGTAGCCTTGAGACAAGTATCCCCCTTTCCCCTTTGAGAGAGAGGGCTAGATAAATGCTAAATCAATTAATTAAATCTCCTAAATTACTATTGGACCCCTTGGGTGGCCAACTAATAGGCTTCAGGCATCTCATGAAGGTAACATAGGTAGGGGCCTGACATGTGTCCCTGCTGCCTCTTCAAGCTTGGGCCTTCCTTGTGTGTGTGAGTGTGTGTTCTCTCTATCCCCTAGGAAAAGGGCTCGTCCCCCCTCTAGTAGGGATACTTTTGACTTTTGGTGCTCAAGCACCTTAGTCATCAAGCATGACAATGCACTTGAACTAGGGCAAGCATGTCAAAGCACCTCGAGCACCTTAATCAAGTAGCAAGTCAAGCACCTCAAGCATGTAGCAGGTCAAGCACCTCAAGTACCTTAATCAAGCACCTCAAGCATGACAAGCACCTCAAGCATGACAAGCACCTCTAGCTTGGGCCGGGTTCCCGCCTCAAGCTCAGCCCTAGCTTACCTAAGGTCAAAGGACTTTTACACACATTATTGGAGGTCTTCAATGAAGCTAACACTAAGGTCTTATGCTCCATTGGTTAGCCTTGCTCTTTGATAGACCATCTCTCATTTGGGCCCCTTTACCATTGGCCCCGTGTTGAGATAGATCTATAAGCACATATCTATATCTTAACACTTGTTCCCGTTTATTCTCCCACATTAAGTGATCAATTTAATATGAGAAAATCATTTGGGTTGGTTAGATATTAGATTTTATGACAGCCCTTGTCCATAACATCATATTTCATCATGGTTGCCCCCGGCAACTATTGTCAGATCAAGGCCCTTGATTCAAAGGCGAAGTCATGCAGCTTATCTCCGGATGCTTAGGCGTCACCCAGGTCTTTACTTCCCCATACCATCCTCAAAGCAACGGGCTGACTAAGCGCTTAAACAAAACTATCAAACAGATGCTGACAGCCTACATTGATCCTCTCCAGCAACATTGGGATCAGACACTACCCTTTGAAATCCATGCTTACAACACTTCTGTGCAAGATTCAACCCGGGTAAGCCCTTTCAAAGCTTTGTATGGCCGCGACCCCACCTTTACCCCTGATCTTGCCACAATCAATATTTAGCCAATAAGGCAGGATGGAGTCGATTGTACGGCATTCCTCTCCAGAACTTAACCCCTCCTTAGAATGGCCATTAAGAAAAACCTGATTCAAGCCCAAACACGCAAAAAGAAATGGTATGACGCTGACCGACACCCCAAGGAATACAAAGACTCTGAAAAGGTCAGATTGTATTACCCCATGAGACGACCTGGCCTTGCCGAAGCATTCATGCACAGGTGGATTGGCCCGTATACGTTTCTCCTCCGCATGAGGGAGAATACATATCTACTACAGAGGGATAGCAACCAATCCTTGACAACAGCCCATGTCATTTGAATGAAGCCGTATTTCTCCGAAGAAACCTTTCTTAGTGTGTGTGGTGGGGGGGGGGGGGGGGGGGAGGTGTGACGGGATCAGTAGCTGGCAACACATAGCCAACTAGTTAGTAGTTAGGAGCTAGTAGGTTGCACTTCTTGCATTGCCTTTGTAAGCTCTTGCCATGTATAGAAAATAAGATATAAAGGAATGGAGCAGCCGAAGAGAAGGCAAGTTGAGCCAAGTTCATAGTATTTCACAATAGTATAGATTATATTTAAACTTTAAATCATTTTGTTTCATTCCCCTAATTTTGTTTTGAAAAACTAAATGCAGTTTTTGGGAAAGATCATTTGAAAGGACATGCTTTCTTTCTTTTCAATTATCTTCAAGACTTTTTAAGGACTTTTTAAGGATTTTTTAAGGGACACATGTCAAGCTACAAAATGTGAACGACCTTCATCCATATGGACACTAAGGACTTTAGAGGCCAATAATACAATGGGTTTCACAATTCCATAAATTGAAAGTACTACTACAAACTTTCAAGTGTGAGGCACCATAAATTTGAAAGTGAAAGTGAAAGTTTGTGGTTTTTCAAGGTCAAGCGGGTGAGTGATACCAATTTTTTTTGTATAGAGAGGCTCTTTTAAGGTTCAAAATTTGAAGGGAGAATTTTTGGTTATCTCGCGACAATAACCTGCACCACAACTGTAGCAGTCCCAATGGAGATAGCCCATACACGTCGTCCTACCCACCTCTCCTTATCACCATATGTTGGTCGTTGGTTGTCACCATGACGACCAGCTAGCCTCTCTCTAGCTATCAACACACATCAATACGTTGACACATAATAGCAACTATGTCATGCACAGATCCCTACCTCTCTCGGACTCACAAACACACAATAAAGAGGGAGAAGCCCTCATCTAAATTATTGATTACTCTTGCTCTGTGCCACCGTCCTAACTCTACTGCTCTTAAAGGACGGAACCAGATTTTTCCACCTCGCATTTTATGGCTCTTGGACTACTTAACTTGATATTTTAACCAAGAGACATTATGCGCCTTCACCCAAGTCTCTCTCTCTCTCTCTCCCCCCATTTCCCCGAGACATAACATTTCTCTCTTTCTGTGCGTGTAGGAAAAACATTGAGAGCGAAAAATGGTATGCACCTCCACCCAAGGCCCTCTCTCTCCCATCGCCCTGCACCCATTCTCCATATGCCCCATCTCCTTGTGCCACTTCACAACAAAATCATTGCCCAAGTCCTGCACGACCTCTACCCTCGTGTCTCATAATGTTGATGCCACGCATCGAAGCCGACCTCCACATGCCCTCCATCACCCTATCACCATCTGAAAACACCCTATCAGCATCAGATCTGTCCTCCATGCAATTGGTCTAGACAAACATAGAGAGATAGAGAAAGAGAGAGAGAGAGAGAGAGAGAGAGAGCACGTCCATCCACGAATCCCTGTAGGCAAGCATGATAGAGAGAGAGAGCCACTGGTTACGATAAACTGGCCCCCATCCCCTTGCCTTGCGGCCCAACCTTACACTGCATTACTTCATCTGTGCTGGCATCTCAAAATATGTGTAAGCTCACAAAAATGATAGATACACAGACATGTGTGGAGTGAAAGAAGAGAGATATTTTCTTTTGCCTTTGAATTCTTTACCCTTTCCCTCTTGAACACAAACCAAGAATCCTCCAAGATTCCCTTTACTACTAATGGTTTCAAAAATTAGGCAGACCTACTGGGGCCATTGTAGGGGAAAGAAACCTAGATCCTTAGGTATTCAAGAACGATCTCTTCTTGGGAGGAAAGATGTTCAAGAGTCATACACTGCTCATTGCTACAAAAAATCGTGAGATATTGCTACTTTAAACACATTTGGAAGGCAAGAAATGGTCAAATTTTTGAGAACTCTCTGGAGGTAGCTAAGTTTGTGGAGACAGTCCAAGAAAGGAGGGTAACGATCATCTCCATTGGAAAGCAAAAGAACTCAAAAGAGTGGAGCAGGTTCCTAGGGGATGTTGTAATGGACGTGCAAATGTGAATGTGTGGGATCATCCATAGTCAAGGGGTGGCTCCCCCATCAATCAATGTATCTAGAATCCATGGAAGTGGTCATGGCTCGGCATGAGCATGACAAGAATCTGTACTTTTTGGATCTTGTAATATAATCCACTGCCCATAGTGAGTTTTTTTTAATAAAAATAATTAATAAAACCAACAAACTTGCAATAATGGGGGTTGGGTGCTTGAGAACTAGACTCAAAAAATCTAGGCATGATTTGGACCTCAGAGGCTCATTGTAATTGGAGAGGGTTATATCAAGGGCTGTTTTGGATTGATCTGAGTGATAAAGATTTAATGATGAAAATTAGTTGCAATAGGAAGTTCCAATATTAAGGATAGAAAATCCAACAATAATGGGATCCTAAAGGTGTGGAATCTTGCAAAAGATGTTGACTTCAGGATGTTTTCCATGTTGCTAAATTGGCTTATCTATGGCACAGATGCATGAGAGAGAGAGAGAGAGAGAGAGAGAGAGAGAGAGAGAGAGAGAGAGAGAGAGAGAGAGAGAGAGAGAGAGAGAGAGAGAGATATTCAAGTTATCACCAAGTTTTGTAGGGTTCTCAAGGAGCTCTAGGTATCTTGATCTTGAATTTGATTATGTGGAGGAAAATAAAGGGTTAAGTGAATGATGTAGAGCCAGATCTCAGTGGATTGGATTGAGTACCTTCGTGAAGTGAGCAAGGGAAAAGTTTGGGTTTTGAGACAAGGTTCTATTGGAATTAAAATTGTAGGAAAACGCGCACAGCTTGGAGAAGACGAAGGAAGCTCAAGGCACACAATAGAGATTGTATTAGTGTGCAATGGAAAGATAGATAGCCCTAGAGTGATGGGCACATATACAATGCACAGCGGAAAAAAAATCCTAAAGAGGGGAAACATTCCCATGCGGTCCTAGTGTGTTCTCACACATCACTACCACATGTATATGGTAACAAATCCCCCTTGGGAGTGATGCAGTGAACGAGGGCTGGCACGAAGAGTAAAGGGAAGTGCCATACCTTGAGGACAGGATCAGTCCACAAAGGGGAGCAAGCCCAAAGCTTTGCGGAAAGCTTTGAACTTCTCATGAGACAATGCCTTTGTGAAAAGATCTGCAAGGTTATCCTGTGTTGGCACATAATCCAAGCTGATCTCTCATGCTGAGAGCCTCTCCCTGGCATAGTGGTAATGCACCTCAATGTGCTTTGTGCGAGCATGAAAAATTGGGTTCCTCACAACTACCAATGCGCTCTAACTGTCAGTGTAGATGATGTTGGCAATGTCTTGTCCAACACCCAAATCATCCATAAGGCATCTGAGCCATACACACTCAACCGTAGCTGTGGAGACTGCCATGTACTCAGCCTCACAACTAGAAGTGGCCATAGTACGTTGCTTCTTGCTCAACCATGACCAAGCATGAAACAAAAACCACTTGTGGAAACTCGAGTGTCATAACAACCAGCCCAATATGAGTCTGAAAAAGCATGAAAATCTGGCGGCAATGATCCCCCCTTGGGATAAAACAAGCCAAGATTCAAAGTGCCACTCAAGTAGCAAAAATCCTCTTGACTGCATGTTAATGCTTAGACCCTAGGCTATGCATGAATTTGCTGACCTGTGAGACTACAAAATAAATATCCGGCCTTGTGTTGCATACATAAATGAGGTAGCAGGATCACTAACATCATGTAGACTCAACTTCAAACCTGTTTCCATGGGAGTTGCAGTAGGTTTGCAATCCTCAAGTCCAAACTTACATAGCATTGTCTCCATGTAACTTTTCTGACACAAGGCAATACGACCATCACACTACGTAAACTGTATGCACAAGTAATGATGCAATAGCCAAAAATCTTTCATCTTGAATGTTGCATTCAAATCAACCTTAAATTCAATAGTATGTACCTCATTGGGACCAGTAATTAGCAAATCATCCACATAAAGAACAACAATGAGAAGTACATTGCCCTCACGCTTGACATACAATGTGCTTTATGTTGGACTGTTACGAAAGCCTTGTTTGACCAAATTAGTGTCATCTTTCTCATACCAAGCACGAGGAGATTGCTTCAACCCATACATAGCCTTCTTACATCTGCACACTTTGTCCTCCTGTCCTTTCTTGACAAAATTACGAGGCTGCGTTACATAGACTTCCTAATTAATGTCACCATTCAAGAAAGCAATAACAATATCGGATTGATGTACATATCAACCAAAATGAGTTGCCAATGCACATAGAAAAAAAACAGTAGTCATACGACAAGTGGGAGCAAAAGTTTCTTCATGATCTATGCCTTTCTGTTGCGCATATCCTTTTGCAACAAGTTGAGCCTTATGGAGATCAACCTCATTATCCGAATTGCGTTTCAACTTGTAAACCCACTTTGTACCAATGGCCTTCTTGCCAGGAGGCAAATCACATAAAGTCCATGTGTCATTTTCGATAAGTGCATCATATTCTGATTGCATGGCAGCCATCCAATTTTTTGAACTCTGTGCTTCATCAAAAGATAGAGTTTCCTCTATATCACATAAGCTAGACACCACCAAAGCATAAAAATCTGATGCATAAGAGGCATGACAAGAACCTGAACGAGTACCACTAGACAAAGGTGCATCCAATTTACTGTCGCTCAAAGTGTGCACCAACCATCTGCATCAGTAATAGGCGGATCTCTAACATTTTTAGAAACCCCTATAGACTTTAAATTTGCCTCATTTGAATTTACATTCAAACTTCCACAACTGAAAAGAGGCAATAAACTATCATAAATGTCTTGTGAGCTTACATTACTATCTCTAGTACATGACAACAAAGGTTGAATAGAATCTTCCACAAACACAACATCACATGAGACAAAAATATGCTTTGTTTGCGGATGGTACAACCTATAACCTTTGCTTTCAGCACTATAACCAACCAATACATTTGACAGCCTTATCATCCAGTTTTTTGCTTTGCGCTTGTGGAACTAAACCATAAGCCAAACAACCAAAAACACGAATGTGCTCAATAGATGGATTCCTATCATGACATGCTTCATATGGAGTCATAGACTGCAACTTTTTTTTTGTAGGATACCTATTGAGTACATAAGTGGCACACATGATAGGCCTCGAGCCAAAACGAATTTGGTAAAGCCTGACTCTTGACCATACATCATGCCATTTCCATAAGAGACATGTTTTTCCTCTTAGCAACAACATTTTGATGAGGCGTATACGACATTGTACATTGGTGTTTTATCCCATGACTAGAAAGAAATGCATTAGATTCATGAGACATATACTCCCCCCTCGATCGGAACAGAGGATGCCCATAGTACATTTGGAGACATTTTTAGTCATAGCAAGAAATTTCTTGAAGCGCATAAACACTTCGGACTTAGCTTTCAACGGTTATACCCAGGCATGCATGGAGTATCATCAATGAAAGTCACAAAGTACAAGTAATTTCCCAAGGATGGAGTTTGCATAGGCCTACAAACATCACTATGCACAAGTTGTAATCTGCATGTAGCAAAAACTGACCCATCCTTTGGAAACTTAGCATGCTACATTTTACCCAAAATACAGCTTTCACAAACATGTTTGACAGGTGCTTCAAGAGGCAGCAAAGAAGCAACCATATCAGATTTCTGCAAACGTACCAAATTGGCAAAATTCAGATGCCCGAAACGTGCATGCCACAAATTTGCATCTGAAACAACCCTTGAATCTGCAACTCCATTTGCAAAATTTTATCCACACTTTTCATATGAAGTGATCTTATATAGCCCATGACACAAAAGGCGAGATGCAACAATTTCATCACCAAAATTGAGATCATGAACTGTACATCTGTCATCCACAAATCTGACTACAAGACCAAGTCTAGCAAGTGCAGATACAAAGAAAACGTTATTTTTTATCCCAGGTACATACAATGGATCAACAAGTGTGAAAGAACCGCCAGTTGGAGTAGTAAGACTAATCTTTCCAACTCCTGGAACAAGATAAGAGGCATTGTTGGCACAAGTCATTGTATTCCCATGAGGGACCAATTCAATAGAGGTAAAAAAATCACGATGTGAGGTAATGTGATTTGTAGCACCACTGTCAAAATACCACGCACGTGAATCTACAGCAATTGACATACATGCATCATGGACAATAGGACCATAAGTGCACTCTACACTAAATTCCCATTTTGCATCAACATCAGCATCACAATCTCCTTTGATAGAAGACTCTACAATCACTGCACTTGTATTGGACCCTGTAGTGGATCCAGCCACTTTCTTCTTAGCCTCTTTTTCCTTGAATTTTGAACACTGCTTGATCAAACAAGTGATCATTAGCTTTACTATAATGGCAATGCACCTTCTTTTTCACCTTATCACCAGTATTGCCAGATGAAGTGCTGCCAGCAGAAGAATTAGGAACATAAGTTTTGCCACTTGAAACAGAACCATAAGAAGTGGTTACATTGTTGTTCACACCTTTTCTTTGAGCTGCAAAAAAATCCTGTTCAACTGCACGCTGCCTAGTCTTGTTTTTTTGGAAAGTGACTCTTGAAACAGCAATGTGCATAATGCATCAAACTTGACAACTTCAGGATTTCCTTGGGTCATAAGTATTTGCAAAAGTCTGGTATGAATCTGGCAAAGCATCAAGAACAGTCTGCACAAGTGAACTGTCAGAAATGACTTCTCCTGCCAAAATTAGTTTCTCGTTAACATCCTTGACACAAGCAAGGAAAGTGCCCATTTCATCTTTCTCATGCATAATCTTTGATTCTAGCTCTTATGCAGCAAAGCAATTTTAGCCTCAATGCAACTTGCATAAAGACCCCCTAGAATATCCCAAGCTTGTTTTGCAGATTTTGCTGAGTGGATGTGAGGAGTGATAGTGTGCTTCACAGACAATGCAATCAATGCATGAGCCTATACATCTCTTACATCCCAACAACAAGTCTACTTAGCCGTAGGCAAAACAACTTTGACAGCAGCAACCCTAGCAGCAAAACTTGGAGCATCCTCAACATCATTGACATCTATAGTACCAGGATGTTCATCGATACCATGCACAATGTTCCAAACTCCCTTTGATACAAGTACATGTTGCATCATGTAATCCCACATCGGGTAATTGTCCCCATCCAATATGTCCTTATCAGCAAATATCTTGAACACATCTGTGTTGTTGTCAACCATGTAAAATGCAAGTACCTGATGTAAAAACTGTGCGAAATGAGGAGAAATTGTGTGATAACAGCACGTGCTCTAAAGCACAATTCTCAGTAGATTGTATGGAGCTTGTTATGCACAATGTGATTGGCGCTAATAGAAATTCTGCACAAAATGACAAAATTGCTTGTGCAGACCTGGCTATAGTGGAAACGGAGGTCAAAATGAAATTCTGAGCAAACCAAGCTGCGAGCTATCCCAAAACTTTTGTTGACCTACTGATGCTTGCCAAAGCTCATTGAAATTTGAGAAAATGAGAAGGGCTATTCTGGCGACGCTGGTGACTAAGCCCAGGAGGACGTGACTTGCTCTGCTACCAATTGTTGGAATTAGGGTTGCAAGGAAACGCGCATAGCTTGGAGAAGATGAAGGAATCTCAAGACACACAACACAAATTATAGTACTTAGTGTGCAATGGAAAGATAGATAGCCCTAGAGTAATGGGAATATATACAATGCAAGGGGAAAAAAACCTCCTAAAGAGGGAAAAAATACCCCGGCAGTCCTAGTGTGTTCACACACATCACTACCACATGTATATGGTAACAAGTTCAACAAGAGGAGTAGGTTCTACACAATGTTGCAAAGGCAAGGGGGATCAATGATCCCAGATCATTGTTGATCAAGGGCCATTCGATCCATTTGGAGGGATAAATATGGCGACCACACGACCGCGGCGGCTGAGAGAGAGAGAGAGAGAGAGAGAGAGAGAGAGAGAGAGAGAGAGAGAGAGAGAGAGAGAGAGAGAGAGAGAGAGAGAGAGAGAGAGAGAGAGAGAGAGAGAGAGAGAGAGATCAATTGTAATATGGTCACTAGTAATAAAGGTGGTGAAAAAAGGTATGAAGGAATGGGTGGTGGGCAACAATATGGTCGGCTTTGTGGTACGTAGCAACATGGCTCACCTGCAACCAATATAATAGTTGCCCAAAAGAATAGTGCATCCACGAAGTATAAACCTCAGATATAATCTAGTGATCACCTCTCTAGCTGCCCGCACTTAGAAATTTTGCATGAATGACATTCGCGTACCTCCTTGTCCCCCTTTGGCTTTTCATTGGGAATTTGGGGGGCTACAAGCCATTATTAATTAATGGTTTTTTTATTTTTACAAACTAGACCCTCCTATAAGTCAAAAGTTTTTTCCTTATGGTAGAACATATGGCCGGAATCCCTCCCATCATTATATATGTATATAATAGGCCCTCCTACAATGGTGCCGCCTTTGGTAGCGGCACCACCTCCGACAGTGCTATTCTTAGCTTCGACATGCCTTTGGGCAGACCAAGAAGCATTCATGAAAGAGACATGGTTGAGAGAGAGAGAGAGAGAGAGAGAGAGAGAGAGAGAGAGAGAGAGAGAGAGAGAGAGAGAGAGAGAGAGAGAGAGAGAGAGAGAGAGAGAGGTCATAATATCGGCTCCAAGTGCTCCCATACCACATGCAAAAATGACCTCTTCATTAGAGGACAAAGTTGTGTTCTTGTCAGAGTCAACATAACTCTTGATGCCTTACACCTCAGGTAGGTAGGCATGTGCAAACTACCAATGGGATTCAAGAGAGAGAGAGAGAGAGAGAGAGAGAGAGAGAGAGAGAGAGAGAGAGAGAGAGAGAGAGAGAGAGAGAGAGAGAGAGAGAGAGAGAGAGGTCCTAACATGGGCTCCAAGTGCTCCCATATCACATGCAAACATGACCTCTTCATTAGACGACAAAGATGTGTTCTTGTCAGAGTCAACATAGCTCTTGATGCCTTAAACCTCTGGTAGGTAGGCATTGACGGGAGCAAAGCGAACCCCAAACCCCCGACGGCCTCTAAAACACCGGGGACCGAATGGAGCACCTCGAGCCTGTCATGGTAAAGCAAACAGGGGGCACCACCTAGCTTCAGCGGCTAGGACGCAAACAACACACCACCATAACAAAGTTTTCATCCAAGAGAGATGGATGCTTGGGAGTAATGATGAAAAGGAAAGGGAATGAGATGAAGTGAGAGAGAGAGAGAGAGAGAGAGAGAGAGAGAGAGAGAGAGGGAGGGGGTATAGCGGCTTAGTACTTAGGCATCACAAAAGGATGGCGAATCCGCACACCCTTCACACGTACACAAGCTCACTCCAAAACACAAGACTAGGTGGCGATTCCGCACACCTCACATGGGAAAAACATTGCAAGAAAACATACTCACAAAAGCTCAATCTTTATTTAGAGAATAAGGCGATGAAATGGGGGGCATAGGGTAGGGGAAAGATAAGGGAGAGAGTGGTAGAGCACATGGATGATAGGTGGGAGCTGATGGCGAAGACTCGCACGAGGGTTATGGCCATCATCCTTCATTTAGTTGCCCTTCATCTTCCATAGCCAAGGGTGTAGAGGTCACGCTCAAGACAAGCATGGTGATTGTGGTGATGGTGATGGTGTGGGTGTGTGTGTGTGCACTAGGCACACACAATGCATAGTGTGTTCTTTGGTGATGTTGTGTGTTTTTGTGTGATGGTGACCCCTCTTTATATAGGGGAGGAGGGGGGGGAGAAATTCTAGAATTTAGAAATGAAGAAATCATTATCTACATAGGCCATGTGACTATGGGCCCCACTTGTCTGGC
Source organism: Adiantum capillus-veneris (assembly GCF_014529385.1). NCBI lineage: Eukaryota > Viridiplantae > Streptophyta > Polypodiopsida > Polypodiales > Pteridaceae > Adiantum > Adiantum capillus-veneris. Next base: position 67,201,689 of record NC_140952.1, read on the forward strand.
TGTGTGTATATGTGCCAGAACAGCAGTCTCATGAGAGAGAGACTAAGAGAGAGAGATGGGTTGATGAAAAAAAAAGTGAGAGGTGACATGGAGAATAAAGTAATTACAAGAGGGGAGAGAGGGGAGTGTGTTCAGAGGTGAATCTGTGTGCAGATGTGTGTGAACACAAGAAAAATCAGGTAACCACCGGGTGGGGATGGGTCTGTGGGCACCTTTTTCAGTGAAACTGAGTGTGTGTGAGTGTGGGGGAGGTTATTTAGCTACAAGACAAGAGACATGGCGCCCTTTAGAGAGAGAGGGGGGTATTTGGGTCATGGGATATGATAGGAGAGAGAAAGAGGGGGTGGGGTATACTATTTTGGAAGATAGGGTAAGTTGCATGTGAGTTAGGGTGCATTATTGGTGAGAGGTGGGGTAGCTTGAGGGGAGAGCGAAAGGAGAAAGGACAAGGGGAAGAGAGAGGGGGTTGACCTTTTGAGTGGAGGAGAGGAAAAGGGACACCCGGCGGGGCAACAATGAAGAAAAAGGAGGCAAGGTGGGGATGGGTTACCCTGCAGGCATGAGGTGGCCTATTTTACCTTTCTTATATATTTACATAATCATACTTTATTTTTTCCTTACTTTTGTCCAATGCTTTTTATCACTCCCTCCCTAAGAGGGGGTTTTCATGGGGTGGGGACGAGAGAAGAGGGGTATGGGAGCTTGGCTTGTGAAAAGCCCCCATCATTAGCCCTCCCCTTTTGGCTAGAGGCATTCATGTCTCTAGCTCATCTGTTTGATCATTATCGTCGGAGGTGGTGGCTGATGGTGTGTTCTCATTTGGAATGTCAATTGGTGGAGCTTGGTCAAATCGAAGAAAATAAGGTTTAAGTCACCAACCATTTACCCTGGTTTTATGAAGTTTTCCATCAGCCTCCATAAGCGGGTAGCTTCCATTGGCATACTTTTTCCTGATGATGAAAGGGCCTTCCCATCGGAGTAGGAGTTTCTTATCCTTGCGCGTGTCGAAGCGATTGTCGTAGCGGAGCACCAACATTCCTTTCTTCAATTCTTTTTTCCGGAGATGCTCGTTAAAGCTAAGCCGTCTATGCTCTGCTTGTGCTGCATAATAATTTATTGCTTCTTCTCTGTCTAGCTGCAGTCTTTCCAAGTTGATGATGTGATCTCTCAAATGCATGTTGGGCTGTTGAAGCTGGCTTGCCATTACTCTGAGACTTTGTAGTTGCACTTCAATGGGCAAGATTGCTTCCTTACCAAATACTAGATGATACAGTGTGAATCCCAAGGATGTACGAAATGAAGTTCTGTAGGCCCATAAAGCTGGTAGTAGATGCTTATCCCAGTCTCCAGGATGATTGTTTACCTGCTTGGTAATAATTTTAGAAACCATTCCATTTACCTTTTCAACTAGGCCATTACATTGAGGGTAATATGGTGAAGAGTGCCTCCTTGTAATGCCCAGTCTCTGCATTAATTCTCCTACCAAGTCTGCTCTGAAACCTGGCCCTCTATCAGAGATGATCTCTAAAGGTGTGCCAAACCTACATCATATGTGCTCGTAGATAAAGTTAGCTACCTCTACCGCTGTGATTCTAGTGGTGGCTGTAGCCTCTGCCCATCTAGTCATGTAGTCGATCCCCATGATAATGTAGAATTTTCCTGAGTTGGCCCTAGGTAATGGCCCAATGACATCGATACCCCATTTTTCAAATGGGCCATATGAGAGAATAGGTGTCTGTGGTTCAGGCATAAGTGACCTAGTGCCGGCCTTTTGACACAACTTACATGTTTTGCACCAGTGGTGTACATCACGGTTGAGGCTAGGCCATATGAAGCCTGCCTGCAAGATTTTCCTACTTGTTATGTCTAGGGCAAAGTGACCACCACAAACCTCGTCGTGACAGCTAGCAATTACTCCCGTGATTTCCTGAGAGAGAGGGACCTTCCTGAGTATTTGTTCCGTACCCTTACAATACAAACCGTCATTGATGAGTCGATACCTTGTGGCCTTCCGCGTCAGCCATTGGTTCTGTCCCTTTGTTAAATCTGATGGGCATTCCCCTGTTTCCAAAAAATGCATGATGTCAGGAAAGGCATCACTTCCTTGAAATAGAGGGAGCTTTAGTTTTATTGCTCCAACCACCACTTCCTGTAGTCTTTCACTTGCTAGGGCATCTGCTTCTTGGTTTTGAGCCCTTGGGATATGGTGTATTTGAACTTCTTCAAACTTACCCAACAAGGTTTTTACACCACTTAAGTGAGTCCTTAAACTAGGATTCTTGCATGTCCATGCTCCATTTACTTGCCTTACCAGAAGTAGAGCATCCCCAAATACATTAAGGCATTGTACACCTTGCGAGACGCACCATTGTAGACCCTTGGTTAGTGCTGCATACTCAGCTTCATTGTTAGAATGTGAATCTAACAATTGGCCCAACGAAAATACCTGTGTCCCTTTGTCATCAAAGACCACTATGCCTGCAGCTGCTTTGTCGGACGCTCGCTTGTAGGCTCCTTTAAACTAGAGAGAGTGTGCTCCTTCTACCATCGGTGGTACTGGAGGTAATCGGACTTCTCCTTCCTTAGATTGCTTCTCCTTCCCTTCAAAGACTTGGTAGGTCATGAGTCCCCCCAAACTTGCCCTTGTCGTGCTTTCTACATGTACCGTGTAGTCAAACTCTTGCAGACGAACTAGCCATTTAGTAATTCTAGCAGACACATCCATGTGTTGTACAACATAGGGAAATATTTCATCCGTGGTTAGAATCACAAATTGCTTAGGCAGCAAATATGACCTAAACTTTGTAGTTGCAAATCTAAGAGCTAGGACTAAGTGTTCCACATGGGTGAAACCTTTCTCTCCTGCTGTCATCATTCGACTAGAGAAGTAGATTGGCCTCATGAAAGATGTCGTCGTATACTTTTGGAGTAGCACAGCCCCCAATGAGTCATCACCAACACTTGAGGTGACATAGAATTTTTCATCCCACTTAGGTGGTGAGATAGTTGGCAGAGTGGCTAAGACCTCCTTTACCTTGTTGTAGTGATGTTCGCTTTCCTCGTCCCAAGTGAAAGTTGATCTTTGAGTGAGTTGTTGCAGTGGTAGAACAAGTTGTGATAGTAGATGTATGAATCTACTTAAGTACCTCACCTTCTGTATAAAAGAGAACAGTTGACGTGCGGTTGTTGGTGAAGGTAGGGCTATGAGTGCGGACACCTTACTTGGGTCGGCGTTGATACCTCTTGCTGAAATTTCATGGCCTAGTAGAATGACTTTACTCTCCCCAATGTGACATTTATCCACATTTAATTGCCCACCTAGACTCTGCAACCTGGACAAACCTTCAGTTACCTTTTCTAAATGTGAAATACGGGAGCTATATATACAAAAATCATCAATGAACACTCTTATGGATGTTCCAAAGAACGGTTGAAAAACATATGTGACATATCTTTGGAATGTGGCAGGTGCATTTGTGAGACCAAATGGCATAACTCTGTATGCAAAACAACCCCATGGCGTGATAAAAGTGGTTTTTAGCTGATCTTCCAAGGCTATGCGTATTTGAAAGTATCCAGAATAACCATCACAGACGGTATACCATTCAAAACCCGCTACTTCATTCAGAATTTCATCCAAGAAAGGGAGAGGAAAGCGGTCTCTCTTTGTAGCTGCATTTAGTGGTTTGTAGTCAACACAAACCCTCCACTTACCATTCTTTTTAGGAGTCACCACTACGGGTGACACCCATTCTGAGTTTTCTACAGGATAGATGAATCCCGCCTCCAGCAGTTTCCTTACCTCGGCCAAGAGTGCCTTTTCTTGTATGACCCCCAGTCATCGTAGCTTTTGTACAACTGGTTTTACCCCTTCCTTCAGCTTAATATGATGTTCCACCACTGTAATGCCTGTGATTCTTTCATAGTTGTCAATGAACAGGTTAGGAAATCCCATCAACATTTGCAAAAAACTATCTTTCTCCTCAAGTGTTAATTCCGTAGACAACATACCCTTCAACCTACTTCCTCCTAGGCCAGGTGATTTTCTCTCCTCTTCATTGGGTTTCCCTTTTGGTGATGGATCACCAGTTGTGCTTACCCTTTGTGGATCCTTCATAATGATACCCATCACATCAATGGAACTGTCACTTTCGTCGGTGGAAGTGTTCTCCTCCTCAGAACTGGAAGATTCGCTAGTGGTTTCATCTGCCGATGTTTCCAGATTCATTTGCTTCTGCTTGCCAATCCTCATGTCGTAGTAGATTGTCTCCCCTTTCTTACCGGTCATGCATAGAAGGCCAGTACCCCAGTCCTGTTTTGCCTTCATGGCCATCAACCATGGCCTTCCCAAAATTAGTGGATAGCCCTCCCCCTTAGTAGGCATTACAAAAACATCTACCTCTACCTCAGTGTTGAAAGCTTTGATTTTCACGGCACTTACCACACCCACACACTTTACTTTTGCGTTGTTTGCCATCTTTGCCTTGCATGGAGAAGGCCTGTCAACCTCGAGCCCTAATCAAAGCATCATAGCTTCGCTCATTACACAGATTTGTGCACCTCCATCAATGTAGGTGTTTCCAAACCTCTTTCCTTTTATGTTTACATCGACAATTGGAAGGATGTCATCCATGTTGCATCCCGAAATTGCTCCGGCTACCTTTGTTTTGGAGCGTCTTGTACTTACCATTTTAGACCATTGTCGCCTTACTTTTGGTGCAAGATGTAGCAGCTGTGGCCATGTAATCTTCGGTCCTTGCTTTGCCACATCCAATGTTAGATCATAGGGCTTAGAACTTTCCCCTAGCTGGAAGTCGGTGATTCCCAATTTCCGTCGTGGCCTGGATGGCCTCTTGCTAGTTTCTCCTCTCATGCTTCTCTCATCATCTAATTGTGTAGCTTTCTCCCTCCTAGCTCTTTTCACAGTCATGGCTTCAAGTTGTTCTAAAAAGGTTACCTTCTCCTTACCCTTGTCCCTCTCCTTTGCTCTGGGTGGATCCACTACTATGGCTTTTCCTTTCTCTTCTAGCCTTATGATGTTTACAGGGCGATCAGGTGGTGGGGTTGGTGGAAGAGGTGGGATGGATGCTTGTAGTGGTGTTTGGGGTGGATGTAGAATTTGTGTTGGTGGGGGTGGTGCTCGGAGTGGGGGTGTTCTTTCTCTAGGGGGTGACAATTGGTTTCTCCTACCTCCTCTATTATAGTTTTGTCGTGGTTTGGGACAGTAGTACATACCGTGACCACCATCTTCTCCGCAGTTGTAGCAATGATACTCCCTGTTTTGTCGTCGTGCTGTTCCAGGGTCTTGATCTCTTTCTTGACTCCTCCCTTGCTGTATTAAGTGGACAGACAAATTCTGCAGTTGGTCAGTAATATTGGCCAACATATCTTGTTGGTCATCTCTTACCCCAAGAGCCGGTGGTGGTGGTATGGTGGTTGTCGTAGTTGCTGGTCGACGCGATGTTCCTGCTTCTGTTGACTCGGTTTCTTTGGCTTTCATTCGCAGCTTCTTGTCCTTTAGGCGAGCAATCTCAATGGCTAACTCGTACGTAGCCGGGAATCTACCTTTCACCTTCTCCTTGAGAAGCGGCCATAAGCCATGCGTGAACCGATCTTTTTTTAGGAAATCGGGTGCGGCTTCCCCCCTTGTCAGTGACTCAACCCACCATTCCCACAAATCCACGAATTTGGACTCATAGGTGGCATTTCTAAAAGACCCTCCTGATTCAAGTCTCTCAACTTGTCCCACAACTTTTCTGAAGTGGTACCTCCCCCAAAGCGCCTCTTAAAAGCGGTTTTTAAGGGTTCCCAGTCATCCTTGGTTGCTTGTGGAAGTGCATTGTACCATGATCTAGCTTTTAGCTTCATGAGATGCTTAAAGATTCTAACACGGGATTCATCTGTATCTTTGTTGCTCACTACACATGCTACTTCAAAGTCATCTAGGAATTTTGTTACCAAATCCTCCCCCTTCTTTCCTTTAAATGTTGGAAATGCTACACTTGCCATGATTACTGAGAGAGAGCTAGAAAGACACATTGCTTAACTTGCAAAAGTTTTTTTCTTCTTTACAAGGAGGCGTGTATACCCTCTTATACTAGGACATAGATTAAAACTTCAAACGGTACATTGCCTTGTACCAAAGGTAAGACAAATGGTTGATCTGATGCCAGAACCTCCAAAAAACGCTCCCCACCCGGCATGGTGTCAATGACGTGTTGGTAGTGAGCCTTCAAATCCAGTATTACCTTGATTGAGCGTACACGTGTTGGTATGTGTGATCTGTCTTGAGGTAGGTTGTACTGATTCATGTGAAGCTTAGAGGTGCTTACTCACTGTCCAAGCTTGTGGGAGAGGGTGGTGTTCTTTCCTGAAACAAACTCAGTAGATCCCTAGTTTCTCTAGTGAGAGTGTGAGCCAATGCTTCCGTTATCTGTGCTGCAACATCAGGTGCGACTTGAAAACTGACTGTGATAATTACCTCGGTGACTTGAGTTACCCGATTCTCAAAGTAGAATAGTGTTGATTCTCTATTGTGTAGAGCTCCTTCCATTTTGTTGTTGTGGGTTGGTTGTAGGTTGCGGACATGGTTTCGACCTTCTCCTTCTTCTTCTTGGCACTTGGCCTATGTATATCCACTGGGTTTGGCGTGTTGGTTGCTCTCCCACTGCAAATCGATTACCGTTACGCCTGGCACTCGAGCTTCGATGGAGATGCGGAGTTCATCTAGTTGTGCTTGGAGCTCTTCTTCTTCTGTTGTCCAATTAGCAAATCCTGCTAGCCATTCATCCATTCACAATAGTTTAGGGGTTTCAGTCTTGTAAACTGAAGGGTTTCATGAAAAGATCCTCAGTGGGGGCACCAAATGACGGGAGCAAAGCGAACCCCGAACCCCGAACCCCCGACGGCCTCTAAAACACCGGGGACCGAATGGAGCACCTCGAGCCTGTCATGGTAAAGCAAACAGGGGGCACCACCTAGCTTCAGCGGCTAGGACACAAACAACACACCACCATAACAAAGTTTTCATCCAAGAGAGATGGATGCTTGGGAGTAATGATGAAAAGGAAAGGGAATGAGATGAAGTGAGAGAGAGAGAGAGAGAGAGAGAGAGAGAGAGAGAGTGAGGGAGGGGGTATAGCGGCTTAGTACTTAGGCATCACAAAAGGATGGCGAATCCGCACACACTTCACACGTACACAAGCTCACTCCAAAACACAAGACTAGGTGGTGATTCCGCACACCTCACATGGGCAAAACATTGCAAGAAAACATACTCACAAAAGCTCAATCTTTATTTAGAGAATAAGGCGATGAAATGGGGGGCATAGGGTAGGGGAAAGATAAGGGAGAGAGTGGTAGAGCACATGGATGATAGGTGGGAGCTGATGGCGAAGACTCGCACGAGGGTTATGGCCATCATCCTTCATTTAGTTGCCCTTCATCTTCCATAGCCAAGGGTGTAGAGGTCATGCTCAAGACAAGCATGGTGATTGTGGTGATGGTGATGGTGTGGGTGTGTGTGTGTGCACTAGGCACACACAGTGCATAGTGTGTTCTTTGGTGATGTTGTGTGTTTTTGTGTGATGGTGACCCCTCTTTATATAGGGGAGGAGGGGGGGGAGAAATTCTAGAATTTAGAAATGAAGAAATCATTATCTACATAGGCCATGTGACTGTGGGTCCCACTTGTCTGGCTGTGTGTATATGTGCCAGAACAGCAGTCTCATGAGAGAGAGACTAAGAGAGAGAGATGGGTTGATGAAAAAAAAAGTGAGAGGTGACATGGAGAATAAAGTAATTACAAGAGGGGAGAGAGGGGAGTGTGTTCAGAGGTGAATCTATGTGCAGATGTGTGTGAACACAAGAAAAATCAGGTAACCACCGGGTGGGGATGGGTCTGTGGGCACCTTTTTCAGTGAAACTGAGTGTGTGTGAGTGTGGGGGAGGTTATTTAGCTACAAGACAAGAGACATGGCGCCCTTTAGAGAGAGAGGGGGGTATTTGGGTCATGGGATATGATAGGAGAGAGAAAGAGGGGGTGGGGTATACTATTTTGGAAGATAGGGTAAGTTGCATGTGAGTTAGGGTGCATTATTGGTGAGAGGTGGGGTAGCTTGAGGGGAGAGAGAAAGGAGAAAGGACAAGGGGAAGAGAGAGGGGGTTGACCTTTTGAGTGGAGGAGAGGAAAAGGGACACCCGGCGGGACAACAGTGAAGAAAAAGGAGGCAAGGTGGGGATGGGCTACCCCGCAGGCATGAGGTGGCCTATTTTACCTTTCTTATATATTTACATAATCATACTTTATTTTTTCCTTACTTTTTTCCAATGCTTTTTATCACTCCCTCCCTAAGAGGGGGTTTTCATGGGGTGGGGACGAGAGAAGAGGGGTATGGGAGCTTGGCTTGTGAAAAGCCCCCATCAGCATTTGCAAACTACTAATGGGATTCTCTCTCTCTCTCTCTCTCTCTCTCTCTCTCTCTCTCTCTCTCTCATGTTATCTCGATTCCCCCTTGATGTGGATGCTTTCCATGCCTTGTTAGCAAGAGCATCAGGTAGGACCAACATCGTCTCAGAGCTGTACACCAATTTATACTGGGAAGACACCATCAGACAGACCTGTTGAACACGATCGGAGCCTACCAAGTTTTTGTGAGAGCCTGCTGAGGTTTTGCGAGTATAAACTACAATCACTTCCATTAATATTGCAATAAAATACATTTGTTGAAGTCAAGATCTTTTGTTCTTTGGGTGTGGTGTTTGCTCACGCGTGCGCACACACACACATATACCTAAATAAATAAATAAATATATATATATATATATATAGAGAGAGAGACCAATTGATAATGTAGTCACCATTAATGAAGGTGGTGAAAAAGGTATGAAGGACGGGGTGGTGGGCAACAATATGGTCGGCTTTGTGGTAGGTACGAACATGGCTGATCCGCAACCAATATAATAGTTGCCCAATAGAATAGTGCATCCACAATGTATAAACCTCATGTCTAATCTAGTGAGCACCTCCAACTGCCCACACTTGGAACAATCCTTGTAATTTAATGAGTTGTTTATTAGAAAATGGGTGCGACGTGGACTTATGCAGAGGGCATCTAGCTAGCTTGAAGTCCACTTGTGTGCTAGAACCTTTTTGGAAAGCCCCTTCAATTAGGTCCACCTCAGCGTACCTGCATACACAAAGGTAGGCTCAATGGTGATCATTGCCCCACCAAGGAAAAACTACTTCCCTGCCTGCAGGTTAGGTTTACAGATAAGAATCCATAGCGGGAGTGGGGTGGGGGGGGGGGGGGGGGGGGGGGGGGGGAGAGAGAGAGAGAGAGAGAGAGAGAGAGAGAGAGATAATTAATTTTTTTGGAAGACAACTTTAATAGAGGCGCTATTTTTTGAATTACAGGGAAGAGAGCACATGAATGCCCATTCCGGAGGAAACTGGCTACCACCTGGGTTGTAGACCAGGAGCAAATGAATCATAAGCATCATTAATTCAGGTCGCTCGAACAACCACGAGCAGCCACATCAATGGTGAAGCATAGTCGTGGGCATGTAGGGGAAATTATGGGAGTAAGTCAGTCGCCATAGGATGAGAGAGATTAAGCGAGCACACAAAGTCAGAGAAGTTAACACTGTCAAGGATATGTGTGCGAAACGTGAGTCGGGAAGGCACCGGGCCTTTGGCTATGGGAGGTGTGAAAGAAAGAAAACAACAGCTATTGAAAGATCTGGTAATCACAGTAATCATCAATTAATTGAATAATGCTTGAGTACAACTTAATCAATAGCCAAGGCGGGCTGTTAGTAGCACCGTCCCTCAAATCCACTGAAAACTAGGATTTTAAGCTGCCTTTTACAAGATTAAGCGAGCCGTTAATGACACTGAGACTTTTTTGGATATTTAATCAATCTCTAGTTGATGATGGTGATGGAATTTTTCTTCAATTGCCCTTGGATTCTGCAACATTCAAGTCTAAAAGCGGCCTCTTCCTTCATCTCCGTGCTTGTCCGAGAGAGAGAGAGAGAGAGAGAGAGAGAGAGAGAGAGAGAGAGAGAGAGAGAGAGAGATAGAGAGAGAGAGAGAGAGAGAGAGAGAGAGAGAGAGAGAGAGAGAGAGAGAGAGAGAGAGAGAGGCTACTCCTTGCTCATGCACACATGTTTACCTCATCTCTGTCAAAAAAAACTACGTATATCCCAAACTGTCCAAAAAACTCCCTTTTTAAGGCGTGTCCGATCCTCTAGTTTTAGCCTCTCCCCTTTTTCTTTATTTAGGTTCTGCTTGGCATGTGTAATCCTTGCTTTTTCCTATTTTTCACCCCTTTAAATGCTATTCTTAGCTTGCCTTAAGCTCCACGACTCAATACTTGAATACTAATTCTGGTCATACTAGCGCCGACGCTGGAACTCGTATAGCTGGCTCTGATAATATTGGTGCTGACATTGGTCATTGGAACTAGAAATGTTGGCTCCCTATAATACTGGTGCTGGACATTGGACATTGGACACTGGTGCAGCTGGCGCTGGAATGACCGCACCATTGACTCTCAAGACTCTGATGCTCGAGACACTCTATTACTGAACACTGGAAACACTGGTCATGGAACTGGAAATGCTGGCTCCCGATAATACTGGTGCTGGACACTAGACATTGGTGCAGCTGGCACTAACACTGGTCACTAGTGCAGCTGGCACTAGAATGACCGCACCACTAACTCTCGAGACTCTGATGCTCGAGACACTCTAATACTGAACACTAGAAACACTGGTCACGAAACTGGAAATGTTGGCTCCCAATAATGCTGGTGTTGGACACTGGACACTGGTGCAGCTGGCGTTGACACTATTCACTGGTGCAGCTGGCGCTGACACTGTTCACTGGTGCAGCTGGCGCTAGAATGACCGCACCACTGACTCTCGAGACTCTCATGCTCGAGACACTCTAATACTGAACACTGGAATTACTGGTCAAGAAATTGGAAATGTTGGCTCTTGATAATACTGGTGATGGACACTGGACACTGGTGCAGCTGGCATTGACATTGGTCACTGGTGCAGCTAGTGCTGGATTGACCGCACCACCACTGACTCTCGAGACTCTGAAACTGAAGACACTAACACTATCGGAGACACCGAAATTGGCAGTACTGGGAGTGGTATTATTGGCTCTCGAAAGCCGCATCTGGCATGCATTAACTGTACAAATATCTTGTTAACAAGCCCTGAATACTGATCAAGGATCATGTAAGCTTCTATTAAGCTCAATGTGCATCTTCCTAGTATCTTTGTTAGCATGGGAGTGGAGCTGCATGACATCCACCCCCTTGGAACCTGCACAGCCTCCGGTCTGTGTTAATTGTACTTAAGTATCATCAGACTTATCGTTTGATGCATACATAACATTATCTTCAGGAGGTTGATTTGTGTTAAATCTTCAATATTAATCTCACCTTCGCATTTCTTAAACAAATTAACTCGTTTTCCTACAATAGGCACTTTTAGCTCAGTACCATCCAACTCACATAGCTTATATGTTGCATTATCATAAACATGAAGAACTACATATGGTCCAAACCATCTTTTGCATAGTAGCGTACTGGTTCTCCAGGCTACTGTCATATACAAGGACCCAATCCCCATCTTTAATAGCATGTGGTTGTAGTCTATGCTTACCATCAAATGCTGCTTTATTCTTTAACCTTGCTTCTTTGAGCTTTACTTTAGCATGTTCAATATCTTCTTGACACCTTTCAAGTTGGCGAATGCGCAAAGCAAGAAAATTTTCTGTAGACATATCTTCTTCCCATGGCATTATAGTCCAATAAATAACCGCTTATTTTGTAGGCATAATGGGGTTTTGTCCATACATTAACTCAAATGGCATAAAACCTGTAACAAAACTATGTGTAGTTCGATCAACCCATAAAGAAAATGGTAGGAGTTTAGGCCAATTACCAATATGTCCCTGGCATGCCTTTGCTAAAGCTTTAACAATAGGCAGATGCCCTCTTTCACTTTTTCCATTCCATTCTGGATTTTATGCTGTAGTGAGAGCTAGTTTAATGGCCATCTGCACAAAGAAATCACAAGCTTCATCTGCATCCAGCTCTCCCATGTCAGTAGTAATTTTATCAACACATCCATACCTGGAAATAACATCCTCAAGCAAGAACTTGCATACAAAACTAGTGGCTTTGGTACACAAAGCTTTGCCTTCAACCTGGTTAGTAATATTTTCTCGGAAAAAAGAACAATATACCTCATTTTCCACACTCCTATTACCATTTTCATAAGGTCTACCACCCACTTGTACAGCATGACCAGTGGATAAGTGGGATGCAATCCATCTCAATGTCGCACATTAGAATACTCTTGGCATACTAGGCATGTCTCCACAAACTGAGTCACATCTTTATACATACCTTTCCACCAGTGTAGATCCTTAATCTTGACAAAAGTTGCCCAGACTTCTCTGTGTCCAACCTATAAACTTTCATGAAATTCTTTGATAACCTACTGTTGAGTTCCTTTATCACAAACAACCTGTTCCGGTACACCTCCGGTTGCTTCCATAAATGTCCATCCTTCAGAAAATAGCCATAAGCCTTCTTTCTTGGTCCTTTTATACTCTTGATCCATCCACCCTTCATGCTCAGTAAGAGTGCTAAGGTAGCAACCGATCAAAATCCATTCTTCATCATAGAACTCCTCAGAAAGTACCTCAAAAATATGAGCAATATTACCACAATTTGCATGTAGATAAGAAGACATATAGAACTTCAAGCCAACATCATCACTCATGGTAAGCATCTCTTCTCATCTTCAAATATAGCCCTTGATAACATATCTGCAATAGGATTATCTCTATCTGTAATACGACAAAACTGAGGGCTAAGAAACTTAATATAAGCTATCCATCATAGCATGGAAATGTCCGGAGTAGAGCACTTGGAAATCATCCCTATCAATGGCAAGCAATCTATCTCTACCGCGACTGAAGCTCCAATAAAATATTCTTTAACAGACCTTAGAGCAGTAGCAACACCCCAAAGTTCTCTTTGAGCATGTGGGTAGCCTCTTTGGTGAGCATTGAGCACTTTTTTTCCAAATCAAACCGCATACCTGTGCCATTCTTCATCATCCTGACCTATAGCCCATCCAATACCCGTCGCGCTAGTGTCAACTATTAAAATTACTGGCCTTCTAGATTTGTAGTTGGCTTTCCTCAAAGTAGGAGCCTCCAGAAGCATCTTCTTTAACTTCTTGATGGCTCGCTTGTGAACTTCTTCCCAACAAATCTTTTACCTTTTCTCAGCAGTTGATAAATCACTTCTGCAACATGAGCAAAATTTGGCAGCCAAATAAGATAGAATACACATACACCTAGAAGCCAACGAACTTCTGTAACCAAAGAGCACATTTCCTTCATCTTTTGAATAGCTTCAACTTTAGCCGAGCTTGGCCTTCTACCTTCTGGATTGCACATATGCCCAACAATTAGAACCTCTTTAGCACCAAATTTCCCCCCCCCCCTGAAACTGTTAAGTTAACTTCTTCAAGCCTGGACAAAATAGCGTCATAGTCAGCAATATGTTGAGCAACAAACTGTCGGCACCCCCTCTGATCTTTTACCTCATCTTTTGAGCCTCACCCACATGTTAGATCATCAATGAATGGCATAGTAACATGAGGGATAAAGTCCCTTAATACCTTATTCACGTCATTCATCATATGAGCTGCAAAATTAGTAGCACCCTATGGCAGTGTGCACATCCTTACCAATCCACTAGGTGTACACATTGTAGTAAGATCCGTGCTCTCTAAAGATAACTGAAATTGATCATATCCAGAGTGAAGATCACCCATATATTAGATTGATCTACCTGCAAAGGCCTCATCAAATTCATCCACGATTGGGCTAGTACCCACATTGCGGATTGTTAGCTTGTTAACTGGCTGCATGTCCTGTATGAACCTTAAAGCACCATTTTTATTTGGAATAGTGAACCATTGATTGGAGTATGGCGCACATGATGGCTCCAAAATTCCCATTTGTATCTTCTCATTAAGCAAGTCGACAGGATTTGGCAAGTGAGCTTTAGGAACTGGAATGGGATGTAGGCTCCATGGCATGGTGAGGAACAATGAATATAACCATAGGTGAAACAACACTTGGATCCACACATCCAATCTCACTTGGCTCAAAAGAGAAAGCTTTACTGTGTTTTTCGAGCATACCTTGAAAGCACTTGATTTCCTCTTCGTTGAGAAAACCATCTTCTCCAACCTTCAACTGCTGCAATGTCTCCTTAGTGAATTTATGCCCAATGTTCTTTGGATCCTTGAGCATAGGCTATCGAGAAGCTTCTTTGATCACCCTTTCACTTCCTTTTGGTAGAGGTGTAGCCACTGGCCTCACTTTCTTTGCAGTTGTCTTGTACTTTGTCTCTACCTGTGCTTCAAGTGCTTTACCCAAGTCATCTTCAATATGCATAAGTGCCTTGTATATGTCCAGCTCTTCATACATGTCCATTGAGTCCACTTTAACAACTTCAGTTCCACTTTGTAATTTTTTTTTCCCGATATCCTCAAGCTCTGACATAGTGTCAACATAAGAAATCTCTTTGAAGATTTTGGAAATCACATCATCTGGTTCAAGCACATCACATCCTTGCAATTCACTTTGAATACTTGAAACATATTGTTTCTCCCACTTAGGTAAATCATTAAATTTATGTAAGATACTGAAACCTCAGATGTCAATCCCAAAAAACCCAACAAGAAGGTCTCTCTTTGCGAGAACTTCTCTCACTTGTGTCGCCATAGTCCTGCTTTATAGTGCCACCCCAAGAAAATCCTAAGCAAAATTGTGTTATTTGAACTCTTTGTGTATCTTTGGCATTGGAAAATCACATAAATTGTCTTTGTTTCTGCCATGGTCAACACATATAGTCAAAAATTGAACCGCTTTCTTACCATCTCGGCTCCAAACCCTGGCATAGGTTGAGCCATCATCTAGAACCTTGGTTTCCATTCGCACAGCCGTAATGTAGGGCTGTCCTAAAATCAATGGGTAGGAGGAATGTTCTTGTATAAAGAAGTTTTGCTCATCAAGACATCCCCAATAACTACCTTGACATTTGCACATGCACCATAACGATAGCCTAGAAGCATGTTGGCAACTCAAATCCACCACCGTGGTCCACATCAATAGGCCACTTCCCCTTTTGGTGCAAATTCTTCGCCATCAGATTGATTTTTGAATCATGGTCTATAAGGGCTAAGACAGGCTCCTCAATGTCGCCAAGCTTTACCACAGTTTCAGTCGTTGCTCTTGCCCAATGAGTCCTTGAAAAGTGACTCTTGGATATTTCTTCGTCTTCCCCTTCATTAAAATGCATGTTTCTTACCTTGGGTACAATCGGGTTTGAAACCACGTCCACAAGCCTTGACTCTTCTTCTTTAAGATTTGCCAAATATTTTTCATAATCATCCAGAATTTCTTCAATGTGTTGAACCACTTGGCTCCTAACTGATTCTGGCTCTTTCTCACTTGGTATCTGTCGCTCCCTTTTAATAATTTTGATGATCTCCTCATGAAACTCGTGCTTGGTAATTCCTAAAATATCACCCAATGTGAGCTCCACTTTACTATTCAGGATACGCTCTTCAAAAACCTTGTTTAGATCTGTAGCCAATTCAATGTCATATTTAAGCTTATATGAAGGTCCCTTAAGCTTACCTTGATTTTTGTCCTTTGGAGCCTCCTCCATAACCACTTTAGGGGCGGCGGGCTTAGGAGTAGGCCTAGGCCCTTCCTCTTTCTTGTTGTTAGATCTCGTTGGACTTTTCGACATCCTAACAACCTCTTCATTCGTTTTTTGCTTCTGTTCCACCATAGCTTCACTAGATTGAGCTTGAGCAATATATGCATATATTGAAAGAGAATCTACTAGATCGGTTGACCCATTAGTTTCCCAAATTGAACTCCCTACCTATCGTAACTTTCCATACATTACCTTACTTGCTTCTGTTGTCTTTAATCATACGGCCACAATTGGCCCTTTGCACCTATGCCTTCATCAACTCCCTTACCCCACAAACATGTAGCCCATATGTAGCTGCTTCCACAATAGCAACATTATGCTGTATTTCTTCCACTAGCTTCTTCATGCCGCCCTTGCCAAAGTTTAAGAGGAGCATCTCTCCTGCTGCCCTGAGATGAATCTTCTTGTCTTTCCAAAAAACCACATTCTTCATGTAAGCTTCATCAAACTCATCACACTCTTTCACATACCTATGCTCTTCACTATCACACCACATGCATCGATTATCCCAATTTTTACGTGGTAGTTGCTACTACTTAGGTTCACAAGTAGACACCTTTGCAGTAGACCCTTCAAATTTAACAGTTTTGAATTTTAAATTAAGCTCTTGAATACCTTATACCATGTCATCAAGAACATGCCCCTCCACCTTGGGTAATGTAGAGGATGGCTTCTCCTTAGTTTCTTGTTCCACAACATCCATGACTTCTGCCACAATCAGCTTATCAACTCTCTTCTGCCGTTTCATTATCATGTTTACCTCTTTAGTGCCTATCTTCCAATTAGACGTTAATCCTAGTTCACTTGTCGGATCCTCCAACAATTGTACTAAGCCTTTCTGAAGTTGTTGATCAACAGCTTGAATAACAATTCTACCTTTTGGTCCTTCATCGAACGTTGCTCTGCTGTAGATAACTGGTCAAATTTCTTTTCAAATTCCCACAACAGCTCTCAAGCAGACAAGTCCTTATTCATTTTTTGCACCCACTTCACGAAGCTTTGTCTGGTCACCCTCTAAGAATCTTTGAGAAAATATTCCTCTTGCAGTGCCTTCTTGAAGTCCTGCCAATTTGGTCCTTGAGCCGCTTGAATTTCTTTAATCCGGGTTGTCAAGACAAGGGTAGGAACAGTCACAGCCAAGGGCCAGGATGGACATGGAGTCAAGGGGGTCCCTATATTTAGCACGCCAAGGGTCTATAAAGGGCATGGCTGGGTGGAGATTAGCATGTTCAGTCCCCATGCCCTTTCACTTTCCCCCTAACGAAAACTCTTCTTAAGGGGGGAGTAATGTCAGGAAAAGGGTCTTGTAACCTAAGAACTAGGATGGTCATGGACTACGGCCAAGGGTCGGGCTAGACAGTGTGGACAGGGGATCCGTCTAGGGCAAGGGGCTAGGATCCTGCCTATATAATGGGAGGTTGGGAGGAGGATCTTCAGTCTAGTTTCCCCTAGTTCTTACGATGGTATCAGAGCTTAGGTTGGCTAGGAAGTCTCTCTTCTACTCTCTCTCTAGGCGTGGTCACTTTTTGCTCCTAAAATAGGGTCTTGAGGGGAGGTGTGGTGCACGAAAAACTGCGCGCTTGGGCTTGAAAGGAGCGTCCTGGGGAAGAAGGGGGATTCCAAGAGCTCATGGCTAAATATTGCCACTGCAAGCCGCACACAAGCTTCTCTCCCCTCGCGTTTCTCCTCCACGCTGCCTGCGTTTTTTCGTCACAAAAAATCATTTGTTTTCACATGCCAAGGCCAATTGACATTCGATTTTGAGCCTTGGACAGTCTTGGTGGCCCTTCCCACAAGCAAGGTGGCTCACAAGCAAGATCCTTCGTGTGCGAGGCAAGTAACAAGCCGTCTCGGCTTTCCATCGAGTCTCACGACTTATGGCTACGCTCATTTATTGCAGAAAATTCCAAAAACTTGCATAATTTCTACAATTGTGACAATTTCAATTGGCGTTCATGCAACATAATCGCCGAAGCTTTCAATATTCAAGCTTCTTGACAATGGTGACGCTTCAACCATCTACACTACATGATTTCAGTCGTCTTGTGAAGCCACAAGCGATTTTGCGGAGTTCGCTTTTTACACCGCTTGTGCAAATTCTTCTTTTTTCGACGGTCAGGTGCTACAATGCACAAGTGGAGTTACCTATACTTGGCAAGTGCTACCTACATCAGGTATTTTTTTCTGAGTACTTCTTTCACTGCATTGTGTCGCCATGGATTCAGATATCAACATGATATTCGATTTTGAGCAAAGTACTCCTGATCCTGCCAATGATGGCTCGCGGTCGGATCCTCTCAAGGAGAGTACCCGTGACGCTACGGCAGGAGAAGATACTTATGAATTGCTTGATATTCAAGAATTTCGTGCAATTCACACACGCATGACAATCATGGATGAAAATTTTAAGCCTTTAAATGAAAATGTTACTAAAATTTCCACATTAGTCATTCATTTAATGCAACAGCAGACTAAGAGTCCTGCTGACACACACATGCATGAGCACGTTGGAACACAAGGGCAACGCCCAATTAATGAAACATTGCATACTCTCACTGCCAAAGAGGTAGATGACTTGTTAAAGAACTTTAAACCACTAGTTTTCAAGGGCAAAGACCGAGACCTCAATAAGGATGTAGTGAACATCTTTCTCAGTAAATGGGATGGAATTCACGCCTTACGATGTACTCCGGATGCAATCAAAGCTCTGCAAACGAGCTTAACTCTGTAAGGCAAGGCCTACAAATGGTGGATGTCTCTCAAGGAGAAGAACGTCATACCACAGAGTTGGGCAGCCTTTGAAGCAATGTTTAGAAAGGAATTTTTTCCTACAAACGAGGCCGATCGGAACTGGACCGCTTGGGACACATGTTCCATGCGCCAATATCCATCACTCCTTGAATATATCTCTCACTATCGGGATGTCATCCTCAAGTTGGAAGGCTTGGATACCTTTCAACAAGTACGAGGGTTCATACGAGGTCTGACTCTAAAACTTAAGAAGTATGTCAAGACCCAAGACCCTAAAACACTTGAGGAAGCCATAGTGAAAGCACATATTCATGATGACCCTGATGATAAGAAAACACATAATAGTAACGTGCCTGCTAGTATACATGGTAATACACGCACTCAGAATGGGCACAATAAAAGAAAATTTCTAGTTGCTAATTCAGATGCATCTAAAAAACCCAAGGGGTCCAGGGGTCCTCTCTCTCCTGAGGATTCTGATAAAGACAAGAAAGAGAAGCTATGTTTTTAATGCTTAGGAAGAGGCCATGGCAGAAAGTATTGTCCCAAGGGGAAATCTGATGCTCAGGGGAAGGAGAAAGTAGTGCACACGGTGCAACTACTGCCTCTTGAGTCTTCCTCAAAATTCTCCACAGTGGAAGTAACACACACTGAGGTGGTGCATGAATGCTATCTGACAGCTTCCATGTGGCAACAAACCTTTGGGACAGACACTTCTAGAGAGCTGTATTTAAACGATTGGGTACACAAATCAACCTCAGTACATCTGATCATCCAGAAATGGATGGTCAAACGCAACGGTTTTCAACTAGGTGCTAGAGGATATGCTAAGAGCATACGTCAGCAAAAAACAGTCAGACTGGGAAGAATACTTACGTATTCTTGAGTTTGCCTACAACAGTTCTAAGCATGTCACAACAGGTTTAGTCCTTTCATGCTCATGTACGGGTTTCAACCTAGGTCACCAGTTACGGTGGGGTTGGCAACCGAAAAACTTCAACAAGTTAAGGATTTTCACCAAGACCACATGGATATGCTGAAACTTGCTTGTCAGAATGTCCGACAAGCACATGATCGGTATAAGAAATACGCTGATGAGAAACGTTGGCAAGTTACCTTCGAAGAAGGGGAGGAAGTATTTTTACGTGTGCCAAAACATTCAGAAAGTCTGAAAACTGGACCGACACCTAAATTATCTCCTCGATATTGTGGTCCTTTCAAAATACTCAAGCGAGTTGGTGATCGTGTCTACAAACTATTACTACCATCACATTCTTGCATTCATCCAGTGTTTCATGTAAGCCGTCTACGAAAGCGGTTACATGGGGACGACAACGTCATTGACCAACAGGTTTTGGTTGATTACATTGAACCTCCTACCTTACCGCCACTGTCAGGAGTTTTTTGGAGCAAGGGATTGCGCATATGTACATACCCATGCATGGTGCATCGAATAAATGATGGCCCATTTTCCAAAGCTAGGTGGTTACGTGGGGCCCACATGTGTATAGGTAGGAGAGCATGCACATAGTGCATTGATTTTCAATATTACCAGTACCAGTGTGCTTTTTCTATAATAATGAGGAGTTGGTAGCATGTAAAACTTCTCAAGGAAGCTATCCGCGGGCCGACGACATGAGGTAAGCAGGTGCGTCAGATGGCATCTAGTGGTGTCAGGAGGTCGAATGAGGTCAATATTTGCACGTGGATAAGTACGGACACAACGTGGGTGTTTTGTTGTGATAATTATGCACGAAGGTCATCATGAAGACCATATTTTGGGGCCACTTCACATGGTTGCAAGATGCATTATTGAAAAAAGCTAAGTGCCAGGTGTGCAGATAATGCAAAAAGGTGACAACTATGCACTGCGAAGTTAGTTTTTGGCCTGTTCGGGTCCGTTTGAGGTCAACTAAAAGGCCAAGGGTGTCCAAGTAATAAAGCTAAGTGTGGGAACTGAAAAAATAGAGAGAAGACCAGAAAAAGAGTGGAGAGAAGAGGAGGAATAGCCGCAACTGTGTTTTTGCTCATTTTGGAGCCTGTTCTGGCCGGAATTTGAGCACTTTGACATTGTAGACTGGGGTTTTGGGCCGTTCTGAACGCGATGGAACTGTCCAGTTTGACACATTTCTTAATATTTTTCTTCTGTTTTGGCTGTGTAAGTTTCTCCTGTGGAGCGAAGATTCTTCTCCAATTTGTGATTGTATTTGGCATATTTTACCCATATTGTGTGAGCTGTCTACCCCATTGATGTTGGTCCAAGCTCAATTGTATCTAAACATAAAAAATTCTCCTAATTTGAGCTGAGTTTTTTGGGTGTGTGTCTCTCTCTCTCTCTCTCTCTCTCTGTGGAGTGGGTAAATGGGTAGTCTCTCTCCTCTCACTCCATAGGTTTGTTTCCTGTCTCGGCCAGGTGGGTTGTGTAAGCCGAGTGGTGCCCCATAGTGTGTGTGTGTATCATCCCAAGAGTGTGTGTCGGATCATCATAGAGGCGTTCTGTGTGTTTCCATCCCGCTCACATTCTTTTGGCACCCCCACGGAGGATCTTCTTCGAGTACCTTCTGCTTCGCGCTTCAAGCTTCAAGATTTGGGATTACAGGTCACAGGTTACAGGTTACAGTGACAGGTACAGGTGGCTGGAGTAAAGTGATACACTGACAGTGGGAGTCACTTGCAGTTTCCGTGGATATGCATCATTTGGCGCCTGTTTGAGCGCATTCTCTGCTGCTGGTATTGTACGTTACTTGTGGAAATTGCCATTGTACGTCTTTGTGGAGCCATACTTGGTTTTATTTGGCAGTCCCAGCCATTTCTGAGACTTGACTATACGTGATTTTCATTAGCCTTCGTGAGAGGGTCGATAGCGTGAGGTTTTATTGAGCTGGGGGATTCTCAAATGTGGAGATCCTTTCGGTGATACAGGTAGCTAGAGCACCCTTTTTGTGACCTCGCCATAGGCTATGTACTATTGTTTCCTAATTGATGCTCGGGTTCTATTGTTGACAGTTTATGCATACATATACAGTCTATATTTTGGGTTCTCACTGCTCTACTTCTGGGGAAACTCTCTCAAAATTTTTCCAAGTTATGATGGCTGGTTTTTTGGTCTTTTAAGCCATTTATGCTGTTATGCTGCTAAAATTTTGGCAAAATCAGAGGATAAGTCAGATGTGCCTTCTTGGGAGCTGCATGGTTGACTATAATGGATGATCAAAATGGCCCTCAATTCACTCCTTTTCATTTAACTCAGAGAATCTAGATAAATGTTCATGTGTCCAGGAATATTTTTTTCCAGCAACGCATAGTCTTTATGTTCGGGCCAAGAAGATTAAGAGAGATCCTAGAATGTCCTTTGCCTGTTGTAATTCTGATGATTAACTGTGAAAACTCATTTGATGTGCATGTGTTTGTCCTTATCTAAAGTTAAGATCCATTGAATTTTCTGGGAATTGAGTCAGTGAAAGTTTTGGGTTCTTGCACGTGTGTTCGAAGGGGTTCTCAAAGCATCGTAACTTGGGTAGCCATGGATTTCTCTTATCCGGAGTTTCATGGAAGAAGTGATGAAGATGTTGAAGACTTTTTGGAAAAGATGGAGGTTGCCTGCATTAGCAACCAGATTCATGACCCAACGCAGTTGTTACGTCTTCTCAAATCCGTTTGAAGAGTGATGCACGAGTCTGGTCCAAAGCATTTGAAGAGGAGTTGCGTTTGGCTGATCCACTTGTGAGATTGAGTTGGGACAATCTAAGGCATGGATTGGAAGTGGAGTTTGTGAAGATAGAAGATCCTGACAAAGTGTGGCAAGAAGTACAAGGTTTGGTGCAGAAGGAAGGTGAGCCAGTAGATGCGTACATACGTAAGTTCTCATTGGCATGGGAGAGGATGTGCAAGGCCTTAGCACCACAAGTACCCCCACCTGACATGATGAATAAGGACAGGTTCTTGGCTGGTCTTTGGGAGAATATACGTTGGAGAGTGGATCTAAAGAATCGTAGGACATATGAAGATGCAATAGAGGTAGCAAGGAACAAAGAGTGGAAGTTGAGGAAAATAAGCCAGCTAGGAGTAGAGTCTTTGCCCATGAGGTTTGAATTTCAGCCTATGGACTCTTCGCAAGGTCGCATGCCAGGGGTTTGTCATGAACCAGTGGTTCCTATTACTCCTCAGGTTATGCCAGCAGTGGTCACTACAACAGTCCAAGATGATGGGCTAAGGCAAGACATGAGGGAAGTGATAGATTTAATGAAGAATATCAGCCTAAACCTACTAGGTACTGTGGTAAATAATCGAGGTCGAGGAAGGTTTGCAAATCAGCCAGGAGGTGAAGAAAGGCCCAAGAATGGTGTTGGACAAAGCAATGGTAGGTTTTGGAGGCAAACACCCACGTGTTATAATTGTGGAGAGTTTGGCCACATCAGCCCGCAATGTGATAAAGCACCAAGGATGGGTGGAGACATGTATCCATTGCCAAGACAGGTGCTAACTAAGTCAAATGATTATGGCATCGAAATCAAGGGAGAAGAAGGAACCAGTGGGTTAACCCAGGAGGAGAAGGGAAAGACAAAAGTGATAAGTGTAGTCACCTTGGAAAAGGCATCAAAGCTAGAGGATACATTAGTGATGCCTATTGGGAAGAGGACTACAGAGGACAAGGAAGGAAGAAGTGCCCCAGGTCCTAGTAAGAAGAAGGGAAAGAGTCATGAAGGCGAGGATGTCAAGGCCAAGAGGAAAAGAAGAGCTCGTTGCAAATTTCATGTTTCAGATTTTCCACTAAGGGATGGGCAATTAAGCTATAACTAGAAGGAGGATTTGACAAGCAGAAAGACAGATGTTACTTTTGGGCAGCTTATAGAGATGGTGCCTAAGTTAAAGCGACAGTGGAAGAGGATGGTTAACCCAATGGAGAAAGGGCCAGATAGAGGTTCTGTAAAGGTGTTGGCAATGAATGAGCTACCAGACATTTGCCCAATAGTAGATGTGTGGCACAAAAGAAAAAGTCTAGGACAAGGTTATGTTGATGGCGGAGCCCAAATATGTGTCATAACACACTCATGCGTCGAGAAGATGGGTCTTACAGTGACTGGGGTGTAAGGCTTTCGGATCAAATTGGCAAACCATCAAAAAGTAAAATGTTTGGGTGTTGTAAAGAGCTTAGAAGTGGAGGCATATGATGCAAAGACAGTGGTTGATTTTCATGTGATGCCAGCAGGGTTGGGAGCATATCCTATTATACTGGGTAGACCATGGTTACATGCAGTGGGAGCTGTTTAGGATTGGAGACGTGGTAGGATTAGCCTCTATGGAAAGACAGGTGCCAAGAAGCTTTATAATATGGACACAAGGAAACGGTTGGAGGAGCTTTATGAAGATGAGCATGAGTCTAGTGATGAAGACTATTCCACAGTGACTGATGAGGACAGTGATAGTACTACCAGCAGTGATGAGGATGCTGATGTTGCATTTCTTTTGATGGAAAAAGGAATCCAGGAGTCTGGTTTAGTTGCATTTGCAAATGATATTGAAGATGAAGGTGAAGGGCCTTATGAAGTGATTGAAGGGCTGATGCAAACCAAGGTTGAATTGTCAAAGAAGTAGGAATTGATGACACAAATGATCAGTGGAGACCTCTCAGCTATGGAGAAGGAGATATATTTGCACATGCTGTCTAGTTTTCCTGATTTTTTCATTACTTCATATGAAGAGATTAGAGGGTTCAAGGGCGAAGAGATGCATAGAGAGCTGAAGGAAGGTACTAAGCCAGTGAGGCAAAGGCTAAGAAGGATGGGTCAAGAGCAGACGGCAGCCTTGCGGGAAGAGGTGGACAAGTTATTGAAGGTAGGGTTCATAGTCGCTGTGGAGACCACAGAATGGGTGAGTCCAATAGTAGTCAGTCCAAAGAAGGATGGGAAGTGGAGGATTTGTGTAGATTTTAAGCCCTTAAATGCAGCGACTAAGAAGAACCCATATCCTCTTCCATTCATTGACCAGATATTGGATTCAGTTGGTAGGTTATGAGAGGTACAGTGTGTGTGATGGTTTTTCAGGCTGTTTTCAAATGAAGATTGCTCTTAAAGACCGCACAAAGACAACTTTTATTACGCCATGGGGATGCTATTGCTACACGGTATTGCCATTTGGGTTGACAAATGGACCATCTTTCTATCAAGAGAGAGAAAATTGGGCATTGGAACCATTCATTGGTAGTTGTGTTAAAGCTTTTATGGACGACTTCTGTGTCTATAGCAGTAGAGCTGAAAACCACGAGAAGTGGCAGATGGTATTGGCTTGATATGATGAATGTGGAGGACAATTAAATCCATAGAAATATCATCTATAACAGCCAAAAGTGAAGTTATTGGGCCATATGGTGTCAGAAAATGGCATTGAGGCTGATCCAGACAAGGTTAAGTCTATCATTCTTCTTCCATCACCTACGAGTACGAAGCAATTGGCAACCTTTATACACAAAGTGAAGTACATGGCACGGTTTATTCCATTGTATTCATAGCTCCTTTATCCATTACAACAAGTGGCAAAGCATGATCCATTGCAATGGGATGACAGGTGTGAAGAAGTGTTTCAAGAGGTGAAAGAGGTGTTAGGGGGGTTGTCAGCCATGCAGGCTCCTGATTGGGAGAAAGTGTTTTATGTAAATCCATCAGTAGGGGATGATTCCATTGGAGCCATGTTATTGCAAAAAGGGGAAGGGCAACCATTATATGAGGCCATTGTATTGTGCAAGCCGAGTGAAGTTGGTAGCAGAGAGAAAATTCTCGGAAGTAGAGCTAGTGATGGCCAGTGTAATATTTGCTTGTCAAAGATTTCGTCATTACTTGCTACCACGACCTTTTGTTTTCTTGACGAGCTATGCCTTTTTGCCACAATATTAATGGCACTAACATGTCAAATGTGGTCAAGAAATGGGTAATTGAGATGCAAGAGTTTAAGTTCTCTTTTCTAGTGGAAGACAGTACAAGAGATACCCTAGCTGATTTTCTCACTTATAAGGAGAATCCCCTTCTTGTTAAGGAAGAGGTGGTGAGAAAGGTAGTCAAAGAATTGCCACAGATCAGCAATGCACATGTTTTGTTCTTTGATGGCTCATACAGAAAGAGCCATGATGCCGCTTCAGGGGGTGCTATGATCCAGAGGGAAGCTAGTATGCAAGAGAGGGTTCAAATTGGATGCGCATAGTAATAATGAGGCTGAATATGCAACTTTGGAAGCTGGATTACACATTTGTTTGAAGCATAAGATTAGAAGGTTGAGCATAAAAGGTGATGCCTCGTTAGTCGTGAAGCAAGTGCTGGGTGTGTGGAAGAGCAAGAACACTTCATTGAAGGAAATGTGTTTCAGAATTAAAGGCCTGTTAAAAAAGTTTGAAGCATGGAGCATTAGACACATTGAACGTTCTCTAAATGGAGAGGCACATGAAGCAGCTCCAAGCATGATTGGGGAGATATTTGTGTTGAGGACCAATTTACCTCTTTATCATGGTTGGGAAAGTTTGGCTCAAGAAGAGGAGTTTTTGCTAACAGGAATCATTCCGAAGGACATTCAAAAGTCTAAGAAGTATGGCTTTGTGCGTAGAGCATACAGGTACAAATTGATTGGTGATGTCTTATACATGAAAGGGGTTGATCTCGTGTTGAGATGTGTACCTTGGCGGGAGGATATTTACAGAGTGTTGGAAGAGAATCATGAAGGTGCATGTGGTGGACATTTTGCTCTAAAGATCACCTTGCATAAGATCTTGCAAGAGGGGTACGTATGGCCTAGTTTGCACAAGGATGTTCACCATTGGTGTAGGTCTTGCAATAGGTGTCAAGCATTTGGTAAGAGAGTGTTGAAGCTAGAGCTACGAAAAACCATTATGGCATTTGATGTGTTTGAAAAATGGGGGATTGATGCAATAGGTCCGTTACCTATCACAAGCAGGGGCAAAAGCTATATTTTGATTGCAGTGGACTATCTCTCTAGATGGGCAGAGGCTATAGCAGTAAAACAGATCACTGCAAAGGATGTGGCAAAATTTGTGTATGATGAAATATGTTGCAAGTTTGGGGCGCCACTGGAGCTACTGTCGGACAACGGGCCAGGATTTAGAGCTAAACTGCTAGACTTTTTATGCGCAACGATGAAGATTAGGCACCAGCATACCACTCCTTATTATCCGCAGTGTAATGGTTTAAATGAAAGATTCAATGGTGAGTTGGTACAAATTCTTTTGAAAGTGACAGAGCACCAAGGAAAGAATTGGGATTTGGAATTGCCTAGTGTATTATGGGCTTACCGTACTTCGGTGAAGACAGGTACAGGGTTTACTCCATTTCATTTGGCATATGGAAAGGAAGCACTATGTCCTGTGGAGGTAGATTTGCCTAAAGTGAATATGTTAGAAAAGTTGCTTGAGAGAGGCTCTTACAGTTACAAGAGGTTCAGCTGGATAGGATGAGTGCATTGGAACATTATGGGCAGATGCAGGATAAGGCTTTGGCAAAGATAAATGAAAAGGTCAAAAGTAAGGGTATCAAGAAGCATGACTTGGTTTTGCGCTACAACAGTAATCTGGACAACACCTTCCAAAAGAAGTTTCAAATTAAGTGGGAAGGCCCTTTTAAGGTGGTCGAGTGTTTTCCAAATGGTACATATCAGTTGGCTAACCTCGATGGGATTCTACATAAGTCAAGGGTAAATGGATTGCGTCTTAAATTCTATCATGCCAGGTTGATGATGGTGGAGCAAGATGAGCTGTCTGTGGAACAAGTAATGTATGTGAAGGATGAGGAGGAATGTGACGCAGCGAGTCTCTCATCTCTTTTTGTTGCTATTGATCATGAATGATCTAGCATGCTAGGGGATGGGCAAATTATGTCAAGAGTTTTTTGGAGCAAGGGATTGCGCATATCTACATACCCATGCATGGTGCATCGAATAAAGAATGGCCCATTTTCCAAAGCTAGGTGGCTATGTGGGGCCCACATGTGTACAGGTAGGACAGCATGTACATAGTGCGTCGATTTTCACTATTACCAGTACCACTGTGCGTTTTCTATAATAATGAGAAGTTGGTAGCACATAAAACTTGTCAAGGAAGCTATCCACGGGCCGACGAAATGAGGTAAGCAGGTGCGTCAGATGGCATCTAGTGGCGGCAAGAGGTCGAATGGGGTCAACATTTGCACGTGGATAAGTATGGACACAACGTGGGTGTTTTCTTGTGATAATTATGCACGAAGGTCATCATGAGGACCATATTTTGGGGCCACTTCACATGGTTGCAGGATGCATTATTGAAAAAAGCTGAGTGCCAGGTGTGCGGATGATGCAAAAAGGTGACAACTATGCACTACGAAGTCAGTTTTTGGCATGTTCGGGGTCCGTTTGAGGTCAACTAAAAGGCCAAGGGTGCCCAGGTAATAAAGATAAGTGTGGTAACTGAAAAAATAGAGAGAAGACTAAAAAAAGAGTGGAGAGAAGAGGAGGAATAACCGCAACTGTGTTTTTGCTCATTTTGGAGCCTGTTTTGGCCGTAAACTGCTCATTCGAGGTCGGTTTTGAGCACTTTGACATTGTAGACTGGGGTTTTGGGCCGTTCTGGACACGATGGCACTGTCCATTTTGCTAAATTCCTTACTATTTTTCTGCTGTTTTGGATGTGTAAGTTTCTCCTGTGAGAGAGAAGCTTCTTCTCCAATTTGTGATTATATCTGGCATATTTTACCCATATTGTGTGAGCTGTCTGCCCCAGTGGTGTTGGTCCAAGCTCGATTATATCTAAACATCAGAAATTCTCCTCATTTGAGCTGAGTTTTTTGGGTGTGTGTGTGTGTGTCTCTCTCTCACTGTGTGGAGTGGGTAAATGGGTAGTCTCTCTCCTCTCACTCCATAGGTGTGTTTCCTGTCTCGGCCATGTGGGTTGTGTAAGCCGAGTGGTGCCCCATAGTGTGTGTGTGTATCATCCCAAGAGTGTGTGTCGGGTCATTATAGAGGAATTCTGTGTGTTTCCATCCCGCTGACACCGCATGAACCTGAACCTGTTATGGATTATCATGAGTTGCGTACACGACATCACGTACGACAACAAGCCTTAATCAAGTGGAAAGACCGACCTGAAGAGGGTGCCACTTGGGAAAACATTAGTATTCTTAAGAAGAAGTCCCCCACTTTTGTTTTCGAGGATGAAAACTCTTCTTAAGGGGGGAGTAATGTCAGGACAAGGGTCCTGCAACCTAAGAACTAGGATGGTCATGGACTACGGCCATGGGTCGGGCTAGACAGTGTGGACAGGGGATCCGTCTAGGGAAAGGGGCTAGGAGCCCGCCTATATAATGGGAGGTTGGGAGGAGAATCTTCAATCTAGTTTCCCCTAGTTCTTACACTAATTCTCCACAGTGGAAGTAACACCACTAAGGTGGTGCATGAATGCTATCTCACAGCTTCCATGTGGCAACAAACCTTTGGACCACATGAGTTAGTACGTATGCATGGATATCTGCAAGGGCACAAGGTGCACATCTTAGTAGATGACGGTGCTACTCACAATTTCATCAAGTATAGATTGGTGAAAAAGCTCAAACTGCCTCAAACTCCGAGTACCCACCGCTAGAAGGTAGCAATGATGAATGGACATGATACTGAAATATGGGACACTCAATGCCGAACTGTTCCATTGGAAGTACAAGGGTACTCTACTTGTTTGGATTTTTAAGTTATGAACATGGAAAGAGCTGATGTGGTTCTTGGTAGGGAGTGGTTGCATAGCCTAGGACCATCACTAAAGCGTAGCTATGAGCACAACAGCTTGATGTTTGATTCCCATGGCACACATGTGTTGTTGTTAGGAGAAAAGGATATACCTTCATCACCACTGATTTGTAATGCTGAGCTTATGCAGCTCGTTTTTGATAAAGAAATAGAATAGGTTTTCTTGTGTTACTCACTGTCTCGTTTTCTTTCTAACATTGAGTCTGTTGAACATTCCTCAACGCCGCATGCTTCTCTCTCCTCTATTCCACCAATTGCTAATTCTACACAAGGAAACGTTGCTAATGAATTACAAAAATTATTAAAGGAATTTCAAGATGTCTTTCCTAATGATTTGCCATCAGGTCTACCGCCAACACGCTCAGTACAACATGGTATTGACGTGACTGCAGGCTGTAAACCTGTTAGTAAACCACCTTACCGTATGAGTTACTCAAAGGCTGCTGAGGTGGAACGTTAGCTTGCTGACTACGTTAGCAGAGGTTTTATACAACCCAGTTCTTCACCATGGGCTTCGCCTATCCTTTTAGTGAAGAAAAAGGACGGTAGTATGTGCATGTGTGTCGACTATCGGGGCTTAAATGCGGTTACAGTTAAGAACAAATACCCATTGCCAAGGGTAGATGAGTTGATAAGCTAACTCATGCTCGAATTTTTACAAAAATCAACTTGCCGTCAGGATATCACCAAGTCCGTATTGGGCTTGCCGATATACCTAAGACTACATTCCGAACACGGTTTGGACATTACGAGTTTTTGGTGATGCCCTTTGGGTTAACCAATGTGCCTGCAACATTCATGACACTTATGGATAGTGTCTTCAAGCCATATTTGGGCAAATTTGTCATTGTGTTCCTCAATGACATTCTTGTTTATAGTGGTTCTGAAGAAGAACACTTACAACATCTCAGGCAGGTGTTTGAGTTGTTCCGCACAAACAAGTTTTATGCCAAGGAATCTAAATGTGATTTTCTCAAGGAGTAAATTCATTATTTAAGGCGTGTTATTCCAGCTAATGGCGTATACATGGATCAATCCAAAGTGGATGCCATCTGGAAATGGCCACCTCCTAAAAATCTAGAAGAATTACAGATCTTTTTAGGCTTTGCCAGTTTTTACCGAAGGTTCGTTAAAAACTATGCTCACATTGCTGTACCTATGACCGACCAACTAAAAGGCAAAGGTAAAGCTTTTTAGTGGGGTTGCTCTCAACAGCATAGTTTTGAAACACTCAAAGATGCATTAGCTATAGCTCCTATGCTGGCTATTATCGATCCTTTGAAACCATTCATTTTGGAAATGGATGCTAGGGATCGTGCTATTGGAGCAGTCCTGTTACAAGACGGACGGTCGATTGCATTTTAAAGAAAGAAGCTGGATGCAGCTCAACAGAATTGTGCTGCTTACGAACACGAACTCTATGCAATAGTGTCTGTCTAAAAGACATGGCGACACTATCTGTATGGTGCTCAGTTTGAGATCGTGTTTGACCATGAAAGCATCAAATGGTTTACACAACAAACAGATTTAAAGGGTCGAAAAGCTTAGTGGGCCGAGATCCTTCAGGAATATGACGCCAAATTAAGGTATCGCAAAGGACGATACAATGTAGTGGCAGACGCTCTCAGTCGAATGCCAAAGATCAATTTTCTCTTGTTCATGGAACTTCGTAGTGAATTTCTAGATTCTGTCAAGGGCAAATATGAGCATAATGAAAAATATTCCAAAGTGTGGAGCCATGTTCAAAAGAAGGATCCTTCTCACTCCAATGCAGGTAGTGTACAATTAACCTCCACACCTTGTTCTCCTTTATCAAGTAATGAACTACAACGATGGAAGCATTTTACCATCGACAATGGGTACCTACTTCACAAGGGGAGAGTTTGTGAACCGACGGACACCAACATTCGGCGCCAAATTCTTTATGAATGTCATGATAGTCCAAGTCTAGGGCACCCGGAGATTAGAAAAACGTATTCTCTCGTACGACGACAGTTTTACTGGCCAGGTCTACATGACTTTATTCAAGCTTATGTCTTGCATTGCCAAAAATGTCAAGTGAACAAGGCAGAGGACCTAAAAGCAGGAGGACTCTTACATCGATTGGAAATTCCCAATGGAAAATGGGAAAGTACCTCTATGGATTTCATTGTAGGTTTGCCAACCACTATACGAGGTCATGACTCAGTATGGGTGGTCGTAGACAGGTTAACTAAACTATGTAAGTTTATTCAGACCAAATCAATGGTTAAGACACCGGAACTAGCAAAGTTATTTGTGGACAATCTATACAAATTGTATGGGTTGCCAAGTAACATTGTTAGTGACCATGATCCCAAGTTTAACAGCCACTTTTGGAGAGCTGTCTTTAAATGATTGAGTACACAACTCAACCTCAGTATAGCTGATCATACAGAAACGGATGGTTGAACGAAATGAGTTAATGAGGTGCCAGAGCATATGATAAGAGCATACTCACCAAAAAACAGTCAGACTGGGAAGGATACTTACCTATTATCGAGTTTACCTAAAACAGTTCTAAGCATGTCACAACGAGTTTTAGTCCTTTCATGCTCATGTACGGGTTTTAACCTAGGTCACCAGTTACGGTGGGTTTGGCAACCGAAAAACTCCAACAGGTTAAGGATTTTCTCCAAGACCACATGGATATGATGAAACTTGCTCGTCAGAATGTCCGGAAAGCATAGGATCGGTATAAGAATTACGCTGATGAGAAACGTTGGCAAGTTACCTTCGAAGAAGGGGAGGAAGTATTTTTACGTGTCCCAAAACATTCAGAAAGTCTGAAAACTGGACCGACACCTAAATTATCTCCTCGATATTGTGGTCCTTTCAAAATACTCAAGCGAGTTGGTGATCGTGTCTACAAACTATTACTACCATCACATTCTCGCATTCATCCAGTGTTTCATGTAAGCCGTCTATGGAAGCGGTTACATGGGGACGACAACGTCATTGACCAACAGGTTTTGGTTGATTACATTGAACCTCCTACCTTACCGCATGAACCTGAACATGTTATGGATTATCATGAGTTGTGTACACGACATCACGTACAACAACAAGCCCTAATCAAGTGGAAAGACCGCCGACCTGAAGAAGGTGCCACTTGGGAAAACATTAGTGTTCTTAAGAAGAAGTTTCCCCTAGTTCTTACACTGGTATCAGAGCTTAGGGGAGAGGAGCCATGGAAGGGGGAAAGGTCTCTCTCGGTTGCTCTCTTGATCTCAGCATGAGGCATGGCCTCCCTTTCTCTGGAGTTGGTTCTCTCTCTCTCTCTCTCTCTCTCTCTCTCTCTCTCTCTCTCTCTCTCTCTCTCTCTCTCTCTAGGGTCAAGCCCGGCTGTGGCGTCATGCAAAGCCATCATGGTGTGGAAAGGAGTCCTTGGCAGCCGAGGACGGGAAGATGAAGTCGGCAGCGTGGGCAACGACCACTAGGTCGGGGAGAGAGACATAATGGATCTCAAGCAAACGGAGTGGGCTGGTTGGGATCGCAGGATGAACAAAACACTTTTTTGACACAGGACCAGGACCTGTCAAGCAAGCCACACCCCATGGGGCTCACCTTCATCATCTTCGTTAGTGGTGTCTGCAGTAGAGCCATCGCTTTAGCTTGTTGATGTTCACATGTGGCCGCCCGTAATCTCAAGGGCTGGCCACTGTCACTATGACCAAATTTCCTAGGATGCATGCACACCCCAAAATCTTCCGAGGTGGTCTCCAACACCTAGGATACAAATCAGTGGCCTATTCAATGGTTTGTACGAGAATCTCCAAACCAGCATGTACAAGAAAACAGCTTATTGCAGATTTTTGGGCTTCATTTTTGACGGTTTTTGAACGCCATAATCGGCATGCAAGTGAAGCACTTCCGCACGGCCAACTTGTCAGGAAAGTCGTATGTCGGCATTGAGGAGATAGATTTTTCTTAACTACCATCCACATTTGGTCTCTCAATCTCTCACACCGCGAAAAAAACCAAGACCACGGCAAATCAACCTAACTATGAGTCAACATGGTAGGATCATGGCTCCAAAGAATCTTGCTAGGAGAAGATTGGCATGCAGCAGGTCTGTGTAGCTACAAGCATCCATATACAATTCATGAGCAAACGTGATATAATTATGCAAGCTCTCACCGCCCGCAATTGGTCGACAAGGTCGTAGGTATGAAACTTTCTTTACAACTTATTTGATTTTGAGTATATTTTGTAGAACCATTCTACAAATTTGCAGAAGATAGTACGATTTTTGACTCTTCCTTATGATAGAAGGGGAGCTAGTTTCCAGGTATATTTGTCACAGATAAATATCAGGCTGTTCAAGCAGGACCTGTGGGATACTAGTACATGCAAGAATCAATGCAGCATGGCATGCATTAAACAAATGATGCAAATGATAAGTATTTGTTGAATGTTTGTGTTTACTATGATGCTACTGGCATACATTTTTGACATAGCGATTAGACTCACACATGGCTTGAGTCTCTATCACTTGACTTAAAGCACAACTCGTCAGCAGTTCAAGGTTGAAACAGCTGTGAACCTTGATTCCAACTCGTTTGATTCTTACAAAGGCCATTTCATCGGTAGGCGTACTTCATAAGGTACGCAATTTGTATTTATTTATTGCACATATAATTTTGTTTTTCCAGCAGATCTACAAGTAGACAAGGTCAATTTTTTGTGCATAAATGACAAGGTCGTCTCCCTTTGCTATGACATCTGTTGCCAATAGCATTTGTTGGCAATGAGGCGAGACAAAGTTCTACAAAGCAAGGCTTCAATTTCTACATCTTGCATTGAAACTAGTCACGTTTGGCATATGCTATGAGAATACACAATGGGGAAGGAATAGGCAAGGTGTTTGCAGGTGGATTCAATTTTGCAGGTTATGGCCTGATGTACCAGACATGTGTATAAGACATACGAGGGCGTCTGTGAAAATATGGATATGGGCCATTTTGGAATGAGTTTTCCTCCCAACTTTCATGACAACTGGTTGCAACAAGAACGACCAGGTTAGTCAAGTTTAAGTTTTTCTTGTTTTTCCCTGTTTACATTTTACTTGGCAATTACTGTCATTGTGCAAAGCAAAGTGCTTTGGAAATTTTATATGCAGCAAGGCTTCGGGGAACTACCAAAATAGGGAATATCAGTCACCGAATCCCTACCAATCTAAACTGTGCAAGGCACTTAGGGTTTTGGTTCTCACGGTTGAGGACATCACTCTCCGCAAGGGCTTACGAGATGGGATGTAAGGCATGCTACTTAGGTGGATTCAATTCTACCACCTCATGACTTACGCTTCCTCTATGACACTTGCAACTCTGTCACCCACGGACAGACTAAAAACGGGATTCTTTACAACAACACTAAACATAACCTAAACTTTCGACTTATTTCACAGGCGAAGTACCATATTAAGTCATTTTTGTAAAGTCATGACCCCATACATGGTAAGTGGGGCAGGTTGTGGCTTGTTTTTTCTCTTTCCTATCTCGATGACAGCATTATACAGGCAGATTGTTGCATGCCTATAGGATAAGCTGCCAGTCAGGCATAAGATGTCTAAGAGCACACATTTTGGGCACACACACACTAGAAATTTAAGGAAAGTTCCCCAAGCGACATGCTTTTCTTTTTGTTCTCTATCTCTCTCTCTAAGAAAAAAATGATACTCTTCTAAAAAGCTTTACATGTTTTGCTCGTGAGTCAGCTTGAGCCAAGGTGCTCTAACTCATAGCTAGCACGTGGCTAAGATGCTACTCAAATTAAAACAAAGTATTTTGGGCCAAGTGTCCAATCTATCTTTCTGCCTTATGTTGTTACGAACCTACTTGTAGGGTTCAATTTGGCACATGTTGTCACATGGGATAGAACATGGTCTAGGAACTCAAGGAGTTCGGTTTAGCTAGTGTGTAGCAATGAATGAGGGTCCCTCTCACTCTTGTCACAGAGTGTTTAGAATTACCTCCACACACAAGTACATCTTGTACTTGTAGGATGTTCTTTTTTCAGTCATCCTTAGTTGAGACATATTCCACATGTGGCAAATATAAGTCTCTAGGACTGACACTGGCGCCCAATATTTCAAATGTGTCACGACAAAGTTCCTAGGTGCTGGTCACATCTGTTTTCTAGACCATTTTCAGCACAACGTTTCAGGAGCAATTTTGGTGGCCAAAATTTGCTGGATACTTAGAATGACTTGTTCAGGTAAAAGTACTACTAAACGACATTACAGATGGTTGTTTATACACATATCAAGGCTCTGAGTTGTTAATGAAAAAGTTTCATTGTCTGTACCTAGAAGTGAACAATGTTTCACCTTCTCTTGTGATTCAGACGTTTCAACAAGGCTTGCAAACGATTGAAATTGAAAGTATTTAGTTTATTTCAGAACTATTTACATTCCTTTTTAATGTGTGCTAGGTGCATCATATTTGCCATAAGTATTGGCAAGAATCACCATGGATATACAGGTTCGGATTTTTTTTTTGCTAACTGCATGCACACTAGGTGTTATGGGTCCTAGTGTTTAGCAAAGGATGATTTGGAACGGCATGCATATTCCTCAGGTTGTTGGTTATGAAGCATTTTGCACTCTATGTGCACTATCTCTATGAGATTACTTTTGGGTCTACTAATCACCAATAGAGGTCATGGCTCGGTTTGGGTGTTTGTGGATTTTTCAAGTTAACCATGACGGCTATTCCGGATATTGTTGATTCCTCAACAATGTTATACACTATTGTGATTCTCCGTTTCCTAGCTGTCTGGGAAGACTGTCAGTAAACCGTGGGGGAAGCACACCTCAGTATTGTCAGTATCCAAGGCGATTGGCACATTACAAAGTGTAACCTTGGGCTAAAAGGATATGCAAAGTGCGTACATTATCACCAAGATATCCAAATAATAAGAATTTATTGTTGTTCTTAGAGTTTACTTACTATCAGTTAATGCATGTTGCGACTAGGTAGTCTCTTCATGTATAAGTCAGGTTCTCAACCTTGAACACTTGTTAGGGTGGGGTTGTTTACTGATGATGAAAATTGGAAACAAGTCAAGGACTTAAACTTGGATGATGAGTAAAATTGGGAACAAGGCAAGGACTTAAACTTGTCATGTTCTATTTCATCCAGCTTCCTACTTTCAAATGCAATCGGCCGTCCGTCTTGTAACAGGACTGCTCCAATAGCACGATCACTGGCATCCATTTTCAAAATGAATGGTTTCAAAGGATCTACAATAGCCAGTATAGGATCTGTAGCTAATGCGTATTTGAGTGTTTCAAAACTATGCAGTTGAGCGGAACCCGAGTGAAAAGCTTTACCTTTTCCTTTTAGTTGGTCCGTCATAGGTACAACAATGTGAGCATAGTTTTTAACGAACCTTCGGTAAAAACCGGCAAAGCCTAAAAAGATCTGTAATTGTTCCAGATTTTTAGGAGGTGGCCATTTCCGGATGGTATCCAGTTAGGATTGATCCATGTATAGGCCATTAGCTGAAATAACATGCCCTAAATAATGAATTTTCTCCTTGAGAAAATCACATTTAGATTCCTTGGCATATAACTTGTTTGTGCGTAACAACTCAAGCACCTCTCTAAGATGTTGTAAGTTCTTCTTCAGAAGCACTATAAACTATAATGTCATCGAGGAAAATAATGACAAATTTGCCCAAATATGGCTTGAAGACACTATCCATAAGTGTCATGAATGTTGCGGGCGCATTGGTTAACCCAAAGGGCATCACCAAAAACTCGTAATGTCCAAACCGTGTTCGGAATGCAGTCTTAGGTATATCGGCAAGCCAAATACGGATTTGGTGATATCCTGACTGCAAGTCGATTTTTGTAAAAATTCGAGCATGAGTTAGCTTATCAAATAACTCATCTACCCTTGGCAATGGGTATTTGTTCTTAACTGTAATCGCATTTAAGCTCCGGTAGTCTACGCACATGCGCATACTGCCGTCCTTTTTCTTCACTAAAAGGATAGGCAGATCCCATGGTGAAGAACTGGGTTGTATAAACCCTCTGCTAAGGTAGTCAGCAAGCTGACGTTCCACCTTAGCAGCCTCTCAGTAACTCATACGGTAAGGTGGTTTACTAACAGGTTTACAACCTACAGTCACGTCAATGCCATGTTGTACTGAGCGTGTCGGCGCTAATCCTGATGGGAAATCATTAGGAAAGACATCTTGAAATTCCTTTAATAAATTTTGTAATTGATTAGCTACGTTTGCTTGTGTAGAATTAGCAATTGGTGGAATAGAGGAGAGAGAAGCATGCGGCGTTGAGGAATGTTCAACAGACTCAATGTTAAAAAGAAAATGAGACAGTGAGTAACACAAGAAAAACTGTTCTATTTCGTTATTAGAAACGAGGTCAAGGACAAGGACGAAAACTCTTCTTAAGGGGGGAGTAATGTTAGGACAAGGGTCCTATGAC
The DNA here is from genome assembly GCF_014529385.1 of Adiantum capillus-veneris. Taxonomy (NCBI): domain Eukaryota; kingdom Viridiplantae; phylum Streptophyta; class Polypodiopsida; order Polypodiales; family Pteridaceae; genus Adiantum; species Adiantum capillus-veneris. The sequence continues at coordinate 67,239,516 of NC_140952.1, forward strand.
CTAAGAACTAGGATGGTCATGGTCTACGGCCAAGGGTCGCGAGACAGTGTGGATAGGGATCTGTCTAGGGCAAGGGGCTAGGAGCCCGCCTATATAAAGGGAGGTTGGGAGGAGGATCTTCAATCTAGTTTCCCCTAGTTCTTACACTAGTTAGGAAGGAAGTCTCTCTTCCACTCTCTCTCTAGGTGTGGTCACTTTTTGCTCCTAAAAATGGGACCTTGAGGTGAGAACCGTGGATTTTGTAGGGCTTTTTCCAAATTTAGTAAGGAGGGCTACCTAAATCGGTCACTTTTTTCGTTTTGGAAGGAGAGGCGTGGTGCACGAAAAACCGCGCGCTTGGGCTTGTTAGGAGCGCCCTGGGGAAGAAGGTGGGATTCCTAGAGCTCATGGCCAAATACTGCCAACTGCAAGCCGCACACAAGCTTCTCTCTCCCCGCGTTTCTGCTCCACGCTGCCTGGATTTTTTTCTCACAAAAAACCATTTGTTTTTACATGCCAAGGCCAATTGACATTCAATTTTAAGCCTTGGACATTATTGGCGGCCCTTCCCACAAGGAAGGCGGCTCACAAGAAAGAGCCTTCGTGTGCGGGGCAAGCAACAAGCCGTCTCGACTTTTCCCTAGAGTTTCACGGCTTACGAATCAACTCGGTATTGCAAAACATTCCAAATTCCTGCATATTTTTACAATTACGAAAGTTTCAATTGGCGTTCATGCAACATAATCGTTCGTCAATTGAGAAAGCTTTCAATAATCAAGCTTCTTCACAACGGTGACGCTTCAACCATCTACACTACACGCTTTCAGTCATCTGGTGAGCCACGGGCGAGTTTGCGAAGTTCGTTTTTTACGTCGCTTGTGCAAGTTCTTCTTTTTTCGACAGTTAGGTGCTATGACGCACAAGTGGAGTTAGCTATACTTGGCAAGTTCTACCAACATCATGTATTTTTTTCTGAGTACATCTTTCACTGAAATGTGTCACCATGGATTCGGATATCAACATGACATTCGATTTTGAGCAAAGTACTCCTGATCCTACCAATGACGGCTCACGGCTAGGTCCTCTCAAGGAGAGTACCTGTGACGCTACGACAGGAGAAGATACTTATGAATTGCTTGATATTCAAGAATTTCGTGCACTTTAGACATGCATGACAGTCATGAATGACAATTTTAAGGCTTTAAATGAAAATGTTACTAAACTTTCCACATTAGTCATTCAATTAATGCAACAGTAGACTAAGAATCTTGCTGACACTCACATGCATGAGCACGTTGGAACACAAGGGCAAGGCCCAATTAATGAAACACTGCATACTCTCACTGCCAAAGAGGTAGATGACTTGTTAAAGAACTTTAAACCACCAATTTTCAAGGGCGGAGACCAAGACCGCAATAAGGATGCAGTGAACATCTTTCTCAGTAAATGGGATGGAATTCACGCCTTACGGCGTACTCCGGATGCAGTCAGAGCTCTGCAAACGAGCTTAACTCTGGAAGGCAATGCCTACAAATGGTGGATGTCTCTCAAGGAGAAGAAAATCATACCACAGAGTTGGGTAGCCTTTGAAGCAATGTTTAGCAAGGAATTTTTTCCTACAAACAAGGCCGATCGGAATTGGACCGCTTGGGACACATGTTCCATGCACCAATATCCATCACTCCTTGAATATATCTCTCACTATCGGGACGTCATCCTCAAGTTGGAAGGCTTGGATACCTTTCAACAAGTACGAGGGTTCATACGAGGTCTGACTCCAGAACTTAAGAAGTATGTCAAGACCCAAGACCCTAAAACACTTTCGGAGGAAGCCATAGTGAAAGCACATATTCATGATGACCCTGATGTGATAAGAAAACACATAATAGTAACGTGCCTGCTAGTATACATGGTAATACACGCACTCAGTACGGGCACAATAAAAGAAAATTTATAGTTGCTAATTCAGATGCATCTAAAAAACTCAAGGGGTCCAGGGGTCCTCTCTTTCCTCAGGATTTTGATAAGGCCAAGAAAGAGAAGCTATATTTTCAATAATTAGGAAGAGGCCATGGAAAAAAGGATTGTCCCAAGGGGAAATCTGCTGCTCAGGGGAAGGAGAAAGCAGTTCACAAAGGTGCAACTACTACCTCTTGAGTCTTCCTCAAAATTCTCCACAGTGGAAGTAACACACACTGAGGTGGGGCATGGATGTTGTCTCACAGCTTCCATGTGGCAACAAACCTTTGGACCACATGAGTTAGTACGTATGCATGGATATCTGCAAGGGCACAAGGTGCACATCTTAGTAGATGACGGTGCTACTCACAATTTCATCAAGTATAGATTGGTGAAAAAGCTCAAACTGCCTCAAACTCCGAGTACCCACCGCTAGAAGGTAGCAATGATGAATGGACATGATACTGAAATATGGGACACTCAATGCCGAGCTGTTCCATTGGAAGTACAAGGGTACTCTACTTGTTTGGATTTTCAAGTTATGAACATGGAAAGGGCTGATGTGGTTCTTGGTAGGGAGTGGTTGCATAGCCTAGGACCATCACTAAAGCGTAGCTATGAGCACAACAGCTTGATGTTTGATTCCCATGGCACACATGTGTTGTTGTTAGGAGAAAAGGATATACCTTCATCACCACTGATTTGTAATGCTGAGCTTATGCAGCTCGTTTCTGATATGAAATAGAACATGTTTTCTTGTGTTACTCACTGTCTCATTTTCTTTCTAACATTAAGTCTGTTGAACATTCCTCAACGCCGCATGCTTCTCTCTCCTCTATTCCACCAATTTCTAATTCTACACAAGCAAACATTGCTAATCAATTACAAAAAATATTAAAGGAATTTCAAGATGTCTTTCCTAATGATTTGGCATTAGAATTAATGTTGCTGACACGCTCAGTACAACATGGCATTGATGTGACTGTAGGTTGTAAACCTATTAGTAAACCACCTTACCGTATGAGTTACTCAGAGGCTGCTGAGGTGGAACGTTAGCTTGTTGACTACCTTAGGAGAGGGTTTATACAACCCAGTTCTTCACCATGGGCTTCGCCTATCCTTTTAGTGAAGAAAAAGGACGGCAGTATGTGCATGTGCGTATGCCGTAGACTACCGGGGCTTAAATGGGGTTACAGTTAAGAACAAATACCCATTTCCAAGGGTAGATGAGTTATTTGATAAGCTAACTCATTCTCGAATTTTTACGAAAATCGACTTGCAGTCAGGATATCACCAAGTCCATATTCGGCTTGCCTATATACGTAAGACTGCATTCCGAACACGGTTTCGACATTACGAGTTTTTGGTGATGCCCCTTGGGTTAACCAATGCGCCTGAAACATTCATGACACTTATGGATAGTGTCTTCAAGCCATATTTGGAGAAATTTGTCATTTTGTTCCTCGATGACATTCTAGTTTATAGTGCTTCTGAAGAAGAACATTTACAACATCTCAAGCAGGTGTTTGAGTTGTTACGCACAAACAAGTTATATGCCAAGGAATCTAAATGTGATTTTCTCAAGGAGGAAATTCATTATTTAGGGCATGTTATTTCAGCTAATGGCGTATACATGGATCAATCCAAAGTGGATACCATCTGGAAATGGCCACCTCCTAAAAATCTGTAAGAATTACATAACTTTTTAGGCTTTGCCGGTTTTTATCGAAGGTTTGTTAAAAGCTATGCTCAGATTGCTGTACCTATGACGGACCAACTAAAAGGCAAAGGTAAAGCTTTTCAATGGGGTTCCCCTCAATAGCACAGTTTTGTAGCACTCAAAGACGCATTAGCTACAGCTCCTATACTGTCTATTGTAGATCATTTGAAACCATATGTTTTGGAAGCGGATGCCAGTGATCGTGCTATTGGAGCAATCTTGTTACAAGACGGCGGCCGATTGCATTTGAAAGTACGAAGCTAGATGCAGCTTAGCAGAATTATTCTGCTTACGAACGCGAACTCTATGCAATAGTGTTTGCCTGAAAGACATGGCGGCCCTATCTGTATGGTGCTCACTTCGAGATTGTGTTTGACCATGAAAGCATCAAATGGTTTACACAACAAACAAATTTAAAGGGTCGAAAAGCCAAGTGGTCCGAGATCCTTCAGGAATATGACGCCAAATTAAGGTATTGCAAAGGCCGATACAATGTGGTGGCAGACGCTCTCAGTTGAATGCGAGAGATCAATTTGCTCTTGTTCACGGAACTTTGTAGTGAATTTCTAGATTCTCTCAAGGGCAAATATGAGCATGATGAAACATATTCCAAAGTGTGGATCCATGTTCAAAAGAGGGATCCTTCTCACTCCAATGCAGGTAGTGTATAGTTTACCTCCACACGTAGTTCTCATTTATCAAGTGATGAGCTACAGCGATGGAAGCATTTTACCATCGACAATGGGTACCTACTCCACAAGGGGAGAGTTTATGTACCGACAAACACAGACATTCGGCGCCAAATTCTTTTTGAATGTCATGATAGTCCAAGTGTAGGGCACCCGGGGATTAGAAAAACTTATTCCCTCGTACGACGACAATTTTACTGGCCAGGTCTACATGGCTTTGTTCAAGCTTATGTCTTGCATTGCCAAAAATGTGAAGTTAACAAAGAAGAGCGCCTGAAAGAAGGAGGACTCTTACATCCTTTGGAAATTCCCAATGGAAAACGGGAAAGTATCTCTATGGATTTCATTGTAGGTTTACCAACCATTATACGAGGTCATGACTCAGTATGGGTGGTCATAGACAGGTTGACTAAACTATGTAAGTTTATTCTGACCAAATCAACGGTTAAGACACCGGAACTAGCAAAGTTATTTGTGGACAATCTATACAAATTATATGGGTTGCCAAGTAACATTGTTAGTGACCGGGATCCCAAGTTTAACATCCATTTTTAGAGAGCTGTATTTAAACGATTGGGTACACAACTCAACCTCAGTACAGCTGATCATCCAGAAACGGATGGTCAAACGGAACGGGTTAACGAGGTGTTAGAGGATATGCTAAGAGCATACTCAGCAAAAAACAGTCAGACTGGGAAGAATACTTACCTATTGTTGAGTTTGCCTACAATAGTTCTAAGCATGTCACAACAGGTTTTAGTCCTTTCATGATCATGTACGGGTTTGAACCTAGGTCAGCAGTTACGGTGGGGTTGGCAACCAAAAAACTCCAACAGGTTACGGATTTTCTCCAAGACCACATGGATATGCTGAAACTTGCTCGTTAGAATGTCCAGCAAGCACAGGATCGGTATAAGAAATATGCCGATGAGAAATGTCGACAAGGTACCTTCGAAGAAGGGGAAGAAGTATATTTACGTGTGCCACAACATTCAGAAAGTTTGAAAACTAGACCGTCACCTAAAATATCTCCCTGATATTGTGGGCCTTTCAAAACACTCAAGCGAGTCGGTGATCGTGCCTACAAACTATTACTACCATCACATTCTCGCATTCATTCGTTGTTTCATGTAAGCCATCTACGGAAGGGGTTACATGGGGACGACAACGTCATTGACCAACAGGTTTTGGTTGATTACATTGAACCTTCTACCTTACCGCATGAACCTGAACGTGTTATGGATTATCATGAGTTGCGTACACGACATCACGTACGTCAATGAGCCTTAATCAAGTGGAAAGACCGACCTCAAGAAGGTTCCGCTTGGGAAAACATTAGTGTTCTTAAGAAGAAGTTTCCCACTTTTGTTTTCGAGGACGAAAACTCTTCTTAAGGGTGGAGTAATGTCAAGACAAGGGTCCTGTAACCTAAGAACTAGGATGGTCATGGAATACGGCCAAGGGTCGGGCCAGACAGTGTGGACAGGGGATCCGTCTAGGGCAAGGGGTATATTTCACAGGCCAAGGGTCTATATAGGGCATGGGTGGAGAGTAGTAGGTTAAGTCCCCATGCCCTTTCACTGGTATCAGAGCTTAGGGGAGAGGAGCAATGGAAGGGGGAAAGGTCTCTCTCGGTTGCTCTCTCGATCTCAGCATGAGGCATGGCGTCCCTTTCTCTGGAGTTGGTTCTCTCTCTTGATCTCTCTCGAGCTGTCTCTGTCTCTCGGGTCAAGCCATCATGGAGTGGAGGAAGAATCCCGGATGTGGTGTCATGCAAAGCCATCATGGCATGGGCAGGAGTCCTTGGTAGCTAAGGACGGAAAGATGAAGCCGGTAGCATGGGCAACGGCCCCTAGGTTGGGGAGAGAGACATAATGGATCTCAAGCAAACGAGCTGAGAGTGGGCTGGTTGGGATCGCGGGAGGAAGAGAACACTTTTTCGACACAGGACCAGGGCCTGTCAAGCAAGCCACACCCCATGGGTCTCACCTTCATCATCTTCGTTAGCGCTGTCTGCAGCAGAGCCATTGCTTTAGCTTGTTGATTTTCACACGCGGCCGCTTGTAATCTCAAGCGCTGGCCACTGTCAATATGACCAAATTTCCTAGGGGTGCATGCACACCCCCAAAGCTTTGAAGATGGTCTCCAACACCTAGGATACAAATCGGTGGCCTATTCAATGGTTTGTACGAGCATCTCCAGACCAGCATGTACAAGCAAACAACTTATTGTAGATTTTTGGGCTTCATTTTTTACGGTTTTTAAACCCCATAATCTGCATGCAAGTGAAGCACTTCCGCACGGCCAACTTGTCAGGAAAGTCGGATGTGGGCATTGAGGAGATAGATTTTTCTCAACTACCAACCACTTTTGGGGTCTCAATCTCTCACACCGCGAAAAAAACCAAGACCACGGCAAATCAACCTAACTATGAGTCAACATGGTAGGATCATGGCTCCAAAGAATCTTGCTAGGAGAAGATTGGCATGCAGCAGGTCTGTGTAGCTACAAGCATCCATATAAAATTCATGAGCAAGCGTGATATAATTATGCAAGATCTCACTGCCCGCAATTGGTCAACAAGGTCGTAGGTATGAAACTTTCTTTACAACTTATTTGATTTTGAGTATATTTTGTAGAACCATTCTACAAATTTGCAGAAGATAGTACGATTTTTGACTCTTCCTTATGATAGAAGGGGAGCTAGTTTCCAGGTATATTTGTCACAGATAAATATCAGGCTGTTCAAGCAGGACCTGTGGGATACTAGTACAGGCAAGAATCAATGCAGCATGGCATGCATTAAACAAATGATGCAAATGATAAGTATTTGTTGAATGTCTGTGTTTACTATGATGCTACTGGCATACATTTTTGACATAGCAATTAGACTCACACATGGCTTGAGTCTCTATCGCCTTGACTTGAAGCACAACTCGTCAGCAGTTCAAGGTTGAAACAAGTGTGAACCTTGATTCCAATTCGTTCGATTCTTACAAAGGCCATTTCATCGGTAGGCGTACTTCATAAGGTACGCAATTGGTATTTATTTATAGCACATATAAATTTGTTTTTCCAGCAGATCTACAAGTAGACAAGGTCAATTTTTTGTCCATAAATGACAAGGTCGTTTCCCTTTGCTATGACATTTGTCGCCAATAGCATTTGTTGGCAATGAGGCCAGACAAAGTTCCACGAAGCAAGGCTTCAATTTCTACATCTTGCATTGAAACTAGTCACGTTTGGCATATGCTATGAGAATACACAATGGGGAAGGAATAGGCAAGCTGTTTGCAGGTGGATTCAATTTTGCAGGTTATGGCCTTATGTACCAGACGGGTGTATAAGACATACGAGGGCGTCTATGCAAATATGGCTATGGGCTGTTTTGGAATGAGTTTTCCTCCCCACTTTCATGACAACTCGTTGCAACAACAACGTCCAGGTTAGCCAAGTTTAAGTTTTTCTTGGTTTTCCCTGTTTACACTTTACTTGGCAATTACTGTCATTGTGCAAAGCAAAGTGCTTTGGTAATTTTATATGCAGCAAGGCTTCGGGGAACTAGCAAAATAGGGAATACCAACTCACCAAATCCCTACCAATCTAAACTGTGCAAGGCACTTATGGTTTTGGTTCTCACGGTTGAGGACATCACTCTCCATCAGGGCTTACCAGACCGGATGCAAGGCATGCTACTGAGGTGGATTCAATTCTACCACCTGGTGAATTACGCTTCCGCTATCACACTTGCAACTTTTTCACGGACAGACTAAAAAAGGGATTCTTTACAACAACACTAAACAGAACCTAAACTTTTGACTTATTTCACAGGCAAAGTGCCATATTAAGTCATTTTTGTAAAATCACGACCACATACATGGTAAGTGGGGCAAGCTGTGGCTTGTGTTTTCTCTTTCCTCTCTCAATGACAGCATTATACAGGCAGATTGTTGCATGCTTATAGGAGAAGTTGCCAGTCAGGCATAAGATGTCTAAGAGCACACAATCTGGGCACACACACACACTAGATATTTAAGGAAACTTCCTCAGCGAGCATGCTCTTCTTTTCGTTCTCTATCTCTCTCTCTAAGAAAAAAATGAAACTCTTCTAGGAAGCTTTTGATACATGTTTTGCTCGTGAGTCAGCTTGAGCCAAGGTGCTCTAACTCATAGCTAGCACATGGCTAAGATGCTACTCAAATTAGTCTTCATCGATTCGTCGATTGAACACTATTTTGCATAAGGGCTATGAGCCAAAGATGCTAAGAGCCGTTGTCAGGCCAAGGGTAAGACCCAACTATTGGCATTCTCTGGATGATTGTTTTCAAAATCTACCCAAGGAAGTACACATCGATGTTAATGGACAAGCAAGAGTCTTGTCTCATTACGGATGTTTAGGGTGTCATTTTGGCACTATATGTTTTCAGTGCGACATTCAAGTTGAGTTTTTGATAATCTTCAATTCACAACAGCTGATCTCTACAAGAAAGTATAGATACAGTAATCAGTTATGACAGCATGGCTGTCCAAAAGAGCTCGGTAGTTCACTTGTGTGGGTCTCCTGCTCTCTCTATAGCACTACGGAGTGTCTATGAACATACTGTTTTGGGGTAAGACTTTGGGATCACACGAGGAAGAGAACACTTTTCATGTTGATTCTAATCATTCTGTACACGGTTGACTATGTTGGTTACCGTTATTTGCTAGTTGAGCAGTTTCTACAAAGAGTCTTACCAAGAGGTTTGACTACGTAGATTCTAATCCAAGGGCTTGGATTGCAAAGGCAACACCCAGGGTTCCCTGTGCAATGCTGTTTGTTTTTTCAAGTAGGGGACGTGCTCCTCTTGAATACGGGTAAGTGAACATTACGTTCAAATCTCGAGGTACGCATCTATTAACTTGGTGTTATTCCATTTTTAGTACGCTTTGCTTGGTTTTTCAAGACGTATAAGTATGCTTGAATGTTATAGAGACATGCCAACGGCATGTTAACACAAAGTATTTTGGGCCAAGTGTCCAATCTATCTTTCTGCCTTGAATGAATGAGGGTCCCTCTCACTCTTGTCGCAGAGTGTTTAGAATTATCTCCACACACAAGTACATCTTGTACTTGCAGGATGTTCTTTTTTCAACCATCCTTAGTTGAGACATATTCCACATGTGGCGAATATAAGTCTCTAGGACTGACACTGGCGCCCACTTTTTCAAATGTGTCACGACAAAGTCCCTAGGTGCTGGTCACATCTGTTTTCTAGACCATTTTCAGCACAACGTATTGAGGCGGTCCAGGGCGGGCAACAAAAACAGTGGCCTCTAAGCACCCTTCTAGGCTCCCGTGCTGCTCAATTGGGTTGGGGTTGGAAAAAACAGCAAACACACACACAAACCCGCAACCTAACCCTACACAAATTTAGGGCACCACCCAGTTTTGGATGCGAACTAGGACGCGGAGAGAGAGAGAGAGAGAGAGAGAGAGAGAGAGAGAGAGAGAGAGAGAGAGAGAGAGAGAGAGAGAGAGAGAGAGAGAGAGAGAGCTCGGGCTGCTTTGAAATCTATCGGCAGTGATCAAGCAAACACAATTATATATGTGAGAAAGAGAGAGAAGGGGGGGGGGGTGCTTGTTGCATTAATACCTTCTTACAAATCTGTCATGACCAATCAAAGTGAGATTAGTACTTGTTCAACATAGCTTGAGTAAACTACACCACAACACATCACAAGAAAAGCCACCCCAAGCACTGTCTTAAGGCCAACAGAGTCCTCTCCACCCTGTCGCCCTCTTACAGTATGTGGGATTTATGGCTAAATTGATGACAACACCCAGAGACAAGCTATCAAGAACTTAAAAAAAGCACCAAGACACTTACACATCATTGTTGTCCATTACTTCATGTTGGAAGAGAGACAAAGTATCCAAGCTTAGTCCAAATCCACCCTCCTTAATTCAGTAAATGGTGGCTTACACTAGTAGGAGAAATGATAGATTTCTTACTCTCAATTGAATGATCACTCTTTCTCTTACAATGGCATATAGTTCCCTTGCTAATCACCCCTAATACAACCCATGCATATGCATAAGACAATGAGCTTCCACTCAAGAACTCCTTCTAGAGAGGTTGAGCTTGGCTTCTCAAGCTATAGCATAGTGCTCTTGCTTATGGCTCCCCCCCTTTTGTGCTAGCTACACCCTCCTTTTATAGCAATTTTGAGGGCTAGGGTTACTCCTCTAACCATGGTTGGGTTAGATTTTCAGCACTTATCTAATTTCTTTTGCTTGGAATTATCAAGAACTTGGTGTGGATAGATGAAGAAAAGAGAGAGGAGAGAAGTGGAGGTGATAGGACTTTTCATAGTAGGTTAGTGTTAGTAAATTAGTAGAGTTAGTATTTTTATTGATTTACAAATGGATTTAGATATTTACAATGGGAGTATCCAAGTAGGATACAAATAATGAAGAAAAAACTCTTAATAGGTAAGAAAATATGGATTTCTTACAATGTTGATGCTCCAAGTGTCTTGAGTAGGGTCAATTTTGAAGCTTGTTGACGATCCACTAGCTTTGATGGTTCATTTTTTCTCCACTCTTGACCTTCCTTGGGAGCCAAGGTTAGTTAACATGAGTAATCAATCACCATGATGCTCTCTTTCAAGAGAAGAGACTGAATTTTGTGGTTTTTTGATATATATGGGTAATATGGATGAGGAAAAATGAGACTAGGTGGTCAATTTTGGAATGGAATTGTGTGTAGGAGACATGATTTCACCATGGTTTCTCTTATTCTTCAAGGTTGAGAAGAAGGTGAGTAGGGTGCAGAGAGGAGTGGTGAGAGAGGTGGGGATGATGAGTGGAGAAGTGTGTGTAAAAGAGGAAAATGATAAAGTGGAAGAAAGAGTGTGGCTGCATAGCATGGACAAACTGGGGTCCACCAATAAAATCATAGGTCATAGCTCGTAGCTTCAAAAAATATGAAAAAATTTATGGTAAAAGTTCATCCCACGAGCTACAACTTTTGTTTGTATCACCTTTTCAAATTCGGAGAGCATGTGATCTTTAAAATTCAGCAAAACCGACTGTTTTTTTCCACTGCACAAAGTCCTTGTGAGGTCCTTCTTTGGATGATTCTTTTGAATACCTCCAAGAGTGAGCCCCCCATGGTGCATGCATGCATGCCACATACCCTTGACCTTATTTGGTAGGTCTATAATTGAAGATATTGTTGAGATCATGATATAAGTGAATAGTACAACTAAGAAAATCAAATATTGAGGGGTCTAAAAAAAAATATGTACATGTCAAATATAAATAATATAGGTGGAAAAAATATAATGGGGTCAAAATAAATCTCTCTCATGATAAGTCTACCATAAAAAGATGAATATTTTTGGTGGTCTAATTTATGAGAGTAATAGAGAATAGATGTAGGAAGGAAAAAATCACAATAGTGAAAAAATATACACATAAATAGAACTAGTTTTTTTGGATTTTTGCTGGGATGGAGTTACACCAAAAATAAGAGAATCTTGCATGAAATTATTTTTATATGGAATAAAGATTATGCAAAATGATAAGAAAAAATATGGTAATGGTGAGTCAATATGCAAAATGATAAGAAAAAATATGGTAATGGTGAGTCAATGTACATAGCATAAATAACACACCGTAGGTAGAAATATTTAAATAAATACCAAAATAATTATAAAAAATACTTTTATTTAGGCCCTATATACAATGAAATATTTGCACACAAATGGGCCATAATAAACTTATAATTCTTTATTTTTTTGGCTCAACTAGCACAGTGACTAGCTAACTGAGGGTTTTTAAGAAGATATGGGAAAAGTCCCCTAACTCACACACACCTATATACAGTGAAAGGGTGAGGGTAACCACAGTGTTTGAGTGATTTGATAGGGTGAGGCAACTCGCTATGGAAATTACAGAGATGAAAAAGTTTCATTGTCTGTACCTAGAAGTGATCAATGTTTCACCTTCTCTTGTGATTCAGACGTTTCAGCAAGGCTTGCAAACGATTGCAACTGAAAGTATTTAGTTTCTTTTCAGAACTATTTAAATTCCTTTTTAATGTGTGCTAGGCACATCACATTTTCCATAATTACTGGCAAGGATCACCATCGATATAGAGGTTCGGATCTGGTTTTTGCTAACTGCATGCACACTAGGTGTTATGGGCCCTAGTGTTTAGCAAAGGATGACGACATGTATATTCCTCAGGTTGTTGGTTATGAAGCATTTTGCACTCTATGTGCACTATCTCTATGAGATTACTTTTGGGTCTACTAATCACCAATAGAGGTTATGGCTCGGTTTGGGTGTTTGTGGATTTTTCAAGTTAACCATGATGGTTATTTCGGACATTAATGCTGATTCCTCAACAATGTTATACACTATTTACAGAATTATAGATCGTTAAAAACTATGATCACATTGTTGTACCTATGGTGGACCAACTTAAAGGCAAAGGTAAATCTTTTCGGTGGGGTTCCGATCAACAACATAGTTTTGAAACACTCAAAGACGCATTAGCTACAGCTCCTATACTGGCTATTGTAGATCCTTTGAAACCATTAGTTTTGGAAACGGATGCCAGTGATCATGCTATTGGAGCAGTCTTGTTACAAGACAGACGGCCGATTGCATTTGAAAGTACGAAGCTGGATGCAGCTCAGCAAAATTATTCTTCTTACGAACACGAACTCTATGCAATAGTGTCTGCCTTAAAGACATGGCGGCACTATCTGTATGGTGCTCAGTTTGAGATTGTGTTTGACCATGAAAGCATCAAATGGTTTACACAAAAAAAAGATTTAAAGGGTCGAAAAGCGAAGTGGGCCGAGATCCTTCAGGAATATGACGCCAAATTAAGGTATCGCAAAGGCCGATACAATGTAGTGGAAGACGCTCTCACTCGAATGCCAGAGATCAATTCGCTCTTGTTCACGGAACTTCGTAATGAATTTCTAGATTCTCTCAAGGGCAAATATGAGCATGATGAAACATATTCCAAAGTGTACAATTAACCTCTACCTAGTTCTTCTTTATCAAGTGATGAACTACAGCGATGGAAGCATTTTACCATCGACAATGGGTACCTACTTCACAAGGGGAGAGTTTGTGTCCCGACGAACACAGACATTCGGCGCAAAATTCTTTATGAATGTCATGATAGTCCAAGTGCAGGGCACCCGAGGATTAGAAAAACTTATTCTCTCATACGACGACAGTTTTACTGGCCAGGTCTACATGGCTTTGTTCAAGCTTATGTCTTATATTGCCAAAAATTTCAAGTTAACAAAGTAGAGCGCGTGAAAGCAAGAGGACTCTTAGATCCTTTGGAAATTCCCAATGGAAAATGGGAAAGTATCTCTATGGATTTCATTGTAGGTTTACCAACCATTATACGAGGTCATGACTCAGTCTGGGTGGTCGTAGACAGGTTGACTAAACTATGTAAGTTTATTCCGACCAAATAAACGGTTAAGACACCGGAACTAGCAAAGTTATTTGTGGACAATCTATACAAATTGTATGGGTTGCCAAGTAACATTGTTAGTGACCGGGATCCCAAGTTTAAGAGCCATTTTTAGAGAGCTGTATTTAAACGATTGGGTACACAACTCAACCTTAGTACAACTGATCATCCAGAAACGAATGGTCAAATGAAACGGGTTAACGAGGTGCTAGAGGATATGCTAAGAGCATATGTCAGCAAAAAACAGTCAGACAAGGAAGAATACTTACCTATTCTTGAGTTTTTCCTACAACAGTTCTAAGCATGTCACAACAGGTTTTAGTCCTTTCATGATCATGTACGGGTTTCAACCTAGGTCACCAGTTACGGTGGGGTTGGAAACCGAAAAACTCAAAGAGGTTAAGGATTTTCTCCAAGACCACATGGATATGCTGAAACTTGATCGTCAGAATGTCCGGCAAGCACACGATCGGTATAAGAAATACGCTGATGAGAAACGTCGCAAGTTACCTTCGAAGAAGGGAAATAAGTATTTTTATGTGTGCCAGAACATTCAGAAAGTCCGAAAACTGGATGGACACCTAAATTATCTCCCCGATATTTTGGGCCTTTCAAAATACTCAAGCGAGTCGGCGATCGTGCCTACAAACTATTACTACTATCACATTCTCGCATTCATCCGGTGTTTCATGTAAGCCGTCTACGGAAGCGGTTACATTGGGACGACAACGTCATTGACCAACAGGTTTTGGTTGATTACATTGAACCTCGTACCTTACCGCATGAACCTAAACATGTTATGGATTATCATGAGTTGCGTACATGACATCACGTACGTCAACAAGACTTAATCAAGTGGAAAGACCGACCTGAAGAAGATTCCACTTGGGAAAACATTAGTGTTCTTAAGAAGAAGTTTCCCACTTTTGTTTTCGAGGACGAAAACTCTTCTTAAGGGGGGGGGGGGTAATGTTAGGAAAAGGGTCATGTGACCTAAGAACTAGGATGGTCATGGACTACGGCCAAGGGTCGGGCCAGACAGCATGGACAGGGGATCCGTCTAGGGAAAGGGGTATATTTAGCAGGCCAAGGGTCTATATAGGGCATGGCTAGGTGGAGATTAACAGGTTCAGTCCCCATGCTCTTTGACTGGTATTAGAGATTAGGGTAGAGGAGCCATGGAAGGGGGGAAGGTCTCTCTCGGTTGCTCTCTCAATCCCAGCGTGAGGCATGGCCTCCCTTTCTCCGAAGTTGGTTCTCTCTATCGATATCTCTCTGTCTCGGGTCAAGCCATCATGGAGTGGAGGAAGAAGCCCGGATGTGGCGTCATGCAAAGCCATCATGGCGTGGACAGAAGTCCTTGGCAGCTGAGGATGGGAAGATGAAGTCGGCAGCGTGGGAAGCGGCCCCTAGATCGGGGAGAGAGACATAATGGATCTCAAGAAAAAAGGCTGAGAGTGGGCAGGTTGGGATCGCAGGAGGACGAGAACACTTCTTGGACACAGGACCAGGGCCTATCAAGAAAGCCACACCCCATGGGGCTCACCTTCATCATCTTTGTTAGCGCTGTCTGCAGCAGAACCATCGCTTTAGCTTGTTGGTTTTCACATGCGGCCGCCCGTAATCTCAAGGGCTGGCCACTGTCACTATGACCAAATTTCCTAGGGGTGCATGCACACCCCCAAAGATTTGGAGGTGGTCTCCAACACCTAGGATACAAATCGGTGGCCTATTCAATGGTTTGTATGAGGATCTCCAAACTTGCATGTACAAGCAAACAGCTTATTGCAGATTTTTGGGCTTCATTTTTGATGGTTTTTGAACGCCATAATCGGCATGCAAGTAAAGAAATTCCACACGGCCAACTTGTCAGGAAAGTAATGTCGGCATTGAGGAGATAGATTTTTCTCAACTACCAACCACATTTGGGGTCTCAATCTCTCACACCGCGACAAAAACCAAGACCACCGCAAATCAACCTGACTATGAGTCAACATGGTAGGATCATGGCTCCAAAGAATCTTTCTACCAGAAGCTTGGAATGCAGCAGGTCTGTGTAGCTACCAGCATCCATATACAATTCATGAGCAAGCGCGATATATTCATGCAAGCTCTCACCACCCGCAATTGGTCGACAAGGTCGAAGGTATGAAACTTTCTTTACAACTTATTTGATTTTGAGTTTATTTTGTAGAACCATTCTACAAATTTGCAGAAGATAGTACGATTTGAGACTCTTCCTTATGATAGAAGGGGAGCTAGTTTCCAGGTATATTTGTCACAGATAAATATCGGGCTGTTCAAGTAGGACTTATGGCATACCAGTACAGGCAAGAATGAATACAGCATGGCATGCATTAAACAAATGATGCAAATGATAAGTATTTATTGAATGTCTACGTTTACTATGATGCTACTGGCATACATTTTTGACATAGCGATTAGAATCACGCATGGCTTGAGTCTCTATCGCCTTGACTTGAAGCACAACTCGTGAGCAGTTCAAGGTCCAAACAGCTGTGAACCTTGATTTCAACTCGTTCGATTCTTACAACGACCATTTCATCGGTAGGCGTACTTCATGAGGTACGCAATTGGTATTTATTTATTGCACATATAATTATGTTTTTCTAGCAGATCTACAAGTAGACAAGGTCAATTTTTTTGTGCATAAACGACAAGGTCGTCTCCCTTTCCTATGACATCTGTCGTCAATAGGATTTGTTGGCAATGAGGCCAGACAGAGTTCTACGAAGCAAGGCTTCAATTTCTACATCTTGCATTGAAACTGGTCACGTTTGGCATATGCTATGAGCATACACAATGGGGAAGGAATAGGCAAGGTGTTTGAAGGTGGATTCAATTTTACAGTTTATGTCCTTATGTACCAGACGGGTGTATAAGACATACGAGGGCGTCTGTGCAAATATGGCTATGGGCTGTTTTGGAATGAGTTTTCCTCCCAACTTTCATGACAACTGGTTGCAACAACAACGACCAAGTTAGCCAAGTTTAAGTTTTTCTTGTTTTTCCGTGTTTACACTTTACTTGGCAATTACTGTCATTGCCAAAGCAAAGTGCTTTGGCAATTTTTTATGCAGCAAGGCTTCGGGGAACTAGCAAAATAGGGAACACCAACTCACTGAATCCCTATCAATCTAAACTGTGCAAGGCACTTGTGGTTTTGGTTCTCACGGTTGAGGACATCACTCTCCGCAAGGGCTTACCAGATGGGATGCAAGGCATGCTACTGAGGTGGATTCAATTCTACCACCTCGTGAATTACGCTTCCGCTATCACACTTGCAACTCTCTCTCATGGACGGACTAAAAAATGGATTCTTTAGAACAACACTAAACAGAACCTAAACTTTTGACTAATTTCACAGGCGAAGTGCCATATTAAGTCATTTTTGTAAAGTCATGACTCCATACGTGGTAAGTGGGGCAAGCTGTGGCTTGTTTTTTTCTCTTTCCTCTCTCGATGATAGCATTATACAGGCAAATTGTTGCATGATTATAGGATAAGATGCCAGTCAGGCATAAGATGTCTAAGAGAACACAATCTGAGCACACACACACTAGAAATTTAAGGAAAGTTCCCCAGGCAGCATGCTCTTCTTTTCGTTCTCTATCTCTCTCTCTAAGAAAAAAATGAAACTCTTCTAAGAAGCTTTTGATACATGTTTTGCTCATGAGTAAGCTTGAGCCAAGGTGCTCTAACTCATAGCTAGCATGTGGCTAAGATGCTACTCAAATTAGTCTTCATCGGTTCGTCGATTGAACACTATTTTGCATAAGGGCTATGAGCCAAACAGGCTAAGAGCCGTTGTCGGGCCAAGGGTAAGACCCAACTATTGGCATTCTCTGGGTGATTGTTTTCAAGATCTACCCAAGGAAGTACACATCGACATTAATGGACAAGGAAGAGTCTTGTCATTACGGATGTTTAGGGTGTCATTTTTGCACTACACGTTTTCAGTGCGACACTCAAGTTGAGTTTTTGATAATCTTCAACTCATAGAAGCTGATCTCTACAAGAAAGTATAAATGCAACAATCAATTGTGACAGCATGGCTGTCCATAAGAGCTCGGCAGTTCACTTGTGTGGGTCTCCTGCTCTCTTTATAGCACTACGGAGTGTCTATGAACATATTGTTTTGGGGTAAGACTTTGGGATCGCAGGAGGAAGAGAACAATTTTCATGTTGATTCCAATCATTCTGTACACGGTTGACTATGTTGGTTACCGTTATCTGCTAGTTGAGCAGTTTCTACAAAGAGTCTTACCAAGGGGTTTGACTACATAGATTCTAATCCAAAGGCTTGGATTGCAAAGGCAACACCTAGGGTTTCCAATGCGAATTTTTTTTTCAGGTAGGGGACGTGCTCCTCTTGAATACGTGTAAGTGAACATTACGTTCAAATCTCCAGGTACACAGCGGTTATTCCATTTTTAGTACGCTTTGCTTGGTTTTTCAAGACGTATAAGTACGCTTGAATGTTACAGAGACATGCCAAGGGCATGTCAGCACAAAGTATTTTGGGCCAAGTGTCCAATCTATCTTTCTGCCTTATGCTGTTACGAACCTACTTGTAGGGTTAAATTTGGCACATGTTGTCACATGGGATACAACATGGTCTAGGAACTCAAGAAGTTCGATTTAGCCAATGTGGAGCAATGAATGAGGGTACTCTCACTCTTGTCGCAGAGTGTTTAGAATTACCTCCACACACAAGTACATCTTGTACTTGCAGGATGTTCTTTTTTCAGCCATCCTTAGTTGAGACATATTCCACATGTGGCGAATATGAGTCTTTGGGACTGACACTGGCACCCACTATTTCAAATGTGTCACGACAAAGTCCCTAGGTGCTGGTCATGTTTGTTTTCTAGACCATTTTCAGCACACCATATCAAGAGAAATTTCGGTGGCCAGAAATTGTTGGATACTTAGAATGACTTGTTCAGGTACAAGTACTACTAAACGACATTACAGATGGTTGTTTATACACATAGGAAGGCTCTGAGTTGCTAATGAAAAAGTTTCATTGTTTGTACCTAGAAGTGATCAATGTTTCACCTTCTCTTGTGATTCAGACGTTTCAGCAAGGCTTGCAAACGATTGCAACTGAAAGTATTTAGTTTCTTTTCAGAACTATTTACATTCCTTTTTAATGTGTGCTAGGCGCATCACATTTTCCATAAGTATTGGCAAGGATCACCATGGATATTCAGGTTCAGATCTTTTTTTTTGCTAACTGCATGCACATTAGGTGTTATAGGCCGTAGTGTTTAGGAAAGGTTGATTTGGAACGGCATGCATATTCCTCAAGTTGTTGATTATGAAGCATTTTGCACTCTATGTGCACTATCTCTATGAGATTACTTTTGGGTCTACTAATCACCAATAGAGGTCATGGATCTGTTTGGGTGTTTGTGGATTTTTCAAGTTAACCACGATGGTTATTTTGGACATTGTTGATTCCTCAACAATGTTATACGCTATTGTGATTCCCCGTTTATCAATCGTCTGGGAAGACTGTCAGTAAACCGTGGGGGAAACACACCTCAGTACTATCAATATCCAAGGGGATTGGCAGATTAATAAGTGTAACCTTGGGCTAAAAGGATACGCAAAGTGCATACATTAGCACCAAGCAATCCAATTAATAAGAATTTATTTATTTTCTTGGAGTTTACTTAATATCAGTTAGCGCATGTTGCGACTAGGTAGTATCTGCATGTATAAGTCAGGTTCTCAACCTTGAACACTCGTTAGGGTGGGGTTGTTTACTGATGATGAAAATGGGAACAAGTCAAGGACTTAAACTTGGCTGATGAGTTATGCCAGCAAGTTACTTTCATGGAAAGTAACAAGAGGTACTCTTTTTGGTACATATTTGTGGTGATAAACTCGTTTACCATGCTCATCAGCGTTCTAAATGGAGTCTACACACTAAGGGAACCATCAGATGGTTACAAAATGGAGTCTACACACTATGTTTGGATAGGAACCGGTACCATCAGATGGTTACAAATGGACAACAATGTAGAAAATCAAGATGTTACTCATGGTTTCATTGAACCTCCTACTGAACCGGGTTCTGCTCAAATGAACCGTTGGATCCATGAGGGATGTTATGGTGGAGGACATTAGTGTTCTTATGAAGATACCATCACTTGTGTTTTCGCGGACGAAAATGATTCTCCAAGGGGGGAGTAATGTTAGGACAAGGGTAGGACCAGTCACGGCCAAGGGCCAAGATGGACATGCAGTCAAGGGGGTCTCTCTATTTAGCAGGCCAAGGGTCTATATAGGGCATGGCTGGGTGGAGATGAACATGTTCAATCCCCATGCCCTTTCACGGGCCCTAAGTTTCGATACTACAATCAGATGAAATCCTTCCACTGAGTTCTGGTCTTCAATTCCATTATATTCCATAGAGTGCTCATAAAGATTGCAAAATTTTGAAATATCTCGGCCTTCAAACCACTGAAACTTATCTGTAACATTTTATCGATCTTTATGAATCCGCTCTTGTGGATTATGTTGTGATGGGGGCTTTTCACAAGCCAAGCTCCCATACCCCTCTTCTCTCGTCCCCACCCCATGAAAACCCCCTTTTAGGGAGGGAGTGATAAAAAGCATTGGAAAAAAGTAAGGAAAAAATAAAGTATGATTATGTAAATATATAAGAAAGGTAAAATAGGCCACCTCATGCCTGCGGGGTAGCCCATCCCCACCTTGCCTCCTTTTTCTTCACTGTTGCCCCGCCGGGTGTCCCTTTTCCTCTCCTCCACTCAAAAGGTCAACCCCCTCTCTCTTCCCCTTGTCCTTTCTCCTTTCTCTCTCCCCTCAAGCTACCCCACCTCTCACCAATAATGCATTATAACTCACCAATAATGCACCCTAACTCACATGCAACTTACCCTATCTTCCAAAATAGTATACCCCATCCCCTCTTTCTCTCTCCTATCATATCCCATGACCCAAATACCCCCCTCTCTCTCTAAAGGGCGCCATGTCTCTTGTCTTGTAGCTAAATAACCTCCCCCACACTCACACACACTCAGTTTCACTGAAAAAGGTGCCCACAGACCCATTCCCACCCGGTGGTTACCTGATTTTTCTTGTGTTCACACACATCTGCACACAGATTCACCTCTGAACACACTCCCCTCTCTCCCCTCTTGTAATTACTTTATTCTCCATGTCACCTCTCACTTTTTTTTTCATCAACCCATCTCTCTCTCTTAGTCTCTCTCTCATGAGACTGCTGTTCTGGCACATATACACACAGCCAGACAAGTGGGGCCCACAGTCACATGACCTATGTAGATAATGATTTCTTCATTTCTAAATTCTATAATTTCTCCCCCCCCTCCTCCCCTATGTAAAGAGGGGTCACCATCACACAAAAACACACAACATCACCAAAGAACACACTATGCACTGTGTGTGCCTAGTGCACACACACACACACACACCCACACCATCACCATCACCACACTCACCATGCTTGTCTTGAGCATGACCTCTTTACGCTTGGCTATGGAAGATGAAGGGCAACTAAATGAAGGATGATGGCCATAACCCTCGTGCGAGTCTTCGCCATCAGCTCCCACCTATCATCCATGTGCTCTACCACTCTCTCCCTTCTCTTTCCCCTACCCTATGCCCCCCATTTCATCGCCTTATTCTCTAAATAAAGATTGAGGTTTTGTGAGTATATTTTCTTGCAATGTTTTGCCCATGTGAGGTGTGCGGAATTGCCACCTAGTCTTGTGTTTTGGAGTGAGCTTGTGTATGTGTGAAGGGTGTGTGGATTCGCCATCCTTTTGTGATGCCTAAGTACTAAGCCGCTATACCCCCTCCCTCACTCCAATTGTCGACGTAAACATAAAAGGAAAGAGGGTTGGAGACACCTACATTGATGGAGGTGCACAAATCTGTGTAATGAGCGAAGCTATGATGCTTCGATTAGGGCTCGAGGTTGAGAGGCCTTCTCCATGCAAGGCAAAGATGGCAAACAACGCAAAAGTAAAGTGTGTGGGTGTGGTAAGTGCCGTG
Source organism: Adiantum capillus-veneris (assembly GCF_014529385.1). NCBI lineage: Eukaryota > Viridiplantae > Streptophyta > Polypodiopsida > Polypodiales > Pteridaceae > Adiantum > Adiantum capillus-veneris. The sequence goes on from NC_140952.1 coordinate 67,261,427, forward strand.
AAAATCAAAGCTTTCAACACTGAGGTAGAGGTAGATGTTTTTGTAATGCCTACTAAGGGGGAGGGCTATCCACTAATTTTGGGAAGGCCATGGTTGATGGCCATGAAGGCAAAACAGGACTGGGGTACTGGCCTTCTACGCATGACCGGTAAGAAAGGGGAGACAATCTACTACGACATGAGGATTGGCAAGCAGAAGCAAATGAATCTGGAAACATCGGCAGATGAAACCACTAGCGAATCTTCCAGTTCTGAGGAGGAGACCACATCCACCGAAGAAAGTGACAGTTCCATTGATGTGATGGGTATCATTATGAAGGATCCACAAAGGGTAAGCACAACTGGTGATCCATCACCAAAAGGGAAACCCAATGAAGAGGAGAGATATGTCACATATGTTTTTCAACCGTTCTTTGGAACATCCATAAGAGTGTTCATTGATGATTTTTATATATATAGCTCCCGTATTTCACATTTAGAAAAGGTAACTAAAGGTTTGGCCAGGTTGCAGATCCTAGGTGGGCAATTAAATGTGGATAAATGTCACATTGGGGAGAGTAAAGTCATTCTACTAGGCCATGAAATTTCAGCAAGAGGTATCAACGCCGACCCAAGTAAGGTGTCCGCACTCATAGCCCTACCTTCACCAACGACCGCACGTCAACTGGTCTCTTTTCTACAGAAGGTGAGGTACTTAAGTAGATTCATATATCTACTATCACAACTTGTTCTACCACTGCAACAACTCACTCAAAGATCAACTTTCACTTGGGACGAGGAAAGCAAACATCACTACAACAAGGTAAAGGAGGTCTTAGCCACTCTGCCAACTATCTCACCACCTAAGTGGGATGAAAAATTCTATGTCACCTCAAGTGTTGGTGATGACTCATTGGGGGCTGTGCTACTCCAAAAGGATACGACAAAATCTTTCATGAGGCCAATCTACTTCTCTAGTCGAATGATGACAACAGGAGAGAAAGGTTTCACCCATGTGGAACACTTAGTCCTAGCTCTTAGATTTGCAACTACAAAGTTTAGGTCATATTTGCTGCCTAAGAAATTTGTGATTCTAACCACGGATGAAATATTTCCCTATGTTGTACAACACATGGATGTGTCTGCTAGAATTACTAAATGGCTAGTTCGTCTGCAAGAGTTTGACTACACGGTACAGGTAGAAAGCACGACAAGGGCAAGTTTGGGGGGACTCATGACCTACCAAGTCTTTGAAGGGAAGGAGAAGCAATCTAAGGAAGGAGAAGTCCGATTACCTCCAGTACCACTGATGGTAGAAGGAGCATACTCTCTCTACTTTGATGGAGCCTACAAGCGAGCGTCCGACAAAGCATCTGCAGGCATAGCGGTCTTTGATGACAAAGGGACAAAGGTATTTTCGTTGGGCCAATTGTTAGATTCACATTCTAACAATGAAGCTGAGTATGAAGCACTAACCAAGGGTCTACAATGGTGCGTCTCGCAAGGTGTACAATGTCTTAATGTATTTGGGGATGTTCTACTTCTGGTAAGGCAAGTAAATGGAGCATGGACATGCAAGAATCCTAGTTTAAGGACTCACTTAAGTGGTGTAAAAACCTTGTTGGGTAAGTTTGAAGAAGTTCAAATACACCATATCCCAAGGGCTCAAAACCAAGAATCAGATGCCCTAGCAAGTGAAAGACTACAGGAAGTGGTGGTTGGAGCAATAAAACTAAAGCTCCCTCTATTTCAAGGAAGTGATGCCTTGCCTGACATCATGCATTTTTTGGAAACAGGGGAATGCCCATCAGATTTAACAAAGGGACAGAAGCAATGGCTGACGCGGAAGGCCACAAGGTATCGACTCATCAATGACGGTTTGTACTGTAAGGGTAAGGACCAAATACTCAGGAAGGTGCCTCTCTCTCAGGAAATCACGGGAGTAATTGCTAGCTGTCACGACGGGGTTTGTGGTGGTCACTTTGCCCTAGACATAACAAGTAGGAAAATCTTGCAGGCAGGCTTCATATGGCCTAGCCTCAACCGTGATGTACACCACTGGTGCAAAACATGTAAGTTGTGTCAAAAGGCCGGCACTAGGTCACTTATGCCTGAACCACAGACACCTATTCTCTCATATGGCCCATTTGAAAAATGGGGTATCGATGCCATTGGGCCATTACCTAGAGCCAACTCAGGAAAATTCTACATTATCATGGGGATCAACTACATGACTAGATGGGCAGAGGCTACACCCACCACTAGAATCACAGCGGTAGAGGTAGCTAAATTTATCTATGAGCACATATGCTATAGGTTTGGCACACCTTTAGAGATCATCTCTGATAGAGGGCCAGGTTTCAGAGCAGACTTGGTAGGAGAATTAATGCAGAGACTGGGCATTACAAGGAGGCACTCTTCACCATATTACCCTCAATGTAATGGCCTAGTTGAAAAGGTAAATGGAATGGTTTCTAAAATTATTACCAAGCAGGTAAACAATCATCCTGGAGACTGGGATAATCATCTACTACCAGCTTTATGGGCCTACAGAACTTCATTTCGTATATCCTTAGGATTCACACCGTATCATCTAGTATTTGGTAAGGAAGCAATCTTGCCCATTGAAGTGCAACTACAAAGTCTCAGAGTAATGGCAAGCCAGCTTCAACAGCCCAACATGCATTTGAGAGATCACATCATCAACTTGGAAAGACTGCAGCTAGACAGAGAAGAAGCAATAAATTATTATGCAGCACAAGCAGAGCATAGACGGCTTAGCTTTAACGAGCATCTCCGGAAAAAAGAATTGAAGAAAGGAATGTTGGTGCTCCGCTACGACAATCGCTTCGACACGCGCAAGGATAAGAAACTCCTACTCCGATGGGAAGGCCCTTTCATCATCAGGAAAAAGTATGCCAATGGAAGCTACCAGCTTATGGAGGCTGATGGAAAACTTCATAAAACCAGGGTAAATGGTTGGCGACTTAAACCTTATTTTCTTCGATTTGACCAGGCTCCACCAATTGACATTCCAGATGAGAACACACCATCAGCCACCACCTCCGACGATAATGATCAAATAGATGAGCTAGAGAAATGAATGCCTCTAGCCAAAAGGGGAGGGCTAATGATGGGGGCTTTTCACAAGCCAAGCTCCCATACCCCTCTTCTCTCGTCCCCACCCCATGAAAACCCCCTTTTAGGGAGGGAGTGATAAAAAGCATTGGAAAAAAGTAAGGAAAAAATAAAGTATGATTATGTAAATATATAAGAAAGGTAAAATAGGCCACCTCATGCCTGCGGGGTAGCCCATCCCCACCTTGCCTCCTTTTTCTTCACTGTTGCCTCGCCGGGTGTCCCTTTTCCTCTCCTCCACTCAAAAGGTCAACCCCCTCTCTCTTCCCCTTGTCCTTTCTCCTTTCTCTCTCCCCTCAAGCTACCCCACCTCTCACCAATAATGCATTATAACTCACCAATAATGCACCCTAACTCACATGCAACTTACCCTATCTTCCAAAATAGTATACCCCACCCCCTCTTTCTCTCTCCTATCGTATCCCATGACCCAAATACCCCCCCCTCTCTCTAAAGGGCGCCATGTCTCTTGTCTTGTAGCTAAATAACCTCCCCCACACTCACACACACTCAGTTTCACTGAAAAAGGTGCCCACAGACCCATCCCCACCCGGTGGTTAACTGATTTTTCTTGTGTTCACACACATCTGCACACAGATTCACCTCTGAACACACTCCCCTCTCTCCCCTCTTGTAGTTACTTTATTCTCCATGTCACCTCTCACTTTTTTTTTCATCAACCACAATCACCATGCTTGTCTTGAGCATGACCTCTACACCCTTGGCTATGGAAGATGAAGGGCAACTAAATGAAGGATGATGGCCATAACCCTCGTGCGAGTCTTCGCCATCAGCTCCCACCTATCATCCATGTGCTCTACCACTCTCTCCCTTTTGTTTCCCCTACCCTATGCCCCCCATTTCATCGCCTTATTCTCTAAATAAAGATTGAGGTTTTGTGAGTATGTTTTCTTGCAATGTTTTGCCAATGTGAGGTGTGCAGAATCGGCACCTAGTCTTGTGTTTTGGAGCGAGCTTGTGTATGTGTGAAGGGTGTGCGGATTCGCCATCCTTTTGTGATGCCTAAGTACTAAGCCGCTATACCCCCTCCCTCACTCTCTCTCTCTCTCTCTCTCTCTCTCTCTCTCTCTCACTTGATCTCATTCCCTCTCCTTTTCATCATTATTCCCAAGCATCCATCTCTCTTGGATGAAAAATTTGTTATGGTGGTGTGTTGTTTGCGTCCTAGCTGCTGAAGCTAGGTGGTGCCCCCTGTTTGCTTTACCATGACAGGCTCGAGGTGCTCCATTCGGTCCCCGGTGTTTTAGAGGCCGTCGGGGGTTCGGGGTTCGCTTTGCTCCCGTCAGTTGATGTTGGGTAGCCTATTGCTGCTGCATGAATGCTGCAAACTATGGCATCACTTGCTGCATAGTTGCCTCTTGCGGTGTAGACATAGGCTTCAACTATTCTCCACCCCAGCCCGGTTTTGCATTAGGTTCACCAAGAATGTCGAGGGATACGTGTTCGGAACGTGAGCCGGGAAGGCACCGGGCCTCTGGCTATGGGAGATGTGAAAGAAAGAAAACAACAGCTACTGAAAGATCTGGTAATCACCGTAATCATCAATTATTTGAATAATGTTAGAGTACAACTGAATCGATAGCTAAGGTGGCGGGCTGTTAGCAGCATCGTCCCTTGAATCCACCAAAAACTAGGAGTTTAAGCTCCCTTTTACAAGATTAAGGGAGCCGCTAACGGCACTGAGACTTTTTTGGATATTTGATCAATCTCTAGCTGATGATGGTGATGCAAATTTTCTTCAATTGCCCTTGGATTCCGCAACATTCAATTCTGAAAGCGACCTCTTCCTTCATCTCCATGCTTGTCCGAGAGAGAGAGAGAGAGAGAGAGAGAGAGAGAGAGAGAGAGAGAGAGAGAGAGAGAGAGAGAGAGAGAGAGAGAGAGAGAGAGAGAGAGAGAGAGAGAGAGAGAGGCTACTCCTTGCTCATGCACACACGTTTTCCTCATCTCTACGAAAAAAACCTCTGTATATTCCAAGCTGTCCAAAACACACCCTTTTTAAGGCGTGTCCAACCCTCTATTTTTAGCCTCTCCCCTTTTTCTTTATTTAGCTTCTGCCTGGCGTGTGTAATCCTTGCTTTTTCTTATTTTTTGCCCCTTTAAATGCTATTCTTAGCTTGCCTTAAGCTCCACGGCTCAATACTTGAATAGTGGTTTTGGTCATACTAGCGTTGGCGCTAGAACTGGTGCAGGTGGCTTTGATAATACTGGTGCTAACACTAGTCACTGGAACTAGAAATGCTAGCTCCCGATAATACTGGTGCTGGACAGTAGACAATGGTGCAGCTCGTGTTGGAATGATCGCACCACTAACTCACAAGACTCTGATGCTCAAAATACTCTAATACTGATTGATCAATGGAAACACTTGTCACGGAACTGGAAATGCTGGCTCCCGATATAATACTGGTGTTGGACATTGGAAACTGGTACAGATGACACTAACACTAGTCAATGGTGCACCTGGCGCTGGAATGACCGCACCACTGACTCTCGAGACTCTGATGCTCAAGACACTCTAATATTGAACACTGGAAATGTAATGGAAATGGTCTATGAACTTTGAGAATATCGGAATTAAGAGAATTAGAGTGAGTATTTTTGTAAGATTACTTTGGGAACATAGAGGGTGAACCTAATTGATGGTAGCAACATGAACATAGTACTTAATTAACTTGACATGAAAAATACTTTTGCAAAACAGATAGTATTAGAGAACATGACAATAGTTGAGGACCAGATTTACTTGGAGCTGCGGGTCCCCCTCCAAAAAGGCATTTGCATTATAGATTCTCCCATCAAAAGAGACTTGGTTCAATACAATCTTTGTATTCCTTGTGACCTTGGTGATGTTATGAAGATGGAAAGCTTCATGCATCACGAGAATAACATAACCTTTGCAAAAAGCATTAACTATCCCAAGCTTCAGTCCCAAGGCCTCAAATACCTTCGAAGGTGGAGAGAGCTAGCACGGGGAATGAGGGTAGGGAACATGACGAGGAATCATTCATAGGAGAAAGAAATAGTTCCTCACTTATCATCACTCTTCTTGCGTAGCATAGCATAATAGCATAGTAATGAAGATGAAGAAGATGGAAAGCTTAAGCATTGCAGCATGGCTCTTGGTTGGATTTTCATTCCATAGCCAAGATTGTTGGTGTAGGCTCTCAACTTCTCAGCAAGGTTGGAGAAGGAGATGGAGCTCTTGCACTTTGCACTCCACACAATGAGCGAATGTGTGTGTGTGTGTGGGAGAGTATACCCCCCCCTCTCAAGCTTGGTGCACCCCTCTCTCTCTTGTATTATTTAATTATATCATTTGTACATTTGTCCTCTTTTTCCTCTAAGAGAAAGAACGTAATTATTTATTTTTATGTATCTAAATTCTCATTGGACCCCTTTAAAGCCTATCTAATAGGATTCAAGCACATCATGAGGGCCACATGTAGAGGATTTTGACATGTGTCTTTTATGCTTCTTAAGTCACTTAGTTTGAATTGAACACTTCAAGCACTTAGTCAATTAAGCATGGAAACCATTTATGCCTCTTGAGAGTTTATCTTTGAAGATTTCAAGAACCTTAGTCATTTAAGCATAAAAATCACCTCAAGCTTTGGGCTAGATTCCCACAAACACTTTAAGCACTTTAGAAATCCCACAATCACCTGCTGCTTGGGTAGGATCCCCACCTCAAGGTCAGCCCTAGCTTGCCTAAGGTCAAAGGATTTTTTAACACTAACTTTTGATGGTCTTTAATGAAGCTAACCCTAAGGTCTTTTAAGCTCCATTAGATGCACGTTGCTCTTTGATAGGCTACCTCCTTTTGGACCCCTATTGAGATGTAACCATCTCTCCTCTTGGTCCCTTACTGAGGTAAATCTAGAAGCACTTATTGCACATTGCTCTTTGGTAGACCGTCTCCTTTTGGAAACCTATTGAGATGCAACCATTTCTCCTTTTTTTCCCCTATTGAGATAGGTCTAGAAGCACATATCTATATCCTAACTCTTGTTTCCCTTTTATATTCCCATATTAAATGATCAGGTTAATATGAGAAAATCATTTGAGAAAGTCAGATATTATATTTTATGTCATTACCTCTCTCTTCTTGGACTATGAGGTAGAGAAGATAAAGCCTAGTCATTATTCCATGTTTCTTAGAAGGTAGATGATCCCTTTTTACTCCTACGACATCATTCCCCAATGGATGACTAATCCATTTGGTGCTCAGGAGACTTAGCTACTGCAAGCATGTCTGCTCTTTAGTCCATATCATACTTCCAAAGTAGAGTGACTTTTTAAGGATGGTCCTAAGCATACATACTTCTTAATTTTTACCACAAACATGATCCTAATCATGAATACTTCTTATATTTTGTGCACAATGAAAGAAATAGAATGAGTCTTATAAGACAAAAACATTGTTTATTTAACATGCATTTTCATTTGCTTACTCTAGTGTAGCATTGTAAGCATTGACAAGGTTCATATTATCATTAAGCTAGGTTCCTTGCATCCATCTAGCATCTTTAAAAGGATAATTTTTAATCTTAACAAGATATCATTGGATAATCTTACCGTTTCTTAGTACGTTGTCTTCGTGTCCAAGAATCGATTCAAGCTGCAACACCTCTTTTTAATCTTCGATCTCTGGCGGGTCCTCAATTATTGGTTCTTTTTATGGCTCTCCTTTGTAAGGCTTGATTAGGCTCACATGGTTAGCATTGTGAATGATCCAATGATTGGGAAACTTTAACTAGTAAGCCCTCTTATTGGTTGGCTTAAGAATTAAAAGAAAATGACCATAGTATCGTTTTGCTAGTTTAGCATAATACTCTTGGTGGCTTGTAGGATTCTTGCCCGTAGTATGTCTTAGACGAGCCTTGTGAGAAACTTTAGCAAGACCCAATCACTTTCCTTAAAGGCTAAGGTTCTAGGCTAAGGTTCTTCTGTGCTTATTAGCAACAACCCTTTTTGCCTTTGCTTTGAGATGGATATAACCTCTTTAATCTTTGGAAAAGATTCTTGTGAGTCATGCATATATTCATCACATTAGTGAAGATCTTCCCATGTACTTTAAGTAGTAAAGGACTTTTGGATCTTCCCTCTTTAACTTTGAAAGTTGCTTTCTCCATAGAAGTATGTACAATGTCATGGTATGCATACTCTATAAGAGGTAGGTACTTCTCTTATTGAGAACATTGATCTACTTCCATGACATAGGCTTTTAGTAGATTCAAGAATTGTTAGATTAGTTATTTCACTTTGGTTATCCATTTGTGGATGATAGGTCAAAAGGGAAATTTAATCTACTTCCTAGATTCTCAAAGATATCCTTTTAGAAATTACTGGTCATTCTAGGATCTTTGTCTGATACTATGAATGTTGGCAAGCCATGATACTTGAAAATTTGAGATCTAAAGAGGGTTTCCGTTTGATGTGACTTAATAGTGTTTTTGACAAGCATAGAGTGTGTTTTATTGCTAATCATGTCGATTTGAAACAATCCAAGTTGCTTCCGTTTTGATCAAATTTCAATTTTTGGTATATTACACATTTTGAAACATACTCTTGTATGTTTACCTTTTAAATAGACCAGCAGAAATACTTTTCTACTCCTCAAAGAGTAGATTATGGAATCCCTCTTTGCCTCGCATAAGGAGAAGATGGGATTCATACATGACCTTCTTATTGTATGGGTGTGTAACAAATAGCCTATTGTCATTTGGAAGATAACCATCCTGCAAGGTGAATGATTCTTTTTTTCTTCCCTAATGCAAAGGCTATAATTACCTGCTTAAAGTCTTGGTTAGTAGCATACTCATCTATCATAAAAGATAGATCATTGTGAGTTTCTATAGACATAACATTTACCCTTGGCCGTTGTGAAAGTGCATCGCCCACTTGATTGTGCTTACCAGCAATGTGAGAAATATGAAATTTAAATTGCGAAAGAAAATTTTCCCACCTCATTTGTTTGTCGAAGAGCTTGGTTTGCAAACGTCATGAATTTCTTGAGGCTTTGTGATCCACCGTAGGATGAATGGAGCTCCCAAGAGATAGTTCTTCCATATGTCTAGGGTATGTAGAATAGTTAAAAGCTCTTTTTCATATATGCCCAAGACCCGTTCATCGGCATTGATCCTTCGGATCTCATATGCTATGGCATGCCCTTCTTGAAGCAAAAATGCTCCAAGGCAATCACCACAAGCATCACATTGGACCTCAAATTTCTTTGAGAGATCCGGGAGCATAAGGGCCGGTTGGGAGGTAAGCTTCTTTTTGAGCTTGTCAAAAGATTTTTTCTCCTTAGCAGTCCATGAGTACTTAATGTTCTTCCATGTTAAGTCATGCAATGGTACTACTATTTGAGAGAATTTCTCTATGAAGCTTCTAGAGTATGCACACATACCAATAAAGCTTCTTAGCTCATGTAGATTCCTTGGATTAGGCTATGCTTTTATTACCTCCAACTTTGATGAATTCATACGGATACCATCTTGAGAGATTATGTGACCTGGAGGTGTCACTTGTACTCCTCAAGAGAATATTGAGTGGCCTGAAGATTTCTATCCATCGTGAGTTTGAATGTGGCTGGAGCATTTGTCAGGCCAAAACTTATAACTTATCAAATAGATCTTTTACCCGTAGCACGGAAATCTTTTTTTTTAATAGTGATCCTATTTAGTGCTCTATAGTCGACACATGTGATATGTGCCATCTTTTGTTTGCACTAAAAGTACTGGTGAATAGAATGGAGAGGATCTAGGCCTCACCATACCTTTTTCCACCAATTCATGCTCTTGCCTCACGATCTCCTCTTGTTGAGCTTGTGAAACTCAATAAGGAGTTTTATTAGGCGGTGAGCTTCCTAGAAGAAGCTATATTTTGCATGGTCATCATCCCTTCGTTTTGGAGGTAGCTCACTAGGGATGTCATCAATGAAAAAATATTGGAATCCATTTAGGAAATTAGACAACTCTTATTCCTCTTGATTCCCTTTATTGCTACTTGTGACAACATTGGAATCATTTAGATATTCTCTAACAAAAATCATATCCGCAAAAATAGAGCTTTTCATTGACTTATCAAAAGCAAGCATATTTACGAGGGATATGGTGTTTCCCAAATCATTAGCATCTATGTACATGCTCTTTTCCTTGTAGGTGAATAGATTCTCCTTTTAGGGAACTTCATGTTGGCAGCCATGCGGTTGAACCATGGTGCCCCTAGGATAACATTCTCATATTAGAGAGGAGAGATAAAAAAAACTCTTCATTGTCAACGTAGCTTTGGACATGAAGCCTCAACTTTCCAATCAAGGGAGTAACAGAGGCTTTCTGCCCCTTGAAAGTTGTGTTAGAAGTTACAATATCTCCCATCTCAAAAGTTTGAATGCCCAACTAGGTGGCGAACTCTTTTGATGTGAATTCATCAGTAGAGCTAGGGTCAAACAAGATGAAGGCATCATGTTCCCTTACATTTTTCCAAGCATAGAAGAGGAATGAGACTTTGCAATGAGTATCCTCTTTTGGAGCTTCAACCATGGAAGCTCTAGGAGTTCACTGCATACATTTCTTTTGGGCCAAGAACGATAACCATGTGCTTGCTCCCCACACTTAAAGCATTTATGGTCTTTACAAAAGGCCTCTAATTCTTTTGGGAGAGAGCTTATTTTTATGTTTGTAAGCTCCTTTCTCCTTGGCCTCCTTGTTGTTGGTGTTGGTGTTGCCTTGTGAAGAGTTTTAAGCATTGCTCTTCCCTTTAGCTTCACTTCAATCCTTGTTTTCCATGGGCTTAAAATTTCTTATCACACCTTTTTAGAAATTGATCCCTAAAGAACCATAGTGTGGTGGATGACTTTGGTGATAGTGGTAGGCCGTTGTGAGTTAACATACTCGGCCATTTCTTCTAGTAATACCGCACAAAATTGTTGCTTTTGTTTAACAAAGTATATACTTTAAAAGACAATAGCTTTGAGATGTAAATCCCAAAACTTGTTTACATATTTGTGGATAGACTCATTGAAGAGCACCTTCAAGCTCCGCCATTCCGTAAGCACTTTCTCCTTTGCATCGCTTGCAAGGAATTGATTCATCATGGAAACTCGTAGAGTTTTCCATGCATTTGGGGCCTCGTCATTGCCACAAAGGCTAGCCCACCATTGACAAGTAGATTTTTGGAAGTGCATAGCTACATGGTGTAGCTTGGAGGACTCCGTGAATCCCTCGTCTCCAGAGGCCGCATCAAATTTTTGGATGAAGGCCAATACTTTGTTGGTGGCACCAAAGGTGCCATCATAGGTGAGAAAAGAGATACTCTTTCCTCCCTCTTGAGATTTTGTGATCTTTACCATGCAGGGTATGATTTGCGATGTCCTCCCGTCTTGTATTCACTAGGAGAATAGCCATTTCTTTCCTCGAAAGAGGAGGAAGGTGAAGAAGAAGAAGAAGAGGGTGACCTCTTTCTTGCCTATTTCTTCCTTTGTTTCCTCTCTTCCCTTTTGAAGTGACAAGGAGAAGGACTATGGGTTGACCATTTCCTCTTGAGAGGAGTTGGCGATAGTCTAGACCGCCGTCTTCATGGAGACAGATCTCTAGAGGAACTTAGGGATTCACTTCTTTCTCTTTATTTGGATTCCTCCTCTCTTATGGTAGAGAGTCTTCGTTTGGGAGTCTCATCAAGAGGCATCCTAAACTCTCTCTCTCCTCTTGGAGAGGAAGGGAAATCCCATAAGCAGGAAGTTGTTGGGTAACTTCAACTTGCAAAGTAGATTTGTCCATACCTTGATGCAACCTAGTAACAAGATAATTAATAAACATGGGGGCCATCATCATTAGCACCTTCATGTGAAAGATGAAAGTTATCAATGTTCATTATACTCTCTTGGTTATTGTTGCCATGCTAATTATAATTATGTGTTTACTTAGTGTATTCTTTGGCAATTCCAAACCTTAGTTGCTACTGGGTAAAAACATATTAACGTGACACACTTTTTGTGCTAGTTACCATATTCAAGTTAGCATATATTAAAAAACTTGGACGCACAGTAAAACTTGCACAAATAATATCAAAATTTATCGAAGTTTGTACATTTGGATTCTTTGTTTGAGAAGTTTTCTATTGATATATCATATGTCATAGATCTTAGAGATCTATCTTGTGTTAATGTACTATTTAGCATATGTCAAAATTATTCTAACTAGCACTGTCCCGTGACAACAAAAAGCATGACACGTTGACATGATTTCACCCTATTCCTCTTAGACTTTGAATATAAGCACTTAAGTATCTACACCCACAGCTCGAACTGGTTAATTATAGAGAGTAGTGGGGTGGGTCTAACATAGCATAATTGCCAAAGGAATAAATACTTTTGGACTTCTTATGGCTCAATTATGGTAAATACATAGGAAAATCTAAAAAGACTCCATTATTAAGACCAAAGATCCTGAGGTGTGCACCATATCCCACATAGTGGGCTCAACAAAATTGATAATAAATCCTAGTCCCACTTACCCTAATATAATTAAAAAAATCAACCATTAATAGGCTACTTAAGGAACTTTCTTCTTAAGCAAGAAAAGAGAAACCAAATGCTCTGATACTAATGTAATGGAAATGGCCTATGAGCTTTGAGAATAGAGGAATTAAGAGAATTAGAGTGAGCATTTTTGTGAGATTACTTCGAGAAAATAGAAGGTGAACCTAATTGATGGTAGCAAAATGAACGTAGTACTTAATTAACTTGGCATGAACAATACTTTTGCAAGAGAGAGAGTATTAGAGAACATGACAATAGTTGAGGACCGGATTTACTTGGAGCCAGTCCCCCCTCCAAAAGGCGTTTGTATTATAGATTCTCCCATCAAAAGAGACTTGGTACAATACAATCTTTGTTCTCCTTGTGACCTTGGTGATGCTATGAATATGGAAAGATTCATGCATCACGAGCAGAACATAAACTTTGCAAAAAGAATTAACTATCCCAAGCTTCAGTCCCAAGGCCTCAAACACCTTCGAACGTGGAGAGAGTTAGCACGGGGAATGAGGGTAGGGAACATGACGAAGAATCATTCATAGGAGAAAGAAATAGTTCCTCACTTATCATCACTCTTCTTTCTTAGTATAGCATAATAGCATAGTAATGAAGATGAAGAAGATGGAAAGCTTAAGCATTGAAGCATGTCTCTAATTGGTTGGATTTGCATTCCATAGCCAAGATTGTTGGTGTAGGCTCTCAACTTCTCAACAAGGTTGGAGAAGGAGATAGATCTCTTGCACTTTATACTCCACACAATGAGAGAATGTGTGTGTGTGTGTGTGTGTGTGTGTGGGAGAGTATACCCCCCCTCTCAAGCTTGGGCCACCCCTCTCTCTCTCTTGTATTATTTAATTATATCATTTGAACATGTGTCCTCTTTTTCCTCTTTGAGTGAAAGAACTTAATTATTTATTTTTATGTATTTAAATTCTCATTGGACCACTTTAAAGCCTGTCCAATAGGACTCAAGCACATCATGAGGACCACATGTGGAGGATTTTGACATGTACTGTCTTTTATGCTTCTTAAGTCATTTAATTTGAATTGAATACTTCAAGCACTTAGTCAATCAAGCATGGAAATTGTTTATGCCTCTTGAGAGTTTATCTTTGAATTGAAGACTTCAAGAACCTTAGTCATTTAAGCATAAAAATCACCTCAAGCTTTGGAAAAGATTCCCACAAACACTTTAAGCACTTTAGAAAGACAACAAGCACCTCGTGCTTTGGTAGGATTTCCACCTCAAAGTCATCCCTAGCTTGCCTAAGGTCAAATGACTTTTTAACACTAACTTTTGGAGGTCTTTAATGAAGCTAACCCTAAAGTCTTTTAAGCTCCATTAGATGCACGTTGATCTTTGATAGACTACCTCCTTTTGGAGCCCTATTGAAATGTAACCATCTCTCCTCTTGGTCTCTTACTAAGGTAAATCTAGAAGCACTTATTGCACATTGCTCTTTGGTAGACTGTCTCCTTGTGGACCCCTATTGAGAAGCAACCATTTCTCCTTTTCGTTCTTTGTTGAGATACATCTAGAAGCACATATCTATATCCTAACTCTTGTTGCCCTTTTATCTTCCCATATTAAATGATCATTTTAATATGAGAAACTCATTTGGTAAAATGAAATATTGTATTTTATGAAAGAAAACACTCGTCCACAGAACTGGGAATGCTGGCTCCAGATAACAGTGGTGCTAGACACTGGACATTGGTGCAGCTGGCGTTGACACCGGTCACTAGTGCAGCTGGCGCTGGAATGACCGCATGGCTGACTCTCAAGACTCTGATGCTCGAGACACTCTAATATTGAACACTAGAAACACTGGTCATGAAATTGGAAATACTAGCTCTTGATAATACTGGTGGTGGACACTGGACACCGGTGCAGTTGGCGCTGGCATTGGTCACTGGTACAGTTGGTGCTTGAATGACCGCACCATTGACTCTCGAGACTGTGATGCTCAAGACACTCTAATACTGAACATTGGAAACACTGGTCACAAAATTGAAAATGTTGACTGCTGATAATACTATTGCTGGACACTGGACACTAGTGCAACTGGTGCTGGAATGATCGCACCACTAACTCTCAAGGCTCCAAAATTGGAGACAATGATACTCACGGAGACACTGGAAGTGGCAGTACTAGAACTGGTAATACTGTCTCTCGAAAGCCACATCTGGCATGCATTAACCATACAATTAGCTGGTTAACAAGCCCTGAACATTGATCAAGGATTAGGTAAGCTTCTATTAAGCTCAATGTGCATCTTCCTGGTATCTTTCTTAGCATGGGAGCGGAGCTGCACGACAACGTAGCAACAACTCAAGGTTCAGGATGTAGATAGGGAGAAGTGTATCAAACATCATGGAGGCAGGGAGGAGAGGGCTGACATAAGTATCCTTGTTTCAACTAGTGAAGAAAGTAGGTGTCACTCAAGAAAGTTCAAGTTTAGAATGATTACCTGCATCCAAGGGAGCCTCTAAACTCTTGCAAATCCTAAAGGTAACTGCAAGATTGACATGAGATCGTGAAATGGGGTCAAACATGAAAATGATCACCATGATACCGAGCACTACTGCTCGCTTTGGCCTTCACTTACTTGAGTTTCTTGATGCACACCTTCTCCACATAGTCATGATGCAACTTTTGAGCCAACTTGAACTCGCTTGCTTAGGTGCTCGAACTTCTTCTACAGGATCCACATGTACCCCACCACCTCCACGTACCCCATCTCTTCCACATACACCAGCGGCAACAGACCCCCCAACAACAGCATGTCTTCTTTAGTGCTTCATCATGCCCTTCCCATGGACGCCCCGTCCTGCTCTAATTCTATCTCTGCCTTCACTATTTATACTATAATGGAGCTTAAATTTTTCAAGGAAGGAGAAAGCCTCCACTTGTCACACTCTGGTTCACTTCAAAGAAAACCTTAGAACAATGGATTTCTATAACAATAAGAAAGTGATAAGAGTTTTCTTTAAAATCGTTTCTAAGGTTTTCTTTGAAGTGAAGAAGAAAATGATTTTATCACTTCTTATTTTATCACAATGGCTTTCTAAAACAATAAGAAAGTGATAAAATTGTTAGGTTGAGTTCAAATAAAATCAGTGTTTGAGAGAGAATTGCCTCAGCTTAGCCTTGAGCCGATTGATAATCGAAATTAGCCGGTTGCAGCCCATGGTAAAGGGAAGAAAACCCAATAAAATATGTGAGAAAATAGTTCAAAAATCCTACAAAATTTACATTTATGCTAGTATTTCTAGTTTTACGTTTTGTGAGGAGGAAACTCACCGCTTAATAAAAGAGACTTTCTCGAATATTGACTAGAAATAAGTTATAGAATGCAAGAAAAATAAAGCCATGCGAGGCTGTGGAATGAAATGTGAAATAAAAAGAGCTCATCAATATATATATATATATATGTGTGTGTGTGTGTGTGTGTGTGTGTGAATATAGATATAAATAAATAAATAAGCATATATATATATATATATATATATATATATATATATATATATATATATATATATATATAGATATGTATGTATGTATGTATGTGTGTGTATGTATATCTATACTATTATAAAAGAGGGAGAGATTCCCTTCCCCCCTGAATACGTGGTTGAACCTCCTTGATCCGCCATGTGTACCCTGCGACTCCGGCTACACAACAATGCAACGAGAACGAGAGAGAGAGAGAGAGAGAGAGAGAGAGAGAGAGAGAGGGGCAACCGAAGGCCTCCAGCCGTACTAGTAACTATAGAATTTACTAAAATTATAGAATGCAAGAAAAATTGAAAGGTGAAATTAAAAGATCCATTTACTATTTTAAAATAAAAATAACATTTAAGATAAATCTCAATCTTCACAGATCACTGAAAACATTAAAAGTATGGATAACCCAACTCTCCTCTAAGGCTTCTTTTAGAAAGCCAAAAAATTCATCTGAAATGAAAAAGTGATGAAAAGACTTTATGACGGCTGTCAATATAAAGTCAAAAGATTAGAACTAAGTTTAGGCAATGTAAAGTCAAAAAATTAGTTTAAAATGCAAAAGTCAAACTTGGTTAAGTAGTCAGTTCTATGATGGTCGAAAATGAAAAGAATGAGTTTTCTATTGAGTAATGACAAAAGTAAAAAAACAAGTGAAAGGGTCACGATGGGTTTCAAAAACAATTAGAAAGTGATAAAATTGTTAGGTTGAATTAAACTTGTATCAATGCTTGGGAAAGAATTGCCTCAGCTTACTCTCGAGCCGATTGAAAATCGAAACTAGTTAGCTTGCAAACCATGGTAAACGGAAGAAAAACGGATGAAATATGTGAGAAAGTCGTCCAAAAATTTTGCAAATCTCAAAATTTTGCTAGTATTTCCGGTTTTCTTCTTTGTGAGGAGGAATCTCGACCAACAACCTCTTAATAAAAGAGACTTTCTCGAACGTTAACATTGATTGGAATCAAGCTATAGAACGTTAACATTGATTGGAATCAAGCTATAGAATGCAAGGAATGTAAATCCATGTGAAGTTGTGAAATGAAAGGTGAAATAAAAAGAACCTGTTTAAGCCACATTAAATTAAAAAGCTCTCCAAGCACGTCACCGTTGCAATCAGAAAATCTCTTTTGTAAATTACGTACCTAAACAAAGAAGTGACGCTTGCATCTGACCACCCGTACACTGACATGAAGATTCAAAAACGCCATCCAAGTACAAAGCGTCGATATTTTGGCGTCTTCATAAATTGGTTGATGTGCCAACTTCCTCAACATGTTTTCAGGAGATAGGCGCACGACTTCTGGTGCTGCTTCGTTAGCGTTCTCCTCGCTTGTCTGGAAGAAGGCATCCAGCATCTCCTCCATGCCGTCGTCTTCTGTCTGTAAGTCCTTTTCTGCTTCCATCCTTGGCTCTATGTTGGTCGGACCTTCACGCATAATCCTTTTTCTCTCCCTCTCAGATATAGGTGCTATGTCGCAAAAATCAATGCCCGTTCTGTAGGAGTCCTATCGTAGATTCTCTACGGTTTCTTTAGCAAACTCTCCGTACTTGTGCACATGCTCATTATATATCCTACGCTTGCGTAGGATTTGATACTTGCAGAGCATGCACGAGCATGCAATCTTTTCCTCCATGCTAGTTGATGAAGTTGCCATCTACAATGATTATGAATGTTGTTTTAATATATATACTCCTCACAATGTAAAATACCTCGCATTATCTAGTCTTGCCCAATCTCCGTACACCTCGGTCCAGAGGTGTACGGAGATCAGGACCACCGGGTCAAAATCTCGTATTTATTGGTCAAATCCTATATGGGTAGATACATACGTGCACTCCTAGGTGTACATGGCAATGCATGTAGCAGGCAAAACCTCTTTGCCTCTTTTAGTTCCATAGTTTCTTCTAGAGGGAGAGAGAGAGAGATAGAGAGAGTTTCTGTCCTTTTCACACATGTAATTGGTCAACCAACCTAACTCTTTCTCTCTCTCTTTCTCTATCTACTATCTCTCTCTCTCTCTCTCTCTCTCTCTCTCTCTCTCTCTCTCTCTCTCTCTCTCTCTCTCTCTGTAGCTATATCTAGGTTAATGGAATCCGGAATCGGATCATAGGATGTTATGTATTGACCTCAAGTGTGGTAAACGGCCCGAGCATGTAGCCTCCAATCATGATGTGAATCATTTGTACCTACGTCTAGACCTCAAACAAGCACTTATATATGCTGATATGGTGGACCAAATGTTAAGCATGATAGAGCATCAAGAGAGCCCAACATTAGAATGCAAGTGGAAAGTTTTCAAAGAAGTAATTTTCTCTTGTGCGAAGGAATGATTTTCGGTGAAACACATGTCTTGCAAAAGGTCTAAGAAGGGTAGCACCAAGAAGAAATGGTTTGACATGGAATGTAGTCAAGCCCGAAAACACTTGCTAAGATTGGATGCAATCAAAGACAAGGAAGTTTACTTGGAATGTTCACACACATACAAAGCACTTGTTCAAAAGAAGAGGAGAAGGTGGGAAGTCGAAAAACAACTTCTTTTAGCACAAGAGAAAGCACATGCATGTGGCAAGTTTTGGCAAAATCTAAAAGGCAAGCGCGTTGAGAGCTTTGGTGACTTGACTCTTGAGGATATGTATATGCATTGTAAGAACCTTTATGAGCAACCCAATGTTGATAAGATGGAGTGTTGTAGCTCCCTTCCGTTTATGTCTCCCTTCTTTACCATTGAAGATGTATGCCGCGCGCTTGAGAAACTTGCTACTCGCAAGGCAGGTGACCTTCAAGGTGTCAAGGCTGAAATGATTAAATGGACAAGCAAGAAAACACGATATTGGATATGCGATATGTTTAACCTTGCACTTCAGTATGGCATGCCTCATGATTGGAGTGAAAATTGGATCAAAACTTTGCACAAAGGAAGAGATGTAAACAATGTGAATAACTATCGCACTATAATGGTTGGTTCTTTGATGGAAAAGTTATTTGGATGTATCATGGAGATGAAGATAAGTGAATGGGCTGAAAAGAATGGCAAACGTGCACTTGGCCAAGCAGGTTTTCGAAAGCATCATAGCACTATTGATCACCTTGTCACTCTTCGAGTTCTTATGGAAGCGTCTCGATTGAAAGGAAAAAAGTTGTATTGTTGCTTTGTGGATTTCAAGAAAGATTTTGACATGGTACCGCAAGGAAATCTTTGGAGACGTATGCAAAGCCTTCAAGTGCTGAGAGAATTTATGCATGTAGTCTTTCGCATCTACCAAAAAGTGATATGTCGATTACGTATGGGAGATGGAATTTCAGAATTTTTTGCAAGCACTATTGGTGTCAAACAAGGATGCCCACTTTCCCCAACCCTCTTTGGGCTACTCATTGATGAATTGGAATGCATGGTTCTTGACTTTATGCAGCAAGAAGGCATAGAAGAGGTTAAGATCGGAAATGCGGTGATCATGTTTTTTCTTTATGCCGATGATGTAGTGCTCTTGGCACATACCTTAGAAGATGCACAAAAGTTTATGAGTGTCTTGGAACGCTTTTGCCTACATAGCGGGCTGATCGTGAATGGATTCAAAACCAAGGTTATGCTTGTAAAGACCCTCAATGATGAAAATCCATGCATTGTATACAACAATGAGAAACTTGAAGTGGTAGATCACTTCAAGTACCTTGGCCTTGAGGTTCCATCCAATCATAAATGGAAGGATTGTGCAATGCGTCGCTTGGAAGCCGGAAAGAGGGCCTATTATGCATTTGAGAACATGTGCAATGCAAGAGAGATCAAGTGTTGGGCTCTCAAAAAGTACCTCTTTGACTCATTGGTGACACCGGTGCTTCTTTATGGAGTGGAGGTGTGGGGTGGAAGCATCGGGAAGTCTACTTGGAAAGATTTTGAGAATGTCCAAAAGCGTTTTCTCACCAACTTTCTCCAATTCAAGACACAAACACCCTACATGCTCTTACTTCTTGAGTCCGGATTGCTTCCCATTGAGGTCTTGGGCATGCAAAGGGTTGTGGAGTACATGCGTAAGACACAACGTAGCCCTTTGCATCGACTTCCTAGAATCGCATATGAAGCAAGTCAAATGGTTCAAAAGACATGCAAGAGCAAAATAATAAGTTCGGGGTGGATGCTTGATATCAAGAAATGGTTTGGAAGATGGGATGCATGTCACTTGGTCAAGGATGCGTCGATCGACTCCCAAGTTAATGAGGCCTTCTTACAACGCCAATGTATCACGGCTTGGGAGAAATCCAGAGGTTCTCGCTTCAGCCATTACACCACACACGTTGCCCCAAACTACAAATCTCTCTTCTTCTCGGAACGAGGTAACCGAACCCATTCCTACATCCTTGAGCCCATCCCGTAGAGTGCGATCCGCACCATTGCCTCCATTCGTCTTAGCTCCCATTCTATGCTGCGAGACAAGACGTTGGGGCACTGGCGAGGAGTGTCATCGACTTTGCACCTTATGCCCTCGTCAAGTGCGAGAGAGTGAGTACCACACACTACTTGAGTGCTCAGCTTTTGACCACATTAGGTCCTCTTTTCCCCATATATTCAGCCATGATCTCTCCCTACATACCTTCCTCTCCCAACCATGATGTGGACTCTCTATTGCGACGCTCATTTCAGCCATTTTTGAGCATCGAGAGTCACTTATGAACTCCACTCACACCACGTGACATGTTCATTTGGTCCCATAGGTCATATTTGACCTCCCAGGACGATAATAGAACTATCTATCTATCTATCTCTCTCTCTCTTTATATATATCACTCTCTATCTCTTTATTTCTCTCTCTCTCTCTCTCTCTCTCTCTCTCTCTCTCTCTCTCTCTGTGTGTGTGTGTGTGTGTGTCAACGTACCCTATCTCTCAATCTTTCTCTCTCGATCTCGCTCTTGCTATCTCCCTTTCTCTCTCTCTCTCTCGATCTCGCTCCCACTATCTCTCTTTCTCTCTCTATTTTCCTATTTCCCTATCTCTCTCTCTGTCTCGCTCTCCACTTCTCTCTCTCTCTCTCTCTCTCTCTCTCTCTATATATATATATATATATATATATATATATATATATATATATCACTCTCTTTCTCTCTCTCTCTCTATTCCCTATCTCTCTCTCTCTATATATATATATATCACTCTCTTTCTCTCTCTCTCTCTCTCTCTCTCTCTCTCTCTCTCTCTCTCTCTCTCTCTCTCGCTGTCTACTTCCCTATCTCTCTACGTACTGATCAAACGAGCGACTGAGCTAGGGAGATTCAGATGCCCACGACTGTAGAGGCCAGACTACACAACATTGACAGAGGCTGCATCAGACGATCCAGGTCACTTTGGCTCGATATGCACAACGCTCGGTCAGACTACTGACCATGGTGGAGATTGATGAGGTCCGCCAGATGCTGGATCTCCTATGATCTACCTATCGCAGCTAGCTGTTTTAGCTGCTTAGTCCACACCCAACAGTTTAGGATTCCATAATATTTTATTTTGTCATTTTGTCATCTTGTTATTCTGACTTTGTAATAGATCTACCACATTGTAACTTTCTGGTCTCATAGGTCACTTTGGCCTTTTGAAGAGTTAATATAACATTTCATTTCTTTTCTTTCTTTAATTTTAATTTTTTACGCAAACCATAATTCTCTCTCTCTCTCTCTTTAGTTTTAATTTCCTACGCACATTTTTCTCTCTCTATCTCTCTCTTTAATTTCCTACACGCACACACACTTTTCTCTTTCTCTCTCTCTCTCTCTCTCTCTCTCTCTCTTTCCTACACACACACACACACACTTATCTATCTCTCTCTCTTTCCTACACACACACACACACACCTCTCTCTCTCTCTCTTTCCTACACAAATACACACACACACACACCGCTCTCTCTCTATCTCTCTCTCTCTCTCTCTCTCTCTCTTTCCTACATATACACACACACAAACATCGCTCTCTCTCTCTCTCTCTCTCTCTCTCTCTCTCTCTCTCTCTCTCTCTCTCTCTCTATTTCCTACACACACACACACACACACACACACACACACACACACACACGATGTGGAGAGAGAGAGAGAGAGAGAGAGAGAGAGGTTGGGGGGGAAGAGTGCCATAATACCTTCTACACAGGTTTCGGCCAAGATCTGAGCGCGCACGTTGAGGGCGAAAATGGCCCTTGTGCGCGGGTTTGCCTTTTTTCCCCCAATTTTTTAGTGTCGATATGTGCATCGATATGCCCGTCGATATACGAGTGGAAAATTTTGCCTTTCTACGCGTATTTACACCTCCATATCGATGCACTTATCGACGCGCATATCGACGGAGTGTAAGAACGTCGATATGGGCGTGGAAAGGTACGGGCGTCGATATATAGGGCGTCGATAACTTTGGTTTATGTTGTAGTGATAGAGTGACTGGTGCTTTTTTTGAGACAGTGGGACCTTGGCACTCGCATGCCAAGGTCATTCAGTTGAGGAGGCCCGATGGGTGAGTTGTTTGTGAGCCCGAGGATATGCGTGCAGTTGTTACTGACTTTTACCGTGAGTTACTGTCGACGGTGGTGAGCCTCAGTCAGCAGAGCAGCATGATGCATGCAGGGAGCAGGTTTGGGCACAGATGCCATGTCTTGTGACAGAGGAGATGCGCCAGAGGCTTGAGATGCTACTTCAGCTTGAGGAGCTGCACACGGCTCTTAGGGCCCTCCCTCGTGGTAGCTGTCCAGGTGAGGATGGGTTGACTCCCTGCTTTTTCTTGGAGTACTGGGACTTTCTTGGCCCAGATCTTTGTAGTGCTTTTCAGTACATTTTGCACACAGGAGTGATGCCTGACGGCATGAGTGAGGGCCTGATCTACCTTATTCCCAAGGAGGGTGGCTCATGGCGCCCCATCACCATCCTCAACTCAGCCTACAAAATTCTTGCCAAAGCTCTGAGTTTGAGGATTCAGCCACTTCTAGAGAGCCTTATACATGGGACTCAAACAGGTTTTGTCAAGGAACGCAGTATCCTTGACAACATCTTTACTTTCTTGGAGGCTTCTGCCCTGGCACGGCTCCGTGGTGAGGACCTTGTGATTCTTCTTCTCGATTTTGAGAAGGAATACAACAGAGTTGACTGGGACTTTCTAGAGGGCACTCTACACAGGATGGGCTTCTCATATGCTTGAATTAGAGGGGTGTCAACTTTGTACAGACAGGCTCACAGTCAGGTGCTTTTGGTAGGAGGGAGAGGTGAGCGCTTCATGCTCACACGCTCGGTCAGACAGGGTTGTCCTCTTGCCCCCTTTCTCTTTCTGTTCTATGCGGAGGCGATGAGTAGATTTTTGGTGTCTCAGCAGGTTTGTTTACTGGGCTTAGCACTCCCTATTTGGGGAGATGAGCTACTGGACACTGAGTTTGCCGATGACTCAGCCTTGTACTTAGATGGCCAGGAGGCCAATCTTCACAGATGTGAGCAGGATTTGCAGACCTTCTGTTGTGCATCAGGCGCACTGATCAACTCGAGAAAGACAATGGCTTTCTCAGTTGGTAGTGCTCCTGTGCCAGATTGGATGCCAAGAGAGGGTTTTAGGTGGATTCCCCCAGGGACTGCAGTTCAATACTTGGGTTATTAAGTTGGTTTGGACTTGTCTCCCAAGAAGTAGATTTCTCCTCTTCTCCTGTCCATCAGGAGAAATCTGTTACATTGGAGCTCAGCACGACTTTCATTGGCTGGTAGAGTAGTAGTTGCCAACCAGGTGCTGTTGGCGACTATGTGGTACATCACTTCCTACTGGATCTTCTCAAGTTCTTGTATCAGCCAGGTAGAGAGGCTTATCAGGAACTTCCTTTGGTCAGGACGTGACACTCAGATAGCCCGAGCCAAGGTGGCTTGGTTGGTCATCACGCTTCCTTGTTCTTAGGGAGGGCTTGGGATCACTGATCCAGCACAGCAGAGCAGAGCCCTTCTTGGGAAGTTCATAGTCAGAGGACTTCTTCCAGGTGAGGAGCCCTGGAAGGAGTTCTTGCTTCAGAGGCTTCGTGCCAGGGTGCCTCAGTCAGGAGGCCCTTGGCAACCTTCGACCAGATGGATCTTTACAAAGATGCGTCGAGTTGGTTTGAGCAGGAGACTGGAGGACCGCTTCGCTGTGAGTTTGCTTCGACTTGGGAGCTCTTACGGTGTGGCCTGGCGCAGAGACAGTCGACGTGCACGGAGGAGCACCTACGGCAGCCCCTCGTCTGGAACCCCATGGTTAGCACTTAGAGCGGCGACCTGGTTGGTAGTCGACCTCATGTTTCCTGGGGTCCCATGGCAGCAGGTCCAGCGCGCTCTTTAGGTGACTGGCTAGAGTTCACAGGTTTGTCAGAGGAGGTGCAGGGTTTCCAACTCTACAGGGCAGGAGAGGGGTGCAGAGCATGTGTTAGGACATCTCAGAGTCAGTTCCAGTAGAGTGGATCACACCTCTCGAGCCAGTAGCACCTTGGTGGATGGGAGCCTTCACACGACTGGAGGTTCTCATTTCAGTCAGGGCCTGCTCAGAGACTGTCCCAGCCCTATTCCTCAAGCTTCATGGTGGGGGACAATTACAACGAGTTGCAATAGAGGCCCCGCAGGTAGCAGAGTGCTGTTTCCAGAGGATCCGAGCTGTGGTCATATATGGGAGGACTTGCGTCATAGACCCTGATCCAGCAGCTCTTGAGACTGGACACTGGAGGCTATGGGCTTGGGAGTGTTGTCCACTGGTAGGAGTACAGTGGGATCCTGGTGAGTGGCTATGGAGGGACCCCTTCTCTTCTGCAGACCACCCAGGAGTCCCCTTCTTTCAGTACACTGTTCGGCTTGGACGTCATATACTTGCAGCACAGAGAGAGGCCTACCCAGCTGCAGCACGTCATTGGCAGGAGGAGGGCCTCACAGTCGAGTTCTTGGCAGCATTTTGGCAGAGGCTGTGGGACTCCAGACAGCCGAGGCGTGTCACTTTGTTTCAGTGGCTGGTTGCACACAGAGCTACAACAGTAGGGAGCTGGCTTGTGCATAGTGGTCTCTCGACCGCATGTGTAGCCTGTGACCAGTTGGTGGAGAGTCAGCATCATTGTCTTTTGGATTGTCCCTCGGCCCAGTAGGTGTGGCTACGAGCTCTTCCGTTGATGCCTACTCTCGTCACGGCTAGACAGTACACTTGGGGGGCAGCGGCTTGGTCCACGCTCACGGGGTCGGCACTTCAGTTTGAGCTATCTTCCACCAGCAGGATGATAGTGATACAGGGGGGGCGACCTACACTCCAGCCTGCTACTACAGAGGTTACTCCACAGGAGTGGTGCAGTGAGAGAGAGGAGTGTTGGGAGCTCATCAGTGGCCTGACACTTTGGTTCATCTGGCGGGCCCGCTGTTTCTGTATTTTTGAGGCTCGCTCTATGCCACCAAAAGAGAATGTTTGTGACTTTTGGCTAGAGCTGATCCATACTCTCAGAGGACAACTAGAGGGACTACAGGGTAGCTCCGATCACATGCGGGGGTGTCGCGAGGCTTTCCTTCGACTCTGGAGACCTGGGCCTTTCTTCACTAGTGTCCAAGGTGTGCTCAGATGGCACTACCGACCACCTGTGTGGCTCTTCCCTCCTCCCATCTCTTGATTTAGCCTCATTGTATATATGTTGTTCTTTCATTGGGAGAGTTTCCCCATCATGTTTGTTGTAGCCCTCTCTTGCAGAGGTGGTTGTAGCCCTACGGGCAGTTTTCATTAACTAATAGAAGGATCTTTTTCTCGGAAAAAAAAAGTGGAACATTTATTATATATAGAATAGAAAGTTTTTTGACTTTACATTTGAAAAAGCTCATCACTTTTTACATTCTGCAAAGGTTTTAATTTTTTACAATCTTACCCTTTATTTTTGCATTTTAGATTAGATATTTTGTAAAGTTTCTTTTTGTAGTGAACAGGGAGTGACACGTGGAGGCCCTCTCCTTCTTTGAAAATTTTAAGTTGCAATATATATAGTTTAGAAGCCATTTGAAGGGTGGTTGCACTTTACATTTTGAAGGCCATAAATTTCCCCCGTTCTTTTCTACATAAATGCAAACCTAGCCTTGAAATTTATAGTTGAGCTCCAAAAACTACAAAACTTTCAAAGCTTTCACGTATCATATGATGTTGAGCTAAATCTCAGACCTGGCACCTCAATGTATAATTGTCCTTCTAACCCCAAGAATGTGCACATTGCATGTTGTAGCTTTGTGAAAAGGGTCAAAGTCGGATGCTCTCGGAGTCTAATTGGCACTATCTACACCTAATGTGAGAGCTTAAAATTTTCAAGGAAGGAGAGTGCCTCCACGTGTCACTCATTGGTTTACTCCATAGAAAAACTTACACAACATCTAATTTAAAGTGAACAAGTGAAAGGATCACAACCGCTTTCAAAAACAATAAGAAAGTGATAAAATTGTTAGGTTGAATTAAACTGG
Organism: Adiantum capillus-veneris; assembly: GCF_014529385.1. Taxonomy (NCBI): domain Eukaryota; kingdom Viridiplantae; phylum Streptophyta; class Polypodiopsida; order Polypodiales; family Pteridaceae; genus Adiantum; species Adiantum capillus-veneris. The sequence goes on from NC_140952.1 coordinate 67,288,051, forward strand.
TATCCGTGTTTAGGAAAGGATTGCCTCAGCTTAATCTTGAGCGAATTGAAAACCGAGACTAGCTAACTGCAAGCCATGGTAAACGAAAAAAAAACTGATGAAATATGTGAGAAAGTTGTCCAAAAATTCTACAAATCTCACAAATTTTGCTAGTATTTCTGATTTTCTTCTTTGTGAGCAAGAAACTCAACCAACAACCGTTTAATAAAAGAGACTTTCTCGAATGTTAACACCGATTAGAATCAAGCTATAGAATGCAAGAAATGTAAAGCCATGTGAAGTTGTGAAATGAAAGGTGAAATAAAAAGAATTAATTAATATATGTGTGTGTGTAGAATTTATTAGAATTATGTAAGGTGAAGCTTCACTTTAGCATTCTAAAACAATAGAATGCAAAAAGAGACACATGTGTGAAAGAGACACATGTGTATGTGTGTAAAATTTGCTAAAATTATGCAAGGTGAAGTTTCACTTTAGCATTCTAAAACAATATTATAATGCAAGAAAAGTAAAGACACATGACGATGTGAAATGAAAGGTAAGTCTCCATCATGCACTAAAAACAATGATAACCCAACACAACACTAAGGGTTTCTTTTAGAAAGCCAAAAAGTGAAGGGTAAAATTTAAAATGCAAAAGTAAAGGTTAAGATCTAGGAAATGAAAAGCCTTTTGAAAGTGTAAAGTTAAACAACTTTCTACTCTACATAGAACAAATATACCAATTTAAATGCACATAACAAAAAGAAGTAATTTCAATGGAGATTTTGTTATTTAATAATTATTTTATTTTCAAAGACATATTTGTTTTTATTTTTTCAAGACCAATATTGATATTTTTTTAGAAAGCTCTCATGTCCATGCATCGACTTTGGGTTGTGGACCTGCATACAAATGAAGAGGTTGTAATCCATGATATTGACCATCGCATTGTCTATGTGTATGTGCACATGTGTGTGTGTATGTGTGTGTGTGTGTGTGAAAGAGAGAGAGAGAGAGAGAGAGAGAGAGAGAGAGAGAGAGAGAGAGAGGTTTTACCGTCAAGCTGATATAAATTTGGTCTCACTAGGGACACCCTTGCCCTACAAATTTCCAAGATATTATGATTGTCTTGACATTATAGTGTATTTTCTAAAGGATAGCTAATATTTTTCATCCGTAGAAAACATGAAAAATGCCTTCAAATGGGTAAAATATGCGGCAAAAACCAACCTTCGTATTGACACTCCAAATGGGGAGAGATATTGCCCATTTGACGGGTCTTTTACCAGTTATGGAGTATTTAGTATTATTTATTTTGAATCGTTAAATTGTGGGCCATGCTTAATAATCTATAAATTCTCTAGATCTTTACAAGCAAGGGTGTTTATCAAAAATCAGCGAGAGAGAGAGAGAGAGAGAGAGAGAGAGAGAGAGAGAGAGAGAGAGAGAGAGAGAGAGAGGACAAATTTATAGCATCCAACAATTGACTAGATAAGGAGAAAGGGGAGAAAGAAAGACAGAGAAAAATGTTTAAGGGTGTAAGATCCATCTAAAGAGAGTAAATCCTTCAACAATTGAATACTTCTGGGTGGGTTGGGGAGAGAGAGAGAGAGGGTGAGAGAAGAAGAAGAAGACAATTTTTAATGTCATAGGAATAATCCCAAAAGATATATTTGATGACTTGGGTGAGAATAAAGATATATTTGATAATCTTTATTCTCAACCAAGTTATCGAATATATTTTTTGGGATTATTCCTATGGCATTAAAAATTCTCTTTTTCTTCTTCTTCTTCTTCTTCTTCTCTTTTATTATCACCCAAGGTATCGAAATATATCTCTTGGGATTATTCATATGGTATTAAAAATTCTTTTCTTCTTCTCTCTCTCTCTCTCTCTCTCTCTCTCTCTCTCTCACACACACACACACACACACACACACACACACACGCACAAGTCTTGATAAGAGGAGAATTGAAAACATTGTGTAAAATAATACAATGAGATGTGTGTGTATGTGTGTGTGTGTGTGTGTGTGTGTGAGAGAGAGAGAGAGAGAGAGAGAGAGAGAGAGAGAGAGAGTAATCATAGCTATATATAATTTTCTTTAAAGAGACTAAGAAAAAGATCCCTTGCTATGTCCACGCGTCAACTTGGGGCCATCTCTTCAACTGCAGTGCCAATTGTCAACTACCATGCCACGATGACATGTTGTATGTGTATGCACTGTTGAGACGTCGAGCTCTACATCTTCAGCTGGCATCCACTACGGGTCTTGGCCGCTTACCACATTTACTCACTGGCGCGTTAGGTGACCGACACGAAGGATCTCTGCCAGTGATTCTACAGCTGGACTACACTTATAGTGCCAGCCTAGTACGCTTCTAGCGAGTTCACACTTAGTGACCGCATGTACATATGTGCTACTTTTTAGCTTTAGCACTTAGTCATTTTGTACTCTCTTTTCTGAGAGAAGAAGAAGAAGCTTTCCATCTCTGTGTGCTTTGTGCTTGTCTTGTGTAGCTCTCTTGCATCCTCATTCTTAACATGGTATCAGAGCCTGGTGTAGGCAAGAGAGGCTAAGAGAGCAAGGGCATCACAATCCCTTCGTCCAAGTTTCTGAACAGGTCTCCAAAGTGCAGTACACAGAGATTTACTGTACAAGTACAATGGTTGTATGTACGCTTGATTGTGGACACTCGTTGAGTGTAGAAAGCGTTACAGGTACCACGATAGCAGGTTCAACAGATTTGCAGATTGCAGCTATTTTGTCTTAGTGCTTCAAGATGTCTGACGGTTTCAGTCAGATTTTCACTGAGAAGCTTGAGAAAAATAACTACCCTACATGGAAGTTCAGAATAACAAATTTCCTAAAAGGAAAAGGTTATTGGGACTATGTAGAAGGAGACAATGAAAAGGAACCAGAGATTCTCGAGGCAAATGCTACAGCAGAACAAAGGAAAGCTTTGAGGGACTGGCAACAAGGCCAGAGCAAAGTGATGTATTGGCTGTCTATGAGCATCACAGATGGCATGATTGGCTATCTACAGGATGCTGAAACCCCCGCCATTGCATGGAAAAACTTAGGAAGAGTGTTCGAGGTGAACACCAAGGCCAGGAAGCTTCAACTAAAGTTGGAGCTAAATCAGGTTAAGAGGAACAACCTCTCCATCAATGATTATGCTTTAAAGATCAAGAGTATCATTGAGGCTCTTGGATCTATTAAAGTCTCAGTGGAAGACGATGACATTGTCCGTGCATGCTTGGATGGTCTAGGAGACGACATCCCCGTGTTCCAAGATTTGATTTCTATGCTTATTCTGGAGGAGAAGAACCTTGACACATCTTCTTCTCATGGCAGAAATAATTCTGAACAGGCCTTCTATTCTAACTCCAACAGAGGTAGATGTAGAGGTCGTGGTCGAGGCCCAAGAGGTTGCAGGGGCCAATTTCAAGAAGTTCAATCAAATCAAAACAATACAGGTGGCAAGGGAAACCAGTCTCAAGGCAGGGGGAGTCAAAGAGGTCGTGGTGCAGGATCAAGCAGGCAGCAACATACTGCAGATAGCAGAGAATGTTGGACTTGTGGTGAAAGAGGTCACATGTCACGTGACTGTCCAAAGGGAAAAGCAAGTGGAAAGAGAGAACATAAAACTATGCGTCTACTAGCAGAGATGCAGATGACAACAAAAACGAGCGCATGTTTGTTATGCAGCATGTAATGAATACAATGACTGCAGAGAATTCCACCCAAGATGATGTTTGGTATGTGGATTCAGGTGCCTCTAATCACATGACGTCTCATGGAGAGTGGTTTAGAGATATGCGCAAACCAGATGTGTCAGGCTATGTGCAGACAGGAGATGACACAGCTCACCCCATTGCTCATGTAGGGGACATACCTCTAAATACGAAGAGTGGGAAATCAAAGTACTTAGCAGATGTACTTCATGTCCCAAACATTACGAAGAATCTTGTTTCTGTTGGACAAATGGTTGAGCAGGGTTTGCAGGTTCGTTTCAATCCGAATGGCTGTTATGTAGAAGATTTCCAGAATGGCTGTAAGCTGATCACAGAGGGCAAATGTGTGGGCAGAATGTTTACGCTGAATGTAGACATGCCTGAGGTAAAAGCTGCATTATTTGCACAGGGCACAGGTGTTGTGGCTGATGTTGACATTTGGCACAAACGCATTGGCCATGTCAATGAGCAGAGATTGCGCAGCATGCAATCAAAACAGATTGTAAAAGGCTTGCCCAAATTCAAGGTGGATGGTATACATAAAGTGTGTGCAGCATGCCAGTTTGGAAAACAGTCAAAGGGCTCATTTCCACATGAGCGCAATGTATGTAAAAAGCCACTTGAGGTGGTGCACACAGATGTTTGGGGTCCAACCGATACTACAAGTATACATGGTTGCAGGTATTATGTCTCTTTCATTGATGACCATACAAGGAAAGTATGGGTCTACTTCATGCGTAACAAAAGTGAAGTGTTTGATCACTTTCAGGACTTCAAAGTCATGATTGAGAAGGAGACAGATATGCAAATCAAGACATTGAGGTCAGATGGAGGGGGAGAGTACTTCTCCAATCATTTTTCAGATTTTCTGCGAATGCATGGTATACGCAGGTAGTTTACATGCAGATATACTCCACAACAGAATGCGGTGTCGCAGAAAGGAAAAACAGGCACATTGCAGAGGCTGCACGTGCATTGATGAATGAGAAGAACATGCCTCATCATTTCTGGGCTGAAGCTGTAAATACAACTGTGTACATTATGAACAGGACACCTACAGCTGCGGTGCATGATGTAACACCTGAGGAAAAGTTTACAGGTACAAAGCCTGATTTGGCACACTTGAAAGTGTTTGGCTGCATAGCTTACGTGCATGTACCAGATGAGTTGCGTAGAAAATTGGATCCTAAAGCAGAGAAATGTATTCTTGTGGGATATTCCCTTGAACAAAAGGGGTACAAGTGCTACAATCCTACTACACGAGAATTACGAGTGAGCAGAGATGTAGTCTTTGATGAGATGAGCAGCTGGTACAGTAATGCACATGGCACTATTGGGACTGATGTAAAAGATGATGTGGTTGTACAAAATGTGAGGCCACAGTCACAAGTTTTGAGTGGACCACAAGAGTCCTCTTCTCGTGGCTCTGTTGAGAAGCCATGGAATGGTAGACTACATACGCAGGTTACTCCAGCAGCAAGTACAGGGAATGTATCACAAAAAGGAAAGGAAAAGGTTGATGAACCTGCCTTAATGGCTGATACATCATCAGGTTTTTCACATGTAGACATGGATTATGATGGTTCTGAACAAAGTCTTGATGAGGAATTTGGAATTCCGACTGTCAGGACACCTGGTGTAAGGAAAGTACAAGAAGATGTTAGAGGGAAAAGGAGTGACCCAGGACCGCGTAGATCTAATAGAGTCAGAAATCCAGTTTAGAAATTAACTTATGATGGGTATCTAGAGCATCACCAAGCCTACATGGCTAAGGTGATACAGGATGTGGAGCCCACATGTTTTGAGGATGCAGTTGGAAATGTGCATTGGGATGATGCAATGAATGAAGAGATGGCTGCATTGGAAGCAAACGACACATGGGAGTTGGTGCCATTGCCAAGTGGCAAGAAAGCTATTGGCTGTAAATGGGTGTATAAAACCAAGCATAAGGCTGATGGTAACATTGAGCGTCACAAGGCAAGGCTGGTCGCAAAGGGTTATGCACAGACGTATGGCATAGACTATGAGGAGACCTTTGCTCCAGTGGAAAAGATGACGACTGTGAGAGCTGTCATAGCAGTGGCTGCATCTAGAGGATGGATTATGCATCAAATGGATGTAAAGAATGCCTCTTGAATGGTGAGTTGCAAGAGGAAGTGTATATGGATCAGCCACCTGGTTATGTCGATCCAGGTTACCCAGATTATGTATGCATACTTCTCAAAGCTTTGTATGGTTTGAAGCAGGGCTCTCGAGCATGGTATGACAGGATTGCCAAGTATCTTGTCAGTATTGGTTTTAAGAGAGCTCATGCTGATCATTCACTCTATGTACGTGAGAGTGATGTGGGGATTGTGGTCATTACCATATATGTAGATGACCTTATTATTGTTGGTGACAATGCTATGGAGATTGACCATGTGAAGGGTCTTCTCAAACAGGAGTTTGAAATGAAAGATTTGGGCGAGTTGCGCTACTTTCTTGGCATTGAGGTGATCAGGACTCCAGAGGGTGTATGGATGTCACAGAGACAGTATGCTTTGGAAATGTTGTCAAAGTATGGTATGGCTGATTGTAAGCCAATTTCTATTCCCTTGGATGTGAATGCAAAGCTGAGTGCAGAGAAGGGTGATGTTGTTGAGGATGTCAATATGTATAGGAAGATTGTGGGTAGTCTAATATACTTGACTATCACGAGGCCAGACTTGAGCTACACAGTAGGCTTGGAGAGTCATTTCTTGCAGCTTCCGAGGAAGCCACATTTGGATGGAGTACGACGCACACTTCGGTATGTGCAAGGGACTCTTGACTACGCATTGTTCTATGCAGTAGATGCACCATTAGCATTGTATGGGTATACAGATGCAGATTGGGCAGGTAGCATTGTTAATAGGAGATCTACGAGTGGATTCATGTTCTCTTTTGGGAGTGCTGCTATTACTTGGAGCAGCAAAAAGCAGCCTACGGTTGCTTTATTGAGCACAGAGGCCAAGTACAGAGGTGCAGCAGTTGCGGCGTGCGAGATAGCTTGGCTACGCACATTACTTGAGGATTTGGGAGTGCAGGTGGACCAACAGATTGTCATTCATTGTGACAACCTCAGCAGCATGCAGTTGGCTAGGAACCCAGTGTTCCATGCTAGGACCAAACACATAGAGGTCCATTACCACTACGTTCGAGAGCGAGTGTTGGCGGGCGACATCGACTTGGTCTACGTCAGCACAGAGGAGCAGATAGAGGATATCTTTACCAAGGCCCTCGGAGCTGAGAAGCTTCGACGTTTCCGGACTATGCTTGGACTCTACGACATGCAGAGCTCGAGGGGGAGTGTTGAGATGTCGAGCTCTACATCTTGAGTTGGCATCCACTACGGGTCTTGTCCGCTTACCACATTTACTCACTGGCGCGTTAGGTGACCGACACGGAGGATCTCTGCCAGTGATTCTACAGCTGGACTACACTTATAGTGCCAGCCTAGTACGCTTCTAGCGAGTTCACACTTGGTGACCGCATGTACATATGTGCTACTTTTCAGCTTTAGCACTTAGTCATTTTGTCCTCTCTTTTCTGAGAGAAGAAGAAGAAGCTTTCCATCTCTGTGTGCTTTGTGCTTGTCTTGTGTAGCTCTCTTGCATCCTCATTCTTAACATGCACACATGAGCTCCAACCAAGTTGCTATCCACCCAACACATGGGTGTGTGTGTGTGCATGAGAGAGAGAGAGAGAGAGAGAGAGAGAGAGAGAGAGAGAGAGAGAGAGAGAGGGTAAGGGGGTGGAGAGGAGGAAGAGGGATATGAGGAAAGCATAAAAGTTTTGAATTTCATAGTGACTGTACTAGAAAAAGAGCAAAAAGCCTCAAGATCTATGTGACAAATCTTTAATTCAAGCATAAATACGCACATATATATACATATATGAATAAATATGTTGTGTGTGCGTGTGCGTGTGTTACACACACACACATAAAAGGGGGAGAGAGAGAGAGAGAGAGAGAGAGAGAGAGAGAGAGAGAGAGAGAGAGAGAGAGAGAGAAATTTTGACATCATAAGAACATTTGTAACTGCTCTCAAATATTTATCCACAAAGTCTTGAACTCAAGGATACACTTTGTGTGTGTGTGTGTCCATGTGTGTATGTGTGTGTGTTTGTGTGTGTGTGTGTGTGTGTGTGTGTGTGTGTGAGAGAGAGAGAGAGAGAGAGAGAGAGAGAGAGAGAGAGAGAGATCTATGAAGAGGTTGTGTCATGCATCACTTTTAAAAATGGAATAAATTATACATGTAGGAGGAGAGAGGTGATGTTTCTTTGATTGCAACAAAGCGCGGGTCATATACTAGTTAAACCAGCCACACCAATACGACCTACATTTTTTGCTACAAGAACACATGCCTCAGCTTAACCTTTGAGCTAGTGACAATTCAAGACATGTTGATTGAAGGGAGGGGGACAAAGAGAAAATCAGCTTGGATTATAAAACTTAAGAAAATAGAGGTTCTTTTGGAAAATTTCATCTTTGAGTTTACCCTAGATGGAGTTTGTATGTCCTGAAATTGAGTCTATTGCTGAAATGTTATCTCTCTCTCTCTCTCTCTCTCTCTCTCTCTCTCTCTCTCTCTCTTTCATACACAAATGTAGACACAACCGACATTGCAGGATTCTCTCTCTCTCTCTCTGAGAAATGTGAGACATCAATGCACTTCGCCTGTTGCAATCTACAACTATCCATTGGGCAAGATGCAGACATGACATGCACGTGCCTTAGAGCCTTGCATTGACATAGACGACAACATTTGATGTAGCGGGGTTCATTTTCTCCGGAGCCGTGGTCCTCTGGGTCAACCCCCTTCGGTGTGGCAATCAGTGCGCTATCGGGCGTGCGCGCTACCGGGCGCTAAGGCATACTGCCGAATTGACCTGCTGTTGACGTGTGGCAGAGAGGGGCCCTCGGAATCCCTCCCCCCACAATATATGTAGAGATAGATAGACTAGGCCCTCATTTTTTTCCTTATGGTAGAGCATGTGGCAATCTTTTGACCGGATGTTTCACTTAAATGATTTTTTTTTAGCTTAGGCCTATGTGAATATCAATATTTCACATCAGCGAGAAAACCTAAGTGCTTTCACTTGAAGGAAAAGCATCCACTTGTGAGACTTTGAATTTTCTCACAAAGGAAAAAAGGATACATTGTTTGGAAAGAAAAATGTAACTGGGAGGAGTTTTTGAAACCAATTAAAAGATTTTAATAGAAGAACAACCCTAAAGCCTCGACGACATGGCAATGGGCAAAGTGGGAAGGTATGGCTTGATCGTTGGTCTAAGGTGGCCTTGAAATTGTCAACCTTGTTGGTCATGTTGAGGCCCTATGTGCCAAGTTCATGGTGTCAATTGCAAATCAACTTGAGTATTGGGCTGTCATGACCAAGGATATGATGGACAAGGCAAAAATTTTCTATGAAGGGGGTGAGTGGAAAGGGATTGATGTGCACGGCAAACTTCTAGCCCTAGGGTGGGCTAGCTTAAGACTGAGTGGCATCACGGGAGAGTTAGTGCAAAATTGCATTAAATCAATATGGGCACTAGAATGGGGTCAATCCAGGTACTTCTAGAACTCCATCTCGCACTGGTCCCCCTAGATACCTAAAGCTACTAGGGTTATCTTGAACCCTTACTAGAGAGAAATTTCAAGAAGGATGAACAATAAAGGACTTCAACGGCTGAGCCACTTTTGGGTTAGAAATAGTAAATATTGGAATATTTTGACCATGTGGTTGCCAAATTTCAACTCAATGACACTGAAAAGCTACTTGTCAAAACAGGGTTGTTGAAGGCCTGGACCAAGTTTTGATGCCGATCTTGTTGGAATTAGAGTTGTAGGAAAACACACACAGCTTGGAGAAGACAAATGAAGCTCAAGGCACACAACAGAGAGTGTGTTACTTAGTGTGCAATGGAAAGATAGATAGCCCTAGAATGATGGGCGTATATACAATGCACGGGGGAAAAATCCTTTGCGTGAGGGAAAAAATGCCCCACCGGTCCTAAGCGTGTTCACACACATCACTACCACATGTATATGGTAACAAATACCCCTTCCGAGTGATGTGGTGCATGAGAGATGGCACATAGAGTAAAGGGAAGTGTCATGCCCTGAGGACATGATCAATACACAAAGGGGAGTAAGCCCAAAGCTTTGCGGAAAGCTTTGACTTCTCATGAGACAATGCATTTGTGAAAAGATCTGCAAGGTTGTTTTGTGTTGGCACATAAGCCAAGCTGATCTCTCATGCTGAGATCCTCTCCTTGAGATAGTGGTAATGCACCTCAATGTTCTTTGTGCAATCATGAAAAACTGGGCTCCTTGCAACTGCCAATGCACTCTGCCTGTCAGTGTAGATAGTGTTGGGAGTGTCTTGTCCAACACCCAAATCTGCCATAAAGCATCTGAGCCATATACACGCAACCATAGCTGTGAAGACTACCCTGTACTCAGTCTCAAAACTAGAAGTGTCCACAATAGGTTGCTTCTTTCTCAACCATGAGATACATGAACTTCCAAGCATGAAACAAAAGCCACTTGTGGACACTCGTGTGTCAAAACAACCAGTCCAATCAGCGTTTGAAAAAGCATGTAAGTTTGGTGACAATGAGCCCCCCTTGGGATAAAACAAGCCAGGATGTAAAGTGCCACTAGGTAGAAAAAAATGATCTTGACAGCCTGCCAATGCTTAGACCCTAGGCTATGCATAAATCTCCTGACTTGTGAGATTGCAAACTGAATATCCGGTCTCACGTTGTATACATAAATGATGCATCCAATAGCTGTTTGGTAAAGATTTATGAAAAACCCTTTACCAAATAGCTGTTTGGCAATCCTCAATTCCAAACTTACATAGCAATGCATTTATGTTACTTTTATGACACAAGGGAATACCAACATCACACTCCTTAAACTGTTTACCCAAGTAATGATGCAACACAACCCCAAATCTTTCCTCTTGAAAGTAGCATTCAAATAAGCCATAAATTCAGCAATATGTGCCTCATTTGGTTCAGTGATTAGCAAATCATCCACATAAAGAACCACAATGAGAAGTACATCACCCTCATGTTGTTAGCATGCAAACGACAAGGAAAATGAGTGCCTCTATAGCTTTGCACAAATCACACCTTCGAAAGAAAGAACTATTACACCGGTAACGACACCTGTGATAAACACCTGTAGAGATTTATGAAAAACCCTTCAAGCATGTAAGACACTCAAAATTAGGAGAAACCAAAGAGATAATGACGAAGCTAGTCTTGTGGAGATGTTCGTAGACTATCCATAGGCAAAAAATAGATGAAAGATGAAAGAGTTGGCCGTTCGAAACCGGGGGTGTACTCTTTTGTACTAAAAAATGAACTCTCTGGAAGTTTTTCAGGTGTTGAAGCTATTAAAATGGGGGTATTCCTTATCTTCTATTCCCCAAAAATTTCTCTCTCTTGTCAAGTGACAAGGCTCTCTTTGTAGCTTCTTTTAATTGGTTCATTTTTTGCCTTTTTGGATAGAAAATGAGGTGTCGGTGACTTTTTGACCAAGGGAATGGAGTGGGGGAAAGTGTCCAGGGACCAAAAATTGAAGCCAGGTGCCTGTCCAACTGAGTGGGAACCCAAAACATGCACCCCTTCTCCCCCATGAAGCCCACGAGTCCCTCCATAGCCAAGACTTGAAAGCTCCTCTCACCTTGATACACCCATAATGGGCTCCCAATATGCCCTACAAACCCTCCACTCTCCTCTTTTTGCTTCCCATGTGGGATAATTCCCATGCCACATGACAAATTCCTCCCCAATCCTCCCAACTCCCTCATGCCCAATTAATTTTCAACTTCTCTCCCAAGCAGGAGAACTTCTCGGACAAACTTCCCCAAAACATAACTTGCTACTACGGTCACCAAATGACACACCGTAACACACGGCTTGGAGCCCATCATCTCGGCTACTTCTAGAAATATTAAATTTGAGCATTTCCAACTCCAATCATCAAGTTGCCCAGTTTCCTTTGTCACATGCAACTGCAATAACTTCCTAAGTTGAGACCATCCACATAGGATGCACATAACTCATGATGTACAGGTTTGATTTATGAGTTGTAAAGCACGATTGAAAATACTTATTGAAAACTATGTCTTGAGGACACAAATAACCCAAAACCTCAGGACCCAAGCCTAGAAAAATCAAACCTTTGTACATGAATTTTTACATGGTCACTTCCAAGACTTGAAGCAATATGTACACATATGTACAGGAGGCAAGCCTTTTAGCATAATTTAAATGACTTTATGCTCATCCAAAAAATTCATGACATAGCTTGCCAACCCCCCTAGCCTCCTTGATCATTCATGAAAAGCAGAGGTTTCTAGGGCGAACAACTGTTGTAGCCCATTCCCAGAAACCTGATTCACATTCTCAGATGTCTTTACACTATTTTCCCGTATTGATAGCATCTCCTCTGTCACAATTTTCAACAAATGTGCCATATATTTCTTCAATCTGTAACCATTAACATGGTATTTATGATGGGCACCACCCGAATTTGCCAAATGATATGTGCCATTGTCAAACTTGTTCACAATAGTAAAAGGACCTGCCCACTTGATTTGAAACTTTTTCTGAAAGGTATTGTCCAACTTTCTATTGTATCACAACACAACATCACCCTTTTCAATTCCCTTATCCTTTACGGATTCATTAGCCTTTAGCTGAGCTTTCTTTGCCACTTATTCATAGTAGCTCAAAGCCAAAATTTTGTCCAATTACAAACATTGTAAATCCAACAACCTTTTCTGCCACGTATCTCTTTGATCTTCATCTCCCAATTACAACAATTTGAGTGCAGGAATATCCACTTCAACTTGCAATAATGCTTTCTTGCCATAGACCAACTGGTTAGGAGAAAACACTGTGCTCGTTTTGATAGCAGTTCTATAGGCCCATAATGCACAAGGCCACTTTGAATCCCTAGTTTTCCAATGTGTCTGGGTCATCTTTGTCAAGATTTTCACCAACTCTCCGTTGAACCTCTCATTGAGACCATTGCATTGTGGATAATAAGGAGAATTTACATGTGCTGTATATTGAGCTTCTTGCATAGGAAGTCAAACATCTCTTCTCCAAATCCTGATCCTCTATTAGAAAGTAGCTCTAGTGGCACACCAAACTTGTAGCGTATATGCTCATATACAAACTTTCCCATTTCCTTTCTGGTAATCTATTGGATAGCTTTAGCTTCTGCTCATCGTGAAAAATAATCTACTACTGTCAAAATGTAAGCATTCCTTTTGCTAGTCATGGGTAAGGGTGTAATAGCATCAAGAGCCCATTTTTCAAACACATCAAAATCTAGAATTGTCTTTCATAGTTCGGGCTTCAAAATTATCTTCACCATCTTCTGGCAAGGTAAACAAAACTTACACCAATGGTTAACATCACGCTAAATGCTTGGCCAGACATAGCCTTCTTGCAAAATTTTATGCAACATGATCTTCATGGAAAAATGGCCTCCACAAGATCCCTCATGATTTTCTTCCAAAATCCTGTAAATTTCCTCTTTCCAAGTCACATGACGCAAAACCAAATCACTTCCTTTCATGTAAAGCTCATCATCAAGCATTTTGTACTTCCTAGATTTTCTTATAAAAGCTTACTTTTTGGAGGATGGTAGACTTTCAGGTAAAACACTTGCCAACAAATAATCTATCTCCTGTGATAACATTTCCCTCCTATGATATAAAGGGGCATTTGCCTTCAAGACAAACACACAAGTGATCATTTGTTTGGTAGAATCATGAGCTTCTTCATTCTGAGACCTCTCAATATGCTGCAGACTCCATGCTTCAAAATTTTTGAGCAACAATTTCACCTTGAAGCATAAATTCTTCAGTTCAGGATTCTTATTCTTCCATAATCCCAATACTTGCTTCACGACCAACAAGGCATCTCCTTTGATCTACAAGCATCTGATTCCCAAATGTAAATAGATGTGCAAACCACCTTCTAGAGCCATGTACTCTGCTTCATTGTTGCTTTTTGCATCAAGTTGTAGCCCTTGTTTCGTTACAAGTTTTCCTTGTGCATAATAAATGACAATGCCTCCCGAAGCAGCATCATGACTTCTTTGATAAGAGACATCAAAATATAACAGTGAAGCATCAGATATGGCAAGAGTCTCCACTTCCTTCTTTTGCACCACCTCTTCCTTAACCAAAACAAGAGTGTCTTTATAAATGAGTAAATCTGCCAAGGTAGCCCAAGTACTCTCTTCTACCGAAAAGGTGAATTGAAACTCTTGAAGTTCAATAACCCATTTCATCCCCTGTTTTTGATGGCGTCACACTTCTATATGAAAGTGGCCAAATGTTTGGTATCCTTTAGAGATGATAGCAATAACAAAGCTTCAAATTTCTCTAGATCTATTTCTATCCCATTTTCTAAAATCACATGTCCAAGAAGCTTCACCCTTGGCTACGCCAAGTGACACTTCTTAGGGTTCAACTAACCCTCGCATTCATCATACCTTGCAAAAGTCATTTCAAGCTTCTGAACATGCTCTTTCCTTGAACTGTATATGAAAAAATAATCTATGAATCCTTTGACAAACTTCCCAAGAAACAGGGAAGGACCCAATCCACTTTTCTTTCAAAAGCTCCAGGTCCATTTGTCAACCCAAGAGGAAGGCAGCAAAAGAAGAAACAACCCCATGGCGTGATAAAAGTAGTCTTTTTCCAATCTTTAGGAGCAAGGATAAGCTGAAACTATCTTGAATAACCATCACAGACATTGTATCTTTCAAAGCCAGCCATTGTATCTAAAAGTTGATCAATGAAAGGTAAAGGGTAAGAATCTTTCTTGGTCACTGCATTTAATGGCTTATAATCAACACAAACTCTCCCATGCCCATATTTCTTTGGAATGACCACTACAGGCCTCACCCATTCAACATTATCAACTGGCGCAATGAACTCTGTATCCAAAAGTTTATCCACTTCTTCTTTTAAAGAATTCATTTTCTCCTTACCCATCCTTCTTAATTTCTATCGTATTGGCTTTGCCCCTTCAATTAGTTCGATCTTCATAGGATCTCCAACAAAACCCCTTATTTCTTGGTATGAAGTGATGGAAAGATTTGGAAACCTGTCCAACATTGTTAAGTACTCCCTTCTTTATCCTTGTGTCAAATCAACACTCAACATATTTTGAATTAATTCTTTCTTCACTGGAAATTCTTGTTTAGGCTGCATCAACTCCTCAAGTTGCTCTAAACGGCTTGAAGCATTTATATTACATGACACTTGCAACATTTTACCCACTTCCCTCTTCTCCTCGCCCAATAGCAAGAATGACACTTCACCCAAACTGCAAGCAGTGCTACTTTCTGAATCTTCAGAATTGTCTTCATTGGTAACTTCGGATTCATCATTTTCACTCATATATTCTAGTACCGAAGGTGCTTGGTAGTCATATCAAACACCCTCTTTTCATCCTTCCTTCCATACACACAGATTGTGCCCTTGCCCCAATTTTGCACATCACCAATAGATCTCAACCAAGGTCGTCCCAAAATGAGAGGAAAAGATCCTAGGCCAATTGGCATAACATGAAATTTTACTATAACCTTCACATTAAAGACTACAACTTCCAAATTCTTAATTAGCCCCAAACACTTCACTTTGGCATGGTTTGCTAGTCAAATCCTAAACCTAGAGCTCCTGCATGTAATGAGATCCAGTCTCTTGACACATGACTGTGTGATCACACAAACTTGAGCACCTCCATCAATGTAAGCCTCTCCCATGCCCACACCTTTGTGCCAACCATTCACCACAGGACAAATGTCGGGTAACTCTCCCACAGCCCACACTCTGACTTGTCCATGCTTTGGATCTTTCTTTGGATTCACTAATGACTTCCACTGCCTCTTAAGTTTGGGCATCATATTCATCAATGTCCAAAATTACAATCTACTTTCCTCCCAATCAAGTCTTCCTTTAAACTGAAAGTTGTTTGGCCTTCTCTCAAAGGTAAATTTTCTACTTCAAATCGTCTACGAGGTCTTCTCTTTCTCTTGGATTTTTCATCTTCACCCTCTTTCTCTGTCCCTTTCTTTTTGCTGGGACCTGGAGCGGCATAGCCTTCCCTCTCTCTTTTGCCTACGTGCAACATATCTGCTTCTTTCTTTTCAACCCGCACAATACCCACATGACCACCAGAGGTTGAGGCATGATTTTCCTCTTTAGTACCTTGATCTCCCCATATATCCAATGCATAATCATTAGCCCTATTAGGAATTTGCTGGGGAAGTGGAAACATATCACCTCCCATCCTTGTTGCCTTTGAACAATAAGTAATGATGTGACCAAGTTCACCAGAATTATAGCACGTAGGGATGAACCTCCTTTGTGGCTCAAAGATGCCTTGTCCACAACCGGCATTAGCATTAAGATGACCTTCAGATGCCTAGGCAATTTCTCTACCATGATCACGACCACAACCACCTCTACCTTCAAGAACATTGAGCCACAATTCCTGCATCATAATCATCATATCTTGCATACTTTGTTGTTCAATGTTAGCAACCTTTTGAATGGGTTGAGATTTAGTCTCTGCCTGATTTCCCTTGTTTTGGCCACCATTACCTTGCATAGGCACGGCTTTCCCATACTCATCGTGTCTTTGATCCTTCCATTCTTTCTCCCTAGCGATAGTGATTGCTTTCTCAAAGGTAGCGGGCCTTTTCACCTCAACCTTGAACGTCACGCTTTCTTTTGAGTTTGCAACAAAACGATCCTTCTTTAACGTGGCTAGAGGGATTTCATTTCCCAAAGCTCCGGTCTATTAATCCCATAAACAGGTGAAATGCATGACAAAATCATCAACATTTTGATTACCTTCTGAGTGTATCCCAAAATTTTATGCCAAACTTCATCAGGTACCTCAATAGATCTGTACTATGTCAAAAAATCTTGCTTCACACGATTGTAGTCCAAAACCACCCCTAGAGTTTGTGCCTGCACCAGCTCTTCATGATTTTGTAACCAAAATTTTGCCTCATCTTGTAAACTGTATTGCAGCAGTCACAACAATATAGCTTGATCTAGTATATTTTGCAGTAAGAAATTGACTTCTTCTAATTTTTCAGTAAAAGTCTATGCATTCTCATTAGGCAATCCATGAAGCTGTGGAAACTTGTTCACCATTTTGGATTGCCACAAAAACACTTACATGTGACGTCAAAAGTTCAAGGGATGTCCATGGATCACTCTATTACCTAATCCACCTCATACTGGTTAACCCGGACCCCGGTGCTTGGCTTCACAAAACCTTACGACCCTCCAAAGGCTAAAATCCAATTACATGACCGCCTCAGGTGCTCTGTCCATAATTTGCACATACATAGGCGTTTGTACATAAGGACCCACATCCCCCTTACATTCTCTACCTGCAGAATAGACATACTTCACAAGAATTGGAACATACGAGCACTTACTCCTCAGTGGGGGCACCAAAAAGATGTTAGCATGCAAACGATAAGGAAATGAGTGCCTCTATAGCTTGCTGGAATCACACCGTCGGAAAGAAGAACTATTACACCGCCAAAAACACCCGTGATAAACACTTGTAGAGATTTATGAAAAATCCTTCAAGCATGAAACACACTCAAGATTAGAATAAACCAAGGACATCATGATAAAGCTCATCTTGTGGAGATGTCCGTAGAGTATCCATAGGCAAAAAAATAGATGAAACATGAAAGAGTTATGGCCGCTCGAAGCCGGGGGTGTACTCTTTTTTTCTTAAAAATGAGCTCTCTGGAAGTTGTGTAGGTGTTGCAGCTATTAAAATGGGGTTCTCTCTTATCTTTTATTCCCAAAACTTTTCTCTCTCTTGTGATCTGACAAGGCTCTCTTTGTAGGATTATTTTAATTGGTTCATTTTTTGTCCTTTTTGGGTAGAAAATGAGGTGTCGGTGACCTTTTCACCAAGGGAATGGGGTGGGGGCAAGTGTCGAGGTACCAACAATTGAAGCCAGGCACATGTCCAACTGACTAGGAACCCAAAACATGCACCCCTTCTCCCCCATGAAGCCCACAAGTCCCTCCATAGCCAAGCCTTGAGAGCTCCTCTCACTTTGATACACCCATAATCGGCTCCCAATGTGCCCTATATACCCTCCATTCTCCCCTTTTCCCTTCCCATGTGGGATAATTACCATGCCACATGGAAAATTCCTTCCCAATCCTCCCAACTCCCTCATGCCCAATTAATTTCCAGCTTCTCCCCCAAGCAAGAGAACTTCTCGAACAACCTTCCCCTAAGCATAAGTTGCTGCTGTGGTCACCGAATGACACACCGTAACACATGGCTTAAAGCCTATCATTTTGGCTACTTCTAGAAATGTTAAATCTCAGCATTTCTTATTCCAATCATCATGTTGGCTCAGTTTCCTTTGTCGCATGAAACTGCAATCACTTTCTAAGTTGAGACCGCCCACTTCGAATGCACATAACTCATGATGTACAATCCGATTCATGAGTTGTAAATCACGACTAAAAATACTTATTGAAAATTGTGTCTTGAGGAATCAAACAACCCAAAACCTAAGCACCCAAGCCTAGAGAAATCAAACCTTTGTACATGAATATTTACATGCTCACTTCCAAGACTCAAAGAACTATGTACACATATGTACATGAGGCTAGTTAGAAATCATTTTAGCATGATTTAATGACTTTATGCTCATCCAAAAAATGCATGAAAATGCTTTCCATACAATGATTTCTGTTGGACTATTATGAAAGCCTCGTTTGACCAAATGAGTGTCAGCTTTCTCATACCATGCCCGAGGAGATCGCCTTAACCCATACAAAGATTTTCTTACATCTTCACACTTTATCCTCTTGTCCTTTCTTGACAAAATCACAAGGTTGCATTACATAAACGTCCTCAAATATGTTAAAATTCAAGAAAGCAGTAACAATGTCCGATTGATGTACATCCCAACCAAAATGAGCTGCCAATGCACATAGAAAATGCACAGTAGTGATACGAAAAGTGTGAGCAAAAGTCTCTTTATAATCTATACCTTTTTAATGTGCATGACCTTTTGCAACAATTCAAGTCTTATGGTGATCAATCTCACCATCCGGATTGCTTGTAAACCCACTTTGTACCAATGACCTTTTTTTTCAGGAGGCAAATCACATAAACTCTATTTGTCATTTTCTACAAGTGCATCATAATTTGATTGCATAAAAGCCATCCAATTTTTTAAATTTTGTGCTTCATCAAAAGATAGAGGTTCCTCAATATCATGTAAGCTAGACATAGCCAAAGCATAACAACCTGATGCATAAGATGCATCATGGCAAGAACCTGCGTACCTCTAGCTTGCTCATTCTCAGACCTTTCCTCATCAAGTACATCATGTACATCTTCATTAGTAATAGGCTGATCTATAACATTTTTAGAAACCCCCATTGGCTATACATTTGTCTCATTGGAATCTACATTCAAACTTCCACCACTGAAAAGAGGCAACAAAGTGTTATAAATGACCCGTGAGCTTACATTATTGTTTCTAGTACATGAATGCAAGGGCTGAATAGAATCTTCCACAAACACAACATCCCATGAGACCAAGAAACTCTTTGTTTGTGGATGATACAACTTATAATGTTTTCTTTCAGTACTATAACCAACAAAAATACATTTGACAGCCTTATCATCCAATTTCCTACGCTGTGTTTGTGGAACCAAAGCATATGCTTCACAACCAAAAACACGCATGTGCTCAATAGAAGGCTTTCTATAATGCCATGATTCATATGGAATCATAGACTGTAAATATTTCGTACGACACCTGTTTAATACATAAGTGGCACACATGATGGCCTCAAGCCAAAACAAATGCGGCAAAGCTTGACTTTTGACCACACATCATGCCATTTTCATAAGTGACCTACTTTTTCTCTCAACAATACCATTTTGATGAGGCATATAAGGCACTGTAGATTGGTGTTTTATCCCACAAATAGCTATAAATGCATTAAATTCACGAGACATATACTCCCCCCCTCGATCGAAATGGAGGGTGCCCATATCCATAGCCAGAAATTGTTTGAAGCACATAAACACTTCGGAATTTGCTTTAAGTGGATATACCCATGAATGCCTGGAGTAATCATCAATGATAGTCATGAAGTAAATGTAATTTCCCAAGGATGGAGTTTGCATGGGCCCACAAACATCACTATGCACAAGCTGCAACCTGCATGTGGCCCTAACTGAACCATCCTTTGGAAACTTGATATGCTGCATCTTACCCAAAATATAGCCTTCACAAACATGTTTGACAAGTTCTTCAAGAGGCGACAAAGAAGAAATCATATCATATTTCTACAAACGTAGCAAATTGTCAAAAGTCAGATGTCCAAAACATGCATGCCAAAGTGTTGCATCTAAAATAGCCTTAGAATCAACAACTGCAGTTGCAAAATTTTACCCACACTTGTCATTTAAAGTGAGCTTATATGTTAGAGAAGGGGAACTAGAACCTAGGAGTCCACCACCCAACCACCCACTACATAGCATAGCCTCTGGCCCTTTTCCCTAGTTGGACTCCCTTTCCACACTGCCTAGCCAGGACACCGGCCTTGCCGGGTGTCCTGACATTACTCCCAACTTAAGAAGATTTTTCGTCCTCAAAAACAAAAGTGGGAAACTTCTTCTTAAGAACACTAATGTTTTCCCAAGTGGCACCTTCCTCAGGTCGGTCTTTCCACTTGATTAAAGCTTGTTGACGTACATGATGACGTGTACGCAACTCATGATAATCGAGAACACGTTGAGGTTCATGCGGTAAGGTAGGAGGTTCAATGAAATCAACCAAAATATGTTGTTCAATGACATTGTCGTCCCCATGTAACCACTTACGTAGACGACTTACATGAAACACCAGATTAATACGAGAATGTGTAGGTAGCAATAGTTTGTTTGCACGATCACCTACTCGCTTGAGTATTTTGAAAGTCCCACAATATCGGCAAGATAATTTAGGTGTTGGCCCAGTTTTTAGACTTTCTGAATGTTCTGGCACACGTAAAAATACTTCCTCCCCTTCCTTGAAGGTAACTTGCTGAAGTTTCTCATCATCATACTTCTTATACCGATCCTGTGCTTGTCAGACATTCTGACAAGCGAGTTTTAGCATATCCATGTGGTCTTGGAGAAAATCCTTAACCTGTTGGAGTTTTTCCATTGCTAACCCCACCGTAATTGGTGACCTAGGTTGAAACCCATACATAAGCATGAAAGGACTAAATCCAGTTGTGACATGATTAGCACTATTGTAGGAAACATTGAGAATAGGTAAGTATTCTTCCCAGTCTGACTGTTGTTTATTGATGTACGCTCTTAGCATATCCTCTAGCACCTAGTTAACTCGTTCAGTCTGACCATCTGTTTTTGGATGATCGGCTGTACTGAGATTCAGTTGTGTACCCAATCGTTTAAACACATCTCTCCAGAGGTGACTGTTAAACTTGGGATCACGGTCGCTAACAACGTTACTTGGAAAACCATACAATTTGTATAGATTGTCCATAAATAACTTGGCTAGTTCTGGTTTCTTAGCCGTTGATTTGGTTGGAATAAATTTACATAGTTTAGTCAACCGATCTACGACCACCCATACCGAGTCATGACCTTGTACAATGGTTGGTAAACCCACAATAAAGTCCATAGAGATGCTTTCCCATTTTTCATTGGGAGTCTCCAAAGGATGTAAGAGTTCTCCTGCTTTCAGGCGCTCTGCTTTTTCAACTTGACATTTTTGGCAATGCAAGACATAAGCTTGAATAAAGCCATGTATACCTGGCCAGTAAAACTATGGTCGTACGAGAGCATAAGTTTTTCTAATACACAGGTGCCCTGCACTTGGACTATCATGACATTCATAAAGAATTTGGCACCGAATGTCTGTGTCCGTTGGTACAGAAACTCTCCCCTTATGGAGTAGGTACTCATTGCCGATGGTGAAATGCTTCCATTACTGTATGGGTTTAACCAATGCGCCCACAACATCCATGACACTTATGGATAGTGTCTTGAAGCCGACTTGGGCAAATTGTCATTGTTTTCCTCGATGACATTCTAGTCTACAGTGCTTCTGAAGAAGAACACCTACAACATCTTAGCGAGGTGTTTCGAGTTGTTACGAACAAACAAATTATATGCCCCAAGGAATCTAAGTGTGATTTTTTGAAAGAGTAAATTCACTATTTAGGGCATGTTATTTCAGCTAATATGGCTATATATGGCTCAATGCAAAGTGGATACCATCCGAAATGGCCTTCTCCTAAAAATCTGAAATAGCTACAATTTATTTTGGGATTTGCAGGTATTTACCGAAGTTTCATTAAAAACTATGCTAATATTGTTTGTTCCCATACAATCATACGACAAGGCAAAAGGCAAAGCATTTGCAATGGGGCATCCGCTCAACAACGCAATTTGCCGTCCATCAGGACTGCTCCAATAGCACGGTCACTGGCATCCGTTTCCAAAATGAATGGTTTCAAAAGATCTACAATAGAAAGTATGGGAGATGTAGCTAATGCATCCTTGAGTGTATTGAAATTGTGTTGTTGAGCGGATCCCCATTGAAAAGCTTTGCCTTTGCCTTTTCGTTGATTCGTCATGGGAACAACAATATTAGCATAGTTTTTAACGAACCTTCGGTAAAAACCTGCAAATCCCAAAAAAAATCTGTAGCTATTTCAGATTTTTAGGAGAAGGCCATTTCCGGATGGTATCCACTTTGCATTGATCCATATATAACCCATTAGCTGAAATAACATGCCCTAAATAGTGAATTTACTCTTTCAAAAAATCACACTTAGATTCCTTGGCATATAATTTGTTTGTTCGTAACAACTCGAACACCTCGCTAAGATGTTGTAGGTGTTCTTCTTCAGAAGCACTGTAGACTAGAATGTCATCGAGGAAAACAATGACAAATTTGCCCAAGTACGGCTTCAAGACACTATCCATAAGTGTCATGGATGTTGTGGGCGCATTGGTTAACCCAAAGGGCATCACCAAGAACTCGTAGTGTCCATACCGTGTGCGGAATGCAGTCTTGGGTATATCAGCAAGTCGAATACGGACTTGGTGATATCCTGACCGCAAGTCTATTTTCGTAAAGATGCGAGCATGAGTGAGTTTATCAAACAACTCATCTACTCGGGGCAATGGGTGTTTGTTCTTAATCGTAACCGCATTTAAGCCACGACAGTATATGCACATGCGCATACTGTCATCTTTTTTCTTCACTAATAGGATAGGAGAGGCCCATGGTGAAGAGCTGGGCTATATATACCCTCTGCTAAGGTATTCATCAAGTTGACATTCCACCTCAGCAACTTTAGAATAACTCATACGATAAGGCAGTTTACTGACAGGTTTACAGTATGCAGCCATGTTGATGCTATGTTGCACCGATCGTGTCAGCGGTAATCTTGGTGGAAAATCATTAGGAAAAACATCTTGAAATTCCTTTAATAATTTATGTAACTCACTAGAAATATTTGCTTGTTTAGATTTAGCCATTGGTGGAAGAGATAAGAGAGAAGCATGCGGCGTTGAGGAATGTTCAATAGATTCAATGTTAGAAAGAAAATAAGACAGTGAGTAACACAAGAAAACTTTATCTATTTCATTATCAGAAACGAGTTGCATAAGCTCAGTGGTATAAATCAATGGTGATGAAGGTATATCCTTCTCTCATAACAACAACACATGTGCGCCATGGGATTCAAACATCAAGCTGTTGTGCTCATAGCTATGCTTCAGTGATGATCCTAGGCTATGCAACCACTCCCTACCAAGAACTACGTCTGCCCTTTTCCATGTTCATAACCTAAAAATCCAAGCGTGTGGAGTAACATTGTAATTCCAACGGAACAACTCGACATTAAGTATCCCAGATTTTGGTATCATGTCCATTCATCATTGCTCCCTTGTAGCGGTGGGTACTCAGAGTTTGAGGCAATTTGGGTTTTTTCACAAATGCATAATTGATGAAATTGTGAGTAGCACCATCATCTACCAAGATGCACACCTTGTGGTCTTGCAGAGATCCGTGCATCGTAATAACTCATGTGGTCCAAAGATTTGTTGCCACATGGAAGCTGTGAGACAGCATTCATGTACCACCTCTGTGTGTGTTACTTCCACTATAGAGAAGCATGAGGAAGACTCAAGAGGTAGAAGTTGCACCGTGTACATTGCTTTCTCCTTGCCATGAGGAGCAGATTTCCCCTTGGGACAATCCTTTTTTCCATGACCGCTTCCTAAACATTGAAAACATAATTTTTCTTTCTTAGCTTTATCAAAGTCCTCAGAGAAAGAGGACCCCTGCACCCCTTGGGTTTTTATATGTATCTTAATTGGTAGATATAAATTTACTTTTATTGTGCCCATACTGAGTGCGTGTATTAGCAGGCACGTGAATATTATGTGCTTTCTTTTCATCTAGATCATCATGAATATGTGCTTTCACTATGGCTTCCTCAAGTGTTTTAGGGTCTTGGGTTTTGACGTACTTCTTAAGCTCTGGTGTCAGACCTCCTATAAACCCTCGTACTTGTTGAAAGATATCTAAGCCTTCCAACTTGAGGATAACATCCTGATAGTGAGAGATATATTCAAGCAATGATGGGTATTGGTGCATGGAACATGTGTCCCAAGCCGTCCAATTCCGATCTATGTCATTTGTAGGCAAAAATTCTTTGCTAAACATAGCTTCAAAAGCTGCCCAGTGCTATGGTATAATATTCTTCTCCTTGAGAGACATCCACCATTTGTAGGCCTTGCCTTCCAGAGTTAAGCTTGTTTATAGAGATTTGACTGCGTCCAGAGTACGCCGTAAGGCGTGAATTCCATCCCACTTGCTGAGAAAGATATTCACTGCATCCTTATTGCGGTCTAGATCTTCTCCCTTAAAAATCGATGGTTTGGTGTATTTCAACAATTCATCCATCTCTTTTACAGTAAGAGTACACAATGTATCAACATTTGGGCCTTGCCCTAGATTAGAAGGGACTTGCCCTTGTGTAGCAACGTGCTCATGCATGTGCGTGTCAGCAAAACCCTTGGACTACTCTTGCATTAATTGAATTGCTAATGTGGATAGTTTAGTAACATTTGCATTTAAAGCTTTAAAATTTTCATCCATGACTGACATGCATGTCTGAAGTGCACGAAATTCTTGAATATCGAGCAATTCATAAGTGTCATCACCTGTCGTAGCGTTGCGGGTACTCTCCTTGAGAGGATCCGGCCGTGGGCCATATGGGTAGAATCAGGCATACTTTGCTCAAAATCAAATGTCATATTGATATCTAAATCCATGGCGACACAGTGCGGTGCAAGGAATAGTCAGAAAAATACATGAGATTGAGAGCACTCGCAAAGTGTAATTAGCCTTACTAATTTTGTCAAAATCTATAGTATACCGATGGAAGTCGATCCGAATTGTCTGCCATATAGGGAATTCCACAATTCCTTGGTAGTCGAATCAATTATGCTTACAATCGTTAACTGATTTTGAAAGGTAATTGTACTTTGAACTCCCATTGAAATGCTTTTCTTAAATCTTCGAGTTTTTGCCGATAATACGTAGAGAATTAGGTAGTCAAAGTTTGTGTTGGTCGTGTCGAGATGCCGTGTCTTCTCGGGCCTTGCCGAATCCCCAAACGAGGGAGGGGGGGGTACCCCACTGTTGGTACTGCCCCTTGTTCTTGAAAAAAAGGGTGTGGCCACTAACCCCCAAGGGGTTGGGCACCCTTGCAATGTGAAAAACCATGAACTCAGTGGCTATGGCCGCTTACAGTAGCACGGGAGCAAGGAAGGGAGGTCATGGAAGCCACTCTATTGAGCAAGGGGCTTCGGCCCTGGGTCGTGAGACGCTTCCCCGCCCGGCGCGATGCCGTAGAGCCCGCAAGGGGTGAGTTTGGTGCAGGTCCACCTTGGCGGCTCCTCCTTGCAAGGGGGGTTGCCCACGAATTTCCTGCTTGTCGTCCTCCTCAAGTGCTCTATGGTTTTTTGACCCCAATATGCAACTTGCTCATGCAAGTTGCGTGGCTCCCCCCCTCCATAGCTGTGCCTTTCCCAAAAAAGAACCAAGCTCTTGATACCAATGTTAGACAAGGGGAACTAGAACCTAGGAGTCCACCACCCAACCACCCACTATATAGCATAGCCCCTGGCCCTTTGACCTAGTTGGACTCCCTTTCCACAGTGCCTGCCCGGCCTTGCCCTTGTCTAGTCTGGCCTTGCCGGTGTCTTGACATTACACATCCCACATCATAAAATGCCAGATGCAACAATTTCATCACCAAAACTGAGATCATGTACTCTACATTTTTCATCCACAAACTTGACTACAAGTCCTCATCTAACAAGTGCAAATACAGACAAAAAGATTCTTCTTGATCCCAGGTACATAAAGTGCACCAACAAGTGTGAAAGAACTACCATTTGTAGCAATAACCACAATCTTTCCAACTCCCTGAACCGGATAAGAGACATTGTTGGCAAAAGTGTTGTGATAGTTTCTCAATAGGTGAGGCAGCCATCAATTCAGAAACTTGAGTTGAGTTCGTGAGTTGAGTTCGTCCAAGCCAAAGGTGGTCTATTCTCCATCGCACGTTTGAGAATTATGCAATCCTTAGCTTGGTGATTGTACCTACCACATGCATTACAACTCTCGTTGAATTCTACTCTAAATGTAGAAATTCACTGGTGCTATGTGGATCAAACCAAACTAAGAACCATTGTTTTTCCTTCTTGGTACATATGATTGTTTTGTGGAGCACGAAATGATTATCTCTAAGACTTTCTTGAATGGCCTTGGTGAGATCTTCCAAAGTCATCTCATATATGTTTTTCTCTTTTAACAATAGGCTTTATGGTCATTGTCTCATGCCCTGATGCTTGCCAATGATGGGGGCTTTTCACAAGCCAAGCTCCCATACCCCTCTTCTCTCGTCCCCACCCCATGAAAACCCCCTCTTAGGGAGGGAGTGATAAAAGGCATTGGAAAAGTAAGAAAAAAAAAATGATTATGTAAATATATGAGAAAGGTAAAATAGGCCACCTCATGCCTGCGGGGCAGCCCATCCCCACCTTGCCTCCTTTTTCTTCACTGTTGCCCCGTCGTGTGTCCCTTTTCCTCTCCTCCACTCAAAAGTTCAACCCCCTCTCTCTTCCCCTTGTCCTTTCTCCTTTCTCTCTCCCCTCCAGCTACCCCACCTCTCACCAATAATGCACCCTAACTCACATGCAACATATCCTATCTTCCAAAATAGTATACCCCACCCCCCCTTTCTCTCTCCTATCATATCCCATGACCCAAATACCCCCCTCTCTCTCTAAAGGGCGCCATGTCTCTTGTCTTGTAGCTAAATAACCTCCCCCACACTCACACACACTCAGTTTCACTGAAAAAGGTGCCCACAGACCCATCCCCACCCGGTGGTTACCTGATTTTTCTTGTGTTCACACACGTCTGCACACAGATTCACCTCTGAACACACTCCCCTCTCTCCCCTCTTGTAATTAATTTATTCTCCATGTCACCTCTCACTTTTTTCATCAACCCATCTCTCTCTCTTAGTCTCTCTCTCATGAGACTGCTGTTCTAGCACATATACACACAGCCAGACAAGTGGGGCCCACAGTCACATGGCCTATGTAGATAATGATTTCTTCATTTCTAAATTCTAGAATTTCTCCCCCCTCCTCCCCTATATAAACAGGGGTCACCATCACACTAAAGACATACACAACATCACCAAAGAATACACTATGCACTGTGTGTGCCTAGTGCACACACACACACCCACACCATCACCATCACCATCACCGCAATCACCATGCTCGTCTTGAGCATGACCTCTACACCCTTGGGCTATGGAAGATGAAGGGAAGCTAAATGAAGGATGATGGCCATAACCCTCGTGCGAGTCTTCGCCATGAACTCCCACCTATCCGCCATGTGCTCTACCACTCTCTCCCTTCTTTTTCCCCTACCCTATGCTCCCCATTCCATCGCCTTATTCTCTAAATAAAGCTTGAGGTTTTGTGAGTATGTTTCTTGCAATGTTTTGCCCACGTGAGGTGTGCGGAATCGCCACCTAGTCTTGTGTTTGGAGTGAGCTTGTGTATGTGTGAAGGGTGTGCGGATTCGCCATCGTTCTGTGGTGCCTAATTACTAAGCCGCTATACTCTCTCTCTCTCTCTCTCTCTCTCTCACTCACTTGATCTCATTCCCTTCCTCTTCATCATTACTCCCAAGCATCCATCTCTCTTGGATGAAAACTTTGTTATGGTGGTGTGTTGTTTGCGTCCTAGCCGCTCAAGCTAGGTGGTGCCCCCTGTTCGCTTTACCGTGACAGACTCGAGGCGCGCCATTCGGTCCCCAGTGTTTTAGAGGCCATCGGGGGTTCGGGGTTCGCTTTGTTCCCGTCACCAGCTACTAAAATTTGGCTCAGAGGACACTCTTTCACCTGCAATCATTCCAATTGGATTGCATTATTGATTGCCTCCTAGGTAGTAATACCTCTAACGACTAGGCCATTATAGATATCTTCATGTTGCAATCCTTGGAGGAATCTATCGAGAAATTAATTATTGTTGAAATGCTCATTTGAAGGACAACAAGAGTTTAAATGCTTTAGAAGACAGATAAAGTCTCTCACTGACTCACCTTCCTTACGTTCCACATTTTTTAGCTGAGATGCTACACCCCAAAGCACACCTTCTCGTATGTACTCCTTCAGGAAAAACCTTTGAAGAGTAGGATAAATCATTTTCTCTTCCATCCTTAAGGTTCTATACCAATCCCCAGCCTTCCCACTCAAAGTCAAGATTAAAGTATTGCACTTATGTAGTTCACTGTGTTCTCCTAAGGAATCAAATACTTCAATGTGATTTTGATCATATTTACTCCCATTGAACTTTTGTGTAAGCTTTGCAATTTGTACCGTTTACTCCTAGTTTCTCTCTCATATGCATAGCACATATTCTCTACAATAGATTGACCTATCATTTGAGAAAATGCTGCCAAATCAGCTATGTGAGGAGGTATGGCCGGTGGGGGCACTCTTGGAATCATATGTGGGACGGGGGTGGTTATTGGCCCTAGCATATATGTAGCCAACGTTAGATATGGAAATTGACATGGCATAGGCCTACTCGGATAAGGCTCGAGAATGGCACTGGTGGAGCATATGCTGTTCGTACAATTGGAGGTGTAGGTGCATAAGTGGCTACATGCACATATGGTTGAGGCCCATTGGTAGGTACTACACCACGAGGTAGCAGTACTGCACTATCCCTAGAGGTCATGGGTGCATTCTCTGTCATGTCCATCACTAGAGTAGATGTCACGGTTTCTCTGAGAGAAAGTTGAGCCAACTAGGAAAACTAAAGTTTTTTTTGGTGGGCTCGGATTGCATCGAGACTCTAGGAAAAATGACATATGAGGGGTCCATGGGACTCATCATAGGAGTCTTCATTTGTGATAGTTTGGATTTTCTCGTATCCAAAAATCTCATGGGGCCAGTTGAGGGTATGTTTACGCCACAATTTTGCCTCTCGGGTGGATGATGCCATGGATGACATTACATATCATTCTTTGTTGCTTCTCAATATTAGTGGTGCTAGATGTGGATTGTAAAATATCTATCCAACCTACATGTTAGGAGTGTCTAGAGTATAGATCCGTCAACATCTCAATGTGAAGGTCATATTTTCAAATTTCATTAAGGAATAACCCTTCTAAACTTGACATGTTAGAGGTCCCTTGTGAGGTGGAAGCAATGTTTCTTCCCGTGTTTTGTCTTTTGTGGTTGGTACTTGGAGAGAAATTCCAAGGGGGGTAGCTTGATAGGGCCTGCATTGAAGAAGGTAGGTAGAATATGCACATGGACACTCTTAGGGGGTGTGGGGTCCACGTGAGATGCGAACAAAGAATCTACTTCCCCACCCTGTTCATACGCTTCATTGGCCTCGGGTTCAGAGCGAGTAGCTCTATTAAATGTCTCCATAAAACAAATAAACATGCTAGCACTAGGTTGTGGAGCCCCTCTAGGTGTGTGTCCTTCTTCCTCAATGTTTTGTATAGGATAACCTTCCATCACGTCTGAGTTAGAGGAAGAGTCACTATCTCCTAGGTGGAGGTCTTGAGTTGTACTACCTTGGGTTCTTGCTGAGGGCCTGGAGCCTAATGTGGAGGGATAATGGGTGCCCATGTAAACAGAGGCACTCTCTATATGCTCGTGCTCTAGCACACAACCAGAGCATAGGTGCATGTAACTTTGATACTCTAGAAGTGTTGGTGGATCACCTAGATTTTTGGGTGTTTTGCAACCCGATTTTACTCTCAATTTTTTGATTTTTTGGTCCTTTTTTCTGAACAAGCTATGGAATATAGCGTGTGATAGCTCAAAACAAGCATCTCAATTACAGGGGCGTGGCTACTTTACACCCTCAGAATACTCAAGATAGTCTATCTCTAGCTAGGAACAAGGCTTAAAATGGAAAATCCAAGGGTGCAAGTGTGAAGGGGAGGGTGGAGGACTTGTCCCACATGCCCTCACTCCCTCTTGTGGGGGTAGACTATATATATAGTCTTGGGTCTATACTATATCATAAGATTCGGGACTAAGGCCAAGGCCTGGGCTTGGGCTTGGGGAATGATCCCGTTCATTCTTTTTAATACATGCTTTTCCTCTTTTTCTCTCTTTTTAAACATTTTTTTATTTTCTATTAGAAACATTTTCTTTTTTTATTGTGTATTTTTCAATTGAGGATAAGGTTTCTAGACGTGCACGAAGCTATGTGTGGTTGTGGCCGTGCACAAAAACAAACAGGTTGTGCACGTCGACCTCTTTGACCAATCTGAATGAGTGAAGAGGAAATTACGAGTCTATGTGGATCCATAAACAAGCATGCTTGGTGGCAAAGTGTAATGGATGCATACCACGTAATGATGCATGCCACACAACCTTGATAAAAAGGAACCAAATTTGGTCAAAGTGTGGATGATTTGATGCACATTTCACCAAAGTTTAGAAAATCATGAGGAGTTTAAATATTCTATAGTAGAGAAGGAGTGGTGAATACCATTCTCTATAAAAAAACATAAAGTTTTGTTTAAGTACTTTGATGCAAGGGGAAAGAGTGCTCATAGTCCCAAAGCCATAGTAAATGTCTACACAATTTCAAGGGCCTTCCTGAGCACCTAAGGGCAAGCTTTCAAAAAAAGGAGGGAGTCGTCTGCAAACATCTTGGTCAAGAGTTGGTCATTCCCAGGTAAAGTTAAACCTTGAATTTCCCCCCACATAGCAGAAGTTTTCAGCATTGTTATTAGAGTATGCGACCCGATGGCAAAGAAGCGGGGCTAGGGGGGTGAAAGCATGGAATGGTGGCTCAAATAGCTGTGTCCATGGACACCTACTATCAAAAACTTTGGCCTACAATTAGACATGAATTCACATAAAATTTCTATCATGATATATGTCAATGGATAGGTCTTAAAGAATAAAATGTAGAAGTGCAATCACTTATAAATTTTATTTAATTTGTATTCTTTTCTCCACAATATTGTTTTTGTGATATGCTATCTAATAGCTTAAATATCATTCCACCTATTCATGCTTTCACCCAGGGGGAATCCTTGCTTAATAGATCTTTTGGCTTCAAAGGAGACCACAATTCTATCATTGAGTGAGAGCTTGAATTGACTGCATGCATGGAGAGTGTGTGTAAGTGGACAAAGGCAAGGCCCAAATCCCAATGATTTCATGACATCTTCAATGAAGGACCACATAACCCTATAATATGCCTTGTCTATTCAAGCTGCAACAAAATGCACTCCTATTCGTCGTGAAGGCTGCATACTCAATGCCAACCATTGCTCTCAAGATATTGTCATATTTTGACCTTCCTTTGATAAACCCGTGTTGATGATGGGAGATGACTCTATCCACAAGGGGGGGCAATAGAGCGACTGCCTTGGCAATGATTTTGTATGCCACATACATCATAGTTGTGGGATGCCAATGCTTAAGATGCGAGCAGCAAACCTATTTTGGGATAGGCTTGATAAGCCCTCTTTTCACCCCTTGACAAAATCTTGGTTAGCCATGACATGACTGGGACCTTGAGGTCATCCCAAAACTTCCTGATTAATTTAGTGGTTAGTCCATCCCAGCCCCAAGGGACTTCTCCTTCCCTAGAGCTTGATAAGCCTTCTTTTCACCCCTTGACAAAATCTTGGTTAGCCATGACGTGACTGGGACCTTGACGTCATCCCAAAACTTCCTGAATAATTTAGTCGTTAGTCCATCCCAGCCCCAGGGGACTTCTCCTTGCCCAGATCTTGCAATGCAAGCAAGTATTCATCTTCAGAAAAGGCCATCCCAAGATGGTTGGCATCGGGTAGGGGAATTTTCCTATTGAGCAAGGTTGCTATGTCTTCAAAAACTTCTTGTGAGCGGGTCCAATGATTTGGCTTAGATGATCAAGCATCATCCAATCCGTTTTGTCTTGGTCTTGTGAAGCATTTCCATTCTCATCTTTGAGCAAGTGGATGGAGCCTCGGCTTTTCTTGATTTTCAAGGGCCTATAAAATGTGCTTGTTTCGCAGACTCTGGCTAGAGAAAGGTCTCCTTGGATATCAACCTCACCCTCCTAACCTCCTGGAGCTACTGCTTGGCTAGGTTGGATTTAGCTTCCAGCCACCTTTTGTTTTCTTCTTTGGAGGCCAGCGCAATAGCTTTTTTGGAAGTTAGACGAGCAACCTCCTCTTTCACCTACTTCCGATGCTCTTCCCAGGACGTTTTCATATGAGGGCTTGAGCTTTTGATCTCTTTTTGAATACTCCGAGAAAAGAGGTCCTGAACTTTAGGTTTTCCAAGAAGAATATATTTAATGAGTATACTCACCGTTGTCTTGGTAAGCCTTTAACATTAGGAAAAATATGAACCCTCTAGGGGCCTTTTGGGATTAAGGTTAATTAGAGGTCAGCCAATAGGAAGAGGGTGGTGGACACACTCTATACCCTCACAAAAGTAGGGGGATAAGGTAGCCTTACACCTCTTAATTGTCTCTTACCTAGTGAAAAGGTAAGGGAGGTAGATAGGGGAAAGGAGGGGGGGGGGGGGGGGGGGGGGGGGGACCACTTTGACCTCTTTTCCCCCACTTTTTGGCCCAGATTTAAAAATACACAAAAAATTTTAAATTTTCAAAAAATTTCAAATTTCAAGTTTTCCCTCCTTAAAAGGTCCCCAAACCTATTTCATGGTCAAAAAAGTATTTTTGACCTTCAAAAGTTAAAACGTGCACTAAAAAATCCAAAAAATTGATTTTAAAAAAAAGCAAATCAAAACATCATTTTCACCCTCCAAAGTCTTTCCAAACCTATTCTATAGCTAAAAAGTGTTTTTCTCTCTCTACAAACCCTTTTCCAAGCTCTCCATTGCTGCAACAACCACATGCATCCCCTATAGTCCATCGTTATCTCTCTGCTAGCTTTCTCCCACCTCCATTGTAGCACCAAGCAAGCTCCTCCTCCATCTCTTCCCCTTGCCCACCACATAGTTTCACACCAAGCTAGCTCCTCTCCCTTCTCTCATCTCCATTACAACATGAAACAAGATTCTACTCCTTCTACTTTCATTCACTCACACTACATGGAAACCTCTACTCTCGAAGGTGGAAAAAGTATGAGCTCACATGAGTTGCATACCACAACAATAGGAGGTGTGAATATCGCGTGGGCATTGCAAGGGTTCATCTCCAGCATGAAGATAGAATGGTAAGAAAACTACCCTTGTAGCTTACATTCAGAGCTTAACATCATCTCCATCTTTAAGTTTATGATGCTGGAGAGAATTAACCTCTTTATGGATTTCAGTGTTTAGACTTCACACCTCATAACACTGGGTGGTGCTATTTTGTTGATGACTTTGGTGCGCCATCTATAGTTGTGTAGCATGTGATTTGAGTCTCACAATGTAAGTAAGTTGTGTTATCTATGGAGAGTCGTCAAAGATTTTTTTTGTAATTTATTCTTCGTATAATTGTCATTAGATAATTGGAATGATATCATTTTGTACTTTATAACTTTGTGCTCACATAATCTTTTGTTTACTTACAGATTCAACTTGTTTTAAGAGGACATGAGAAAGCAACCATGTGCAGAGATAGAAATCACTCTATTTTTGTTCCTTGAGGAACCTTTCACTACCATGTTAAAAGATTTTGATAAGAATAGTAGGTGTTTTTTAGAATCTTGAACCAATAGGGACTCTCTAGGAGCTCTCATAGAAGCCATCCATATAGTACTACTATCTTCCCTAGTGTCATAGACACACAAATACTCAAGTGTATATGAATCTCTAGATGAGGAAGACAAATACTTGTAAGATAAGCCTAACAGCAACAACATTGTCTCCATTTGTAATTATTTTTCATGAGGCTGGATTCCTCTATAAATGCAATATAAATATGTTTTTTTGTTAAATGGTGTCACATTGAGTGAGAGTATTTAATTTAGATTACTGAAGTTTCATACAGATCTGAGAAATATTGTTTACTTTTATGGATATTTTGATTTGCCTGTACGATGATTCAAGTCGCAAGTTTTAATCACTCCACCTTGAAGAAATTCAAGCAATATTTTGATTTCAGTTTAATCATTAATGGTTATTCTTATTAAAGTGGATCATAAACTTTGTCAAGATGTCCTCATTTGGGGATGTTGAATATATATTATTAGCAATGTTTCACAAGAACACTAAGTGGACACAAGGAAGTAAAAATTGACTCCTTGTTTGGTCGATTTCTAGTGTTAAATGTTTAGTGCACAGGATTTGTGAGGCCGTTGACATGGGGATTTCACTAAAGTATATGTAACATAGCACATGTGTTCAACAGAAGGGATTTTATATTCTTGTAAAGTTGCAGAAACATGTGTAGATAAGGCCTATAAGGGGTACTTTTAATCCATTCTAGTGAACGCACATGATATAGGAAAATTTTACATAGTGAATGCTCCGGACCTTTGAACACAACGAAAGGGGGGGGGGGGGGGGGATCTCTAATTACATCTGAGTGAAAAGAAGTGGAATTTGTACTGTCATGTTGCATAAATATTTGCTTTCACTTAATCTAAAAAAAAATTGGTATCCTAGGGTCCAGACAAGGCCATATAATGCAAAAAAAGGGGTGGCCACAAGGGCGCGTAGTGAGCCATCTAAAACTGCTGGATGGGCCATATGTGGGCCCTTGTGGCCACCCTTTTTTTGCATAATTAAGCTATTGCTGTACTCCAGAACCCTGGAAAAGATGAGATCAACCTAAAATTAAACTTTTCAAGCATATTATGCCTTCCTTCAACTCAACTTACTAGTTCCCTGCACCAAAAGGGCAAATCACATTGGACAGTATAAAAATCTAGTCTCATGCTGCATAAACATCTGGTTTCATCAAACATTAACATTTTTTCTATTATAAGGGGCGGACAAGGCCATATAATGCAAAAAAAAGGGTGGCCACAAGGGCGCGCAGGTGAGCCATCCAAAACTGCTGGATGGGCCATCTGCGCGCCCTTGTGTCCACCCTTTTTTTTGCATAATTAGGCTATTGTTGCACTCCAAGACCTTGGAAAAGGTGAGATGAATGTAAAATTTAACTTTTCAAGCACATTATGCCTTCCTTCAACTCAACTTACTAGTTCCCTGCACCAAAAGGCCAAATCACATTGGACAATATAAAAATCTAGTCTCATGCTACATAAACATCTGGTTTCATCAGCTATTAACATTTTTGCTATCCTAAGGGGCAAACAAAGCTAGAAAATGCAAAAAAAAAGGGTGGCCACAAGGGCGTGCATATGAGCCATCCAAAACTGTTGGATGGGCCATCTGTGCGCCCTTGTGGCCACCCTTTTTTTTGCATTTTCTAGCTTTGTTTGCCCCTTAGGATGGCAAAAATGTTAATATTTGATTTAAATTTAACTCTTCATGGCCAAACCACTTAACTTAAAACACATGGATAAACCGAAAAGCCAAATCACTATGGAGACAGTAGACACAACTCTTAATCATTTTGTCATTGCAAAGTCATCTGAAATGATGTGAGCCTCTACAACTTCTTGAATAGCCTCCAACGCTATTGCTTGCATTTTATATTGATTTCCATAGCTTTGAAGCACCTCCTTCACCGTGTGAGCATATTTTTGATGCATGACCATGATTCAAGTGTTAATTTTTTTTTCTTTTTTTTTGAAGTGTTGAACTTTTCGGTTGTTTTCAACAGCTTCTAGATTTCAATCGGCTCCGAATCTGTCTGGGCTTGTCTCACATGAATTTATTCATCTCATCGCGTTCTTCGACCATCATGTGATGAGAAAAAATCATATCTTGCTCGGATTCTCCAAAAATCAACGTGCAAGTTGACAATTTATTTAAAAATGATGTAAAACATACATTTTTTACTTTTTTCTTAATCTACGGGCTCCAACGAGCATTAAAACCATGGAATCTGAAAATACTCAAAGAACCATTGTTTTTTATTGTGTTAAGGATTGTATTTCCAACATACAAAACTTTCCCAAAATCTCGCCCTAACACCTTCAAAAGTGGCTTCCAAGGAGTGTACTCGGTCAAAATTTGAAACTGAAGAAAAACAATCAGAATGAACTCCTAAACTATGTATAAACTTTAGAATAACCAAAAATTCCTTCAAAAAAAAGTTATGCTAAAAATTTGAAAATAGCCCCCCATTGGACTCCCCACAAAGATAGAAGTCAAAGGGTTCAAGGAGAGGTATGGTGTCACAAGTGCATGGTGGGAATCTCATCGAGGTTTATTTTGTCAAGATCTCTTGTACTTTATCATGTCTTCTCATGTACAATCTTACCAAAAAAAAAAATGACACTTTAAATGACTACAAATCTTATTTAACTTATCAAACAATCTAAAATATGGTAGACCAAGAGTGCTCTTACACATCAACAAACAAAAAAGTCCAAACTTCTTCTCATTAACTTTGATAAACATACATTCGTGAACAACTTCCAAGGGGTAGTGCAGCCATAGTTCTTACATCCATTCCATGACATGGTATGCTCATGGGGTGACCTATCATATAAAAATATCTCTGGTGGGGGTGCCCTCATGTTAGGAAAGGGTGTGCTGCTGATGAAAAGTTGTTGTATTGTCCTACTAGGGATCTCTCCATGTTAGCATAATGATTTTTGGTGTAGTGGGAGCCACATTGCTTGAGGAGAGCTTTGTGCCACCGTAAAAGCTTCATGTTATGCTAGTTCCTTGAGCCATTCTTGCATTAGGATGAGATTACCCACCTCTAATAAGGATGGATTTGAAGCACCTACCTGCAAGATATAACAAAGAAGGCTATTTTAGAGGAAAAGTGGTGACACTTGACCTCTCTAACCTGCACCCACTATTTCTTGTAATGCCACTGTTTTGAGCTGAAGAGCTTGACATTCGTGCATCCACGAATGCAAAGAAGCACCTGCACCCATACACAACCAATTGCAATAGATTAACAAGCCTACTTCTCCCCTCCTAAGATATTGAAGAACCATACACATTTGTCTCACCGACAGTATGACGATCTTGGGATGACCTCTGCTCACCCTCACGTGCGGCCTTCGGTGCAAACACCGCGGACAAGCAATATGTACACTTTTGTTGTGCGGAGTACATGGTGGTGGAGGCATACGATTTGTGATGTCCGTGAGCACCATGGCAGCTGTTGCGTGAGGAAGCAAAGAATGAAAAGAAAGAGGGGGGAGGGAGAGGGAGGAACATGGGAGGAGAGAAGGGGGCAGAGGAGGAGAGGGAAAGAGAGGGGAGGAGGAGGAGAGAAGGGGGTAGGGAGAGAGAGGAGAGGAACATGGGAGGAGAGAAGGGGGCAGAGGGGGGAGAGGGAGAGAGAGGGGAGAAGGAGGAGAGAAGGGGGTAGGGAGGGAGAGGAGAGGGAGAGAGGAGGAAGGAGGAAGGAGGAAGGAGGAGGAGAGAACAAAGGTTTTTTTTTTTTGGGGATTTTGTTTTTGAAAAAGTGGACTTATAGTGTTTGTAGGTTTAAAAAAATGTCAAAAAATGATTTTTTGATGTGTATATATGTTGGGAGGGAGTTTTAAGTCAAAAATAAGTAAAACTAACTTTTTTGAAAAAAAAGTCAAATTTTGGCTCTTAGTGACCCACTTTTTTGTTGATGTGGCCACACCCCTTTACTCCCTTCACTTTCCAAAATCTAGAGAGAGAAAGTGGCCTCTTAGGTCCACATCCTACATGTGTCTAAAAAAAAGGCTAAAAAAGTCTACTCAAAACTAGCTTCTTGAATGCCCTTGTCCCCTTAACCCTACACAACATTAGCCTTAATCCCTAAAAATTAGGATTCCTTACAAGGCCCATGCAAAGTCCATATTTCTCCTAATGAACATAAGGTATTTGAATAGGTGTGTCCTAGTAACAAGCAGCTCCTTACTCCCTCTAGGGTGCTGCGGCTCCCCTTTGGGTTTCCTCAGCTTCATGTGTAAAGGTAGATGGTATGAGAGGATCTTCATTGTCAGCACCTTCATCTCAAGTAATGAGGGGATCTAGTCCGCTTGGTGAGAGTAGGAGCACCTGTCAAGCCGAGAAGCCATGTGGACATATTGTAGGCTTGTGTATATGAATCCTGTCCTGTTGTTCCAAGGACCCACCTCCTGCTAGTCCATCATAGTCCATTTCTCACAGAGACCCAACCATTTAGTTTTTCCCAAACCTGCCAGCATATTGGCAAAGCCTATTCTATCCTTGCTCTTCTCCACCATATTAAAGTCATCTATCCATAGCCACTCTCCTTCAATAGGGGAATCCCTAAGGTCCATCCACAATTTTTCTCTATCATTGGCTTTGCAGGGACCATATATGTTAACTATGGTGATAGGTTGGTCAGACCAAATGACTCTCACTCTTAGGACTTTCCTAGAGGGGTGATTGAGGACCACTTTGGGGTCCGGGTCCTTGTCCACACTAGAGAGAACGCCACTAAAACCTTCCAATTCCTCTCCATAGAACACCAAATTCCTCCCCAATGCATGATTTCATTTTCTGTGAGCATCCAGATAATGTTTTTGCATGGTCCAGCAATTAACTTCCTTATTCTTTCTAACTTCCTCCCATAAGAGGGTGTGCTTCTTCCAAGTCTTCAATCGTTTCACATTCCATGATTGGATAGCTAGAGCTTCCATCATTGGGAGAGTGGGACAAATTCCTCAACCTTCAAATCCTGCCCCATCACCTTGTCCCTAGTTCTAGGAGAATCTAGAGGATCGCCTTGGCCATAGGGATTTATTTCTTGAAGCTTGTCAAAAGGGTTGTAAAGTGGGATGTAACAAGTCCCACTTGTTAATTGATCAGGGGGAAGAGATAAGCCTTTTCCTTTTGAGACTCCAATAACCTCTAGTGGCTGGGCCTCTCTGGCCACTACCTTCACCCTTTTGACCCTCTTCAAACTTGGACTTTCACCACCAATGAATTTTTTACAGTCAGCATCTTAGGTGAAGAAGTAGGAAAAACAAAGGCTTTCTCACAGTGTGGGCCTTGGAGGATATTCATTGTTGTGAGGCTTTGTTTCTCCATAGCCTTCCCCTGTAGTTTGGACTCCTCCTTGTCGCAAAGCATCACCTATTTTTTTTCCCTTGCTCTTGTCCTTTCTCACTACACTTTAACTGTACCTTTCTCCCTTCCCCCAATAATCCCTTGGCATGGTTCTGATTGCCACCTCCTGAATTGGAGTCTTGCACTATGGGATCGATATTGACCTTCATGGGGCAATCTGGTGCAAAGTGTCCAAACTTGTTACACTCAAAGAAAGATCCAAAGTATGTCCCAAAGTTGAGCGGAATGGTTATCCACTCCGCTCTAACATTGATCATCACCATGCTCTTTGGTGGGACTTAGATGCAGTCCACCCTA
Organism: Adiantum capillus-veneris; assembly: GCF_014529385.1. NCBI lineage: Eukaryota > Viridiplantae > Streptophyta > Polypodiopsida > Polypodiales > Pteridaceae > Adiantum > Adiantum capillus-veneris. The sequence continues at coordinate 67,327,871 of NC_140952.1, forward strand.
TGCACACCCGGCTAGAGGATCTTAGTAGACCCCACTTGTTAGAAACAAATAGTGGGTACCCAGCTGACTGGCAAGCAGCATGATATTATCCCAGAGCCAACTAGGTAACCCTACAGACTTGACCTAGAATGGAGGGATTCAAATGATTCAAATATTGGCTCGCAGGTACTACACAGATAGTTGTCCTTTTAAATGCATGGGGGCCTTTCTCCAAAATCTTCAAAACTTCGGAGTCCTTCTTGAACCTAACTGAGCCAAAAGCCTTTAGCAAGATAGGAAGTATCTTCTACTGCTCCTCCATGCTCAAGGATTTGTGGTCCTTATATCCATTGAAACAGCTCATACCTATTCGAAACTCTCCCATTGAAGTTAAACACAAGCGTGAGCTTAGATTGCATGGCTAGCTACTTTTTGATGAGTGTTTGCAAAATCACAACAGTGACCACGTCTACTACCTCCATCTGCCGCGCCAACAAATTCTTTAGAGCATTAAAGTCTCAATCCATAGCCCCATCTTCAAGAGACCCACTGCAATATGTTTGTGAGCTAGTTCTTTTGTTTCTGTTGGGGAGGACCTCAGTTTGCATGTAAAATTCTTTAAGCCCCTCTTCTTCGAGCCGAGATTTAATATTCCTCAGATTTTCGTGACCTCCATCACTTTTTGCCTCATTGGTTCTGACAGAGCTAATGTACAGAGAGTTCTGACCCTTCAAAATGCTAGAAAAAGAAATGACTAGTTTAAGCTATGTATCACCAGTAACCACCTTGTTAGCAACCGCGCAGATCAAGCCCTGAGATTCCGCTGCCTTCAGTGTCTTTACCTCCAAATTGAATCCTTTTGTTGATTGGTCCATCAGTTTTACCTTATCATTACTCGAGGGATACTTCTCGCCCAACCCTACCTTATAATCCACTTGGTTTAATCCCTTAATCGAGGCTTCTCCTGACTTTACGTCCACTAGTGATGAGCGTGCTACAAATCCTTCCCCTTCTTCCACCGACACGACATGTCATGAAATGGAAATTTTCTTCCTGCAAGTGCTTGCAATAACTTTAGGATATCATCCTCCATGGGTAGCGTTTTGATCTCCATGGTAAACACCACGAAAGAAATCGCTAAAGCAAAATGGGAACGGGAATGAGGTCAACGGAAGTACCGAAGGAACATCTCCTATTGGAGGGTATTCAAGTAAAAATACTAAACAACTAATAAGTGCTCATTTTATAAAGATAATATTCCCAGAAGATATGAGATCTAAGGGCTAATTGGTGCTCTTTATAAAAATAACATGCACGTGATCATAGTTAAAACATGCATTAATCCTAGAGCTTATATTGGGCATGGCGATTATCACATGCATGCGTGCGTGTGGTAGGAATGGATGGGAAACTTGGCCGATCCGTGCTTAATTAGATTAGTGCTACTTATGAGTGAGTGAGTTAGAGGGAGATCCAAGGGAAATCCATTTTCATCCACCCTTGTCTCAACAACCATTGTTGAAGCGGAAACGTCTTGTAGATAGGATTGACAAGATGAGGCAGCTTCACCCACCTACTATGTGGGCAACAAAACACAGTAGATGGCTAGATCGTGGAGAAGAGTCCCGAAGTCACCTAGCATAGCAGATCAGTCCTAGGAGAAGAACACACACTAGCTTAGGATAGAAAGACACTAACACCCGAAGCCATCACCTTGCAGCTCTGTGAGTCATGAGCAGCATCACCATCATCAAAAAGAGGAATATACCAATCAACATCGTCATTGCCATTACCTTTTCCTTGCCCATCTTTCTTTAGATGTTATGATATACTAATTTAACTTTTTTACTGACACAAAAAATGTCCTAAAATCTCAACCTATCCGCATGTCACCCTCCCCTTCTACGGTCTACCCCTACACAATGCCAATGAGATAGGATGCTCGCATCCCAGTATATTTACAAAAAGGGACCCGCATGTGTCTCCCTGTACTAAGCAATGTGCCTCTCTCTCTCTCTATATATATATATATACATATAAATATATATATAAATATATATATAAATATATATATATACATATATATATATATATATATATATATATATATATATATATATATATATATATATATATATATATACACTCACACACACACAAGCATGACCTTGGGGCCCACCTCAAAATGTGTAGGTGTAGCATGCAAGTTCACCAAGAGGGTTTTCTAAATTTAAAAATCTACGAAACAACATGTTTTAGAGGGGATAAAAAAGGGAAATTTGGAAAACAGCGACAGTCTACGAGGAAGAAGGGGTCATTTTATTCATGGTGAAGTGTGTGTGTGTGTGTGTGTGTGTGTGTGTGTGTGTGTGTGTTTGTTTGTGTGTAGATGGATTTTATGAATACCTCTCGAATGCATGTGTTCGTCGTGTATTTTGGAAGGTGAACCCATGGGTGCAAAACCCACACATAGTCTTTGAGTGTGTGTGTGTGTGTGTGTGTGTGCGCGCGCAATGCACATATAGCCTAAGCCCTTCACACCTACCCTTTGTAGCGAAAAACCGCCTTTACTTTGTTAATTTATATGGAACACAGTAAAAGTTTTTTCTTAAATGGTACATTTAAAAAGAAAAGTGCTCAATTGAGCTTAAATTGCATAAAAAACAAAAAGTTACTCTCTCTCTCTCTCTCTCTCTCTCTCTCTCTCTCTCTCTACTGCAAAGGCATGTCATGAGGCTGTGTGTGTGTGTGGAATTTATGCAAGAATATATCCAATCACGAAAGTATTTATGAATCCAAGGGTGGAGGGTAGCCTAGCAGACACAAAGAGAGGGGGTTGGGGATGGGTCTGGAGAGGCACGTCTTGAGACACTCTAAGCCCATCTGATCATTGTCATGGCATGTGAGAGAATCGATGAGCTCAATGAGCAACTAGAACCAAGGCAAAGTCAACAACTATAGACAACTTCTATCCTACACATGTGTGGTCGAGCGTGGGGGGCAGTTGTGCAGATAGAGAAACGTGGGGGACTTTTGTCTAACGGATAGAAAGGGGATTGAAACAACATTTGTGTAGATTTTGTCTAATGAAAATGGAATAGAACCAGTAGGTGAGAATAGAAGGCATGTTTATTTGAGCAAAGCAATGCAAGGGTCACATGCAAGTAGCTTGCATGTTTCACATACTAGTAGCTTTTAAGTCATGAATCTTTTTTTTTTTGCAAAACTCACGATTGTGACTGATTGTATTATAAAGTCACCAAGAGATATAAACATCAATCTCAAGCTCAGCCAAGCCTTGAGGGGAAAAGGGCTACAACCGAGCTTAGTTACAAATACCTAGTAGCTTACTATTGTGGACAGCTGAATCCTTTACAAAGTAGGGCTCGATTGCATGGAGAGGGTTTCCCTAAGCCACTCATCTAAGCTATGCCTTTTACTTCCCACATAAATTAACGCCTTGATTTCTTGTACAATCTCTAAAGAGCTAGCCACACAGAGGGCGCTATCGAAGACACGACAGTTTTTGGCCTTCTAGATATTAATGGAGAAACAATATTCAACAATTTGAGTACAAATTAGAAGTACAAAACTGCAAAATTGTTTACCCCTCAAGCACAAATCCCTCTTGAAAAACCCTACCTTCCACATACTTTGTACCCATTTGCACATCTTTCCTATGAGGCCTCTAATAGATGGGCATTCCATGAAAAGCTGGCTAAGGCCTTTGCTAGCCAATCTGTACCCTGAACATCTATCTAGTCCAAAAACTCATGCTTGAATCTTGACATCTATTGTAAATCCCCCCCCAAAGCACCTTCCACAATAATATCTTCATAAATGAGGCCATTGTGGATTCCAAATGTTCTCCCTGACCTCCACCCACTAACCTCCACCCATTGAGCCTCCAACCATTTCTTCTTCCACTTCTTGTCTAAAGGGGCGAACCAATTATCCTCATGAATTAACACTTGATAAACTCCCTTGCAATGGGGTTTAGAGAATCAGCTACTCATGGGCCATTTCCAAGATTTCCACTCAAAAGTCAATTCACAAATTTGTTACCATATACATGTGGTAGTGATGTGTTTGAACACACCTAGGATTTCCGAGGCATTTTTTCCCTCACTAGGAGGTTTTTCCCCCGTGCATTTTCTATACGCCCATCATTCTAGGGCTATCTATCTTTCCATTGCACACTAAGTAATACACTCTTTGTTGTGTGCCTTGAGATTCATTTGTCTTCTCCAAGCTATGTGTGTTTTTCTGCAACCGTAACTCCAACAATTGGTATTAGAGAAAGTAGCATCCTCCCGGGCTTAGTTGCTAGTAGCTCCAACATACACCTACTCACTTTCTTTGAATTCTGTGAGCTTTGGTGAGCATTCGTAGCTCAAATTTTGATTCGAGCTCATTTTTGCCTCCGTTTCCACTACAGACATTACTGCGCTGGCTATTTCATCATTTTCTGCAAAAAAAAATTCAGTGTCTTTTTTTTCATAAAAGGCCCATACAGTCTACTATGGTTTGTGCTATATAGCCCGTGCTATTCTCGCTTTCTTTCTCCTCTTTTCCAGCAGTTTTCACATCAGGTGCATCATTTACCATGGCTAACAACAACACATATGTGTTCAAGATGTTTGCTATTGCTGAGGACAGATTGGATGGGACAATTACCCTATGTGGCTATGATGCAACATATTCTTGTGTCAAAGGGCGTTTGGAATGTTGTGTAGGGCATGGATGTATTTCCTGGTTTAGAGGATACATGCAATGTTGAGGATTTTGCAAGTCTTGCTGCAAGGATTGCTACTGTTAGAGTTGTTTTGCCTATCATAGTCTCCTTTCACAAAGGAATCAACAGTAGTTGCATTTGTAGTGGAACCAGCATTAGTTGTGGAACCAGTCTCTTTGGCCTTCAACTTAGGACACTGCTTGATCACATGATCATTATCTTTACAAAAATAGCAATCCATCTTCATTTTGCCCATATCACGAGAATCTCCAAACGAGTTGCTACCATAAGAAGCATTAGGAACATGTGATTTTCCACTTGAAGAAGAACCATAAGAAGTGGGTGCATTGCTATTACCACCTTTTCTTTGAGTAGCAATAAAAGCCTATTCAATTGCACACTATCTAGTCTTGTTTTTTCCAAAACGTGACTCTTGCAACAACAATGTGCGTAATGCATCAAACTTGACAACTTTAGGATCTCCTTGGATCATAAGTCTTCAAGTACTAGCAAAAGTTTGGTAAGAATCTGGCAGGGCATCAATAAAAGTCTGCACAAGGGAATTGTCTGAAATGACTTCACCTGCAAAAATAAGTTTCTCATTGATATCCTTGACACTAGCAGGTTCCAAGAGATCAAAATGTTGTTCAAGCTACACTGTTTCCACCTCTCTAGTGCTAGGACTGCAGCCCCCACATCCAAGAGTCACCCCTGTGAATCATATGGATTGCAAGCCATCAAGTTCTTGTTTGGATGGCTGTGAGGAAGAAATAGACACTAGTATTGCCTATGGGATGGATACTCTTGAAGAGTGCCCTATATATTACATGGAAGATTTTTGGGGGCAATTCGTCTGTTTATCAAGCAACTACTTTGAACCTGACGGCTAGGAGACCACCTTTTCAATGCTACGAGTATGGTGGACCACATATAGTTGAATGTCCTATTAGGTTACTAACAGATGTCGCACAAGTGAAAAGCAATCAGGGAAGCACGTCCACAATGCCAATATTCACATGTAATCATTATGGCATAGATAATTTTATTGCATAGTGCCCCCATAGCCCAAATGCACCCAAGATCACACCCTTGAATTTGGTCAAAATTGATAGTGGGACATCAACAATACCACCCGTTGTACGGACCAATGGGATTACACAATCAATGCTTCAAAATTCAAACCATATCCTTGAAGAAAGAGAAAAAAAAACACGAAGGAAGAGATTGGTATATACCAGAAATCAAAACCAAGTTCCAAGAAAAATATAGGAACAGGAGATGATCCAGTGTATATGAACTGTAATGAAAATGGCCTATTAACTTTGAGAGTAGTGGAAATTAGAGAAAGTACTTTTGGGAAATTACTTTGAGAGCATAGTGGCTGAACTTAATTGATGGTAGCAACATAAACATAGCATTTAGTTAACTTGGAATGAACAATAATTTTTCAAGAGAGAGAGTTTAGAGAACATGACAACAGTTGAGGACCGGATTTATGTGGAGCCGATCCCCCCTTTAATAGGCATTTGTATCATAGTTTCTCCCATCAAGAGAGACTTGTTACAATACAATCTTTGTGTTCCTTATGACCTAAATGTTTCAATCAAGGTTGAAAGCTTCATGCATCACGAGCATAACATAAAATTTGTGGAAAGCATTAACTATCCCAAGCCTAAGTCCCAAGACCTCAAACACCTTCGAAGGTGGACATATCTAGTAGGGAATGAGGGTAGGGAAGAGGAAGAAGAAACATTTCATAGGAGAACGAATTGGTTCCTCACTTATCATCACTCTTCTTGCTAGAATACATAATATCATAGTAATGAAGATGGAGAAGATGGAAAGCTTAAGCATTGAAGCATGGCTCTTGGTTGGATTTGCATTCCATAACCACGAGTGTTGGTGTAGGCTATTAACCTCTCTACTTACTTGGAGAAGGAGAGGGAGCTCTTGCACTTTGCACGATACACAATGAGTGTGTGTGTGTGTGTGTGTGTGTGTGTGTGTGTGTGTGTGTGTGTGTGTGGAAGAGTATACCCCTCAAGCATGCCCCCTACTTTCTTTGATCGACCCCCCTTATAGCTCATTCTTGAAGCTCATTGGACCCTCAGGCCTAGCCAATCACAAGCACAAGTCATACCAAGCAAGCATACTAGTCTTGGGACAAATGTACCCCTTTCCCCTTTGAGAGAGAGGACTTGATAAATGAAAAAGAAATTAATTAAATTTACTAATTTATCACTGGACCCCTTGGGTGGCCAATCAATAGGCTTTAGGCACACCATGAGGGCAACATGAGGAGGAACTTGACAAGTGTCCCTTTTGATTTCTTTGTTCAAAGCTTTCCTTGTGCGAATGTGTGTGTGTTCTCTCTCATCCCCCCTCTTGTAGGGATCACTCCTCCTTGTAGGGATCACTCCTCCTTGTAGGGATTGATGATTGATGTTTTCACACCTTATCTCAAGCGCCTTAGTCAGCAAGCATGACAAAGCACCTCAAGATTTGGTGGTGTTCCCACAAGCACCTAAAGCTCCCTAGTCGGCAAGCACCTCAAGCACCTTAGTCAGCAAGAACTTCAAGCACCTCAAGAACCTTAGTCAGCAAGCATGAAAAAGCACCTCAAGCTTGGGTGGTGTTCCTACAAGCAGATCAAGCTCCCTAGTCGGAAAGCACGATAAGCACCTCAAACACCTAAAGCTTGGGCCGTTCCCACCTCAAGCTCAACCCTTGCTTACCTAAGGTCAAGGGACTTTTTAAAACTAACCTTTGGAGGTCTTCAATGAAGCTAACCCTAAGCTCGTTTAAGCTCCATTGGCTAGCCTTACTCTTTGACATACCATCTCTCATTCGGACCCCTTTACCATTGGCCCCGTATTGAGATAGATTTGAAAGCACATGTCTATATTCCCTTGTTCCCGTTTATTCTCCCACATTAAATGATCAGTTTAATATGAGAAAATAATTTGGGTTGGATAGATATTAGATTTTATGACATGAACGACCCTGGGAAGATTCAGATTCAATTGAAACAATGGAAACCAAAACCATTAGCACAAAGGGAAAATCAAACAAAGAATACCATGAGATAGAGCCAAACTAAAACCCAATTGAAGAGAGACATAAAGAATCCTTGAAAATGTAACAAGTGTTTCCAAATCCAATCAGGAACCCCAAGATAAACCACGCTTGGCTAAGGTATAAAAGCCAATTTTGTAAGTTTTTGGATAATGAAACACGGTGTGAGCTAACGGCCCTGACTTCTCTCCTTCTTGCGCTGCCTACTCCCTTTCCGGTTGTCACATTACAGTGTCATCTGTCGCGTTGCAACCATAGGTAAGAGCTCTACGCATTGACGTAAGCATTTCATGGTAATCCGTAGCTTTTGGCGTCGCCGACTCGCGGCCTAATTTCATCATAAGTAGGAATTTACGCTTCAAAATCATAAAGTAAGTATAGGTGGGGTATTGGGACATCATTGCTAAGCATTTAGATGCATTTTGGGTCGAAAATGACTAGGTCAAAAACTCACTGCTGCTGTTAATAATCGTGATTTTTTGCACTTAACCTAAAGTGATATTTGAGACCATAAGCATGTTGCTTAGGTCTTATAAACATGTCCTAGAAGTTTCATAATGTTTAGATGTCGTTTGATGCTGTAACAGATGTGATTAGCTTTTGGTGATTTCAGTCATTTGAGTGTAGCCTGAGTTAGATGTGAGTTTTTTGTTGTTTTCCAAGAGATTGAAAACCTTTTGTAGCCTCTAAGCACTATTCAAGTCCTAGGAGTAGGGTAAGTAGAATCCGAGGTGGGATTTTAGAACATTGATCTCTCTAAAGGAATCAATTGTGAGTTGCTATGTGAAGTTGCAAAATTTTAGGTCTACGGCTAGAATTAGCACCAGAAGACTGTCAAACACTCAATCATGGAGAGCATGCTTTAAAAGTTGTATGAACCAGTGGGTAAGCTTCAGGATGCATTGAGATAAAAATTTCAAAAGTTTACTAAAACTCAAATTATTTACTTTTTCTTGACATTTTAGGCCAAATTAAGTTCTGACTTGATTCAGAGGCTTAAAATAGCTCATGAAAAGGCTGTCCAGTGAAAAAGTTCAAAAAAATGTTCATTTTAGGTCAAAAGTAAATAATAACGATTATTTACTTTTGGCTCAAAAATGATAAAGGTTGATACCTGAGACTCTATGCATGTGTACAAACAACTTTTGTAAAGGCCCATAGAATTTGGATCACCAAACTGACCAAAAACTTGGTAAAAACTGAATTCTGTATTGACTTTTGAGAACTTGAGTGTAAATTGGGAAACTTTTGTTCAAACCAAGTGAAATTTGACTTATAGGATTATATTAATGCTATAAACAAGTGTACATGCCCAGTTGACCAAAAAGATGCAAAAACTTGCCAAGAGTAAATAAACACGACTATTTACTTTGGTCCCATTTTTCAACTTTTTTTACCAAACCAGCATACCATTAGCTTTATCATGTTATAATAAGCTCACTAATCAAGTTTGGTAAGATCTAGATCATTGGATTGAAAATTGTGGTCAAATTTTCAAAGTCAGTATGTAGACACAAAATTGTTGACCATTTGAACAAAAATTATCCAAACTTGATGAAACTTGGCTAGGAAGATTAAGTTAAGCTTCTTAATAGATCGGTGTCAAAATTGTTTCAAAAAATTGCAAAAAAATAGCAGGAGTAAATAATTGCGATTATCTACATCTGCTAAAAAAGTTGATATTCTTGCACATTTGAGTATACCACAAGGTCAAGCATATCAAGTAGACCACACAAATCAATTTTATTGAAATTTGGACCACAAGATTGAGACTTAAGCTAGATTCTCAAAAATCGAGTCTACGGACACAAAACAATTGATAACTTGAACAAATTTTGTTCAAACTTAGTGAAACTTGTCCAAAGACCTTAACAAGTTGCATACTTGGCAAGTCAAGCCAAAAAGTGCAAAAAATTGAGAAAAGTAAATAATCACGATTATTTACGACTGATAGACAAAGATAGACTTTTTGACTTTTGAAGTTGTACAGTGTTACACCAACATAAGACAAGGCCACTGGGCAATTTTGAGTTCAATCGGATCCAAACTGGTACATGTTCACTAAGTTTACAGGTTGCATGTTAGTTCTTTGGCTTTTTACAAAAGTAGAATTTGAAAGTTTCAACTGCTGACTCACTTAGGTCAAATTGGAGTAATACACATAGACCAATCACAATAGTTAGCAAAAATTGTACATTCTTTATGAAAGAACAGCTAACTTGATTAAAACTAATACAGGAATCAAGGAATTGAAAGCTTGACAGAAGTTGCAAACAAGTCAATCCGACGGTAAGTACTCTATTCAGAGCTTCACAAGTCTATATGAACCTTAGATTTGGTCATATACCAACAAATTAAGGCATATTTGGCGAGACTTCTAGTTGAGTATCCACCAAAGAGAGTGTGAATGAAGGCGATCACTTGCACACTATCTTTGAAGAAGTATCAGACACTTTTTCAGAATCAACATCTGAAATGTCTTCCTATTTGACTCATTCAAAAATTGGAACAACAGTGAGATATAAGCACATACTCTCTTTTTATAAGACTAATTGCCATGGAGATCAGGTTTACCTGGATCCTAATGAAGAGTATGCTATTCACATTGATGACCATGGCATAGAATTTGAAGAGGAAATCAGGGCAAACAAACAAGAAAAAATGTACATGGATAGAAACGGAACTCAGTATTTACAAGTTGAAAACCCTAACGTGATAGATAAATGGGGGTTAGAAGTAAATACCATAATTCTAAATATGGCAACAAAAGAAGGACCACAGACTTTAGAATTTGAGGGATACGATCAAGTCGATTTGAAGCCTTTGAAACAGCTGAATACGGATAATCCTAGGATTGGAGTCTATTGTTAAGAGGATAGAAACGTCAAAGATCTTCTATGGACTTCTCATGCCAAATCAGGACAGTTAACACCTATAAAGATCATCTATATCTTCAAAATCAAAGATAAAAGTTCAGCAGATCTACCAACATACCTATTTAGGGATTTTTAGAACAATAACTTTGTTATGATGACTCGTGAGGAGGTGGAACAAACCAAATACCAAGGATACTCTATAAGGGATTGGATATTGGGCCAAACCAGAGACTATTCTAAGAGATGAACTCCACGAGAGATCTTTTGAGAGCAATGTTAAGAAAACCAACAACTATCTCATCACAAAGAAACCCTAGGCGACACTTAAGCCAGCCCAGGCCTACATGAGTCACTATTTCCAACAGACTAGTTTGAAGGACTTGGAACAAGACCAACTACCAGGAGACCCGGAGTTGAACCAAATAAACGTGTCAGACCATTTATAGCTTCAAACAGAAACAAGGTGATTCTGTTAGAGATTGTGCAACTAGAATGAAACAATACATTATAAGATGTCCAGAGCTAGAGATACCTGTAGAAGAAAGACTAGTATCATTGTTTCTAAAGGGACTGCTAAACAAAGAACTTCATGCTATAGTGTATAGCAAGAAGCATATGACCCTAGAAGAGTGTATGTCAGATCCTATTGACTTAGAAGACAATTGTGATATTTTCAATGAAGAAGATGTCCCTAAGGATAATCAAAGCAAGAAGACAACATCCACCAAAGCAATACAAGTGGGGATGGCTGCTGCAGCACCTCTTTCAGCAATAGAAGACATGCTCAAAAGGATGCATGAAATGATGAATAACATGAAAAAAGCACCTATGAGGGGACCAGGGCAAGGGATACCTCAATAGGGACAACCAATTAGGCCACAAAAATGGTGTGCAATCGAGGATAAATGGACTAACCATGAGACCAATGAGTACTATTACTGACCAAAGTATAATGGGAATGTTTAATATGTGCCTATGAGGCCACAAAGACAACCCATGTACAGATATCAACCTAATATGGCCCCAACTCAGAGACCACCGATGGGTATGGAAAGATCTCAACCCGTGTTGAGTCAACAATCTCCATATCCTAGACATAATATAGTATCTGTAAAGTACATGCATTTAGAAGGAGTCATAGATGAACAAGCACTAGTGCCTGTTACACCATATGCAGAGCCTAGCCCATCTATAGTAATGGTATAAAGAGATTGATATAATTCACATCCACCTCCAATGGAAGAACCTGGGATAGTATACTACACCAGAGCTTTCACCAATGTAATTTGTAGCTAATCAAGGTGTTAGACCTCCAATGTCAAGACCCATGATTAAGCCAAGAACTGGAAAGTGTCAGAACGGTGGTGCAGATGATCATTGGAAAAATGAATGTCCAGAGCTTGACAAGAACCTAAAACCAATTAAAGCTTATTGCATACAATTTTGCAAAAAGGGGGGACACTTCCCTGAAGATTGTCCAAAAAATACTTTAAACAGTGCTAAAATAGTAGTAAACGTAGTCCAAGTGATACCTAGGAGCTCATCCAAGAGTGAACTGATTGTTCCAGTCAAGGTAATCACCAGAGCCCAAGATAAGAAAAAGAAACATAACTCCTTTGATGATTCGGAGAATATCAAAATTTCCTCTCAAAAGACCAAAAGAAGTAGAAGCAAAAGGTATGATATGAGAAAACAGAAACAAAGGGCTGAAATCGAGGAGAAGGGAAAGAAACTATTCCAGGAAAAAGTGAAAGAAACTGGAAGTGAAATCAAGGAAACCACCGTGACACCTAGAGGATCAATTTTGGTAGACAAAATTTTTGAGCTTATCAATGCAGCCTTGGAATCTTACCAAGTGGGATTTAAAGCAAGCCAAAACATGAAAAACAAATGGAAAAAATATTCTTCTCCAGATATGGAAGCAGCTAAGCTTGAAGCTTATCAAAATTTGGTAAGAATTAGTCAAGAGATTCTAGAAAAACAAAAACCCAAGCTTGAAAGTATAGCAAAACCTCAAGAGCTTGTGGAAGAAACCAAGAAAGAGAAATCCAAAGTGGTGGTAGAACCTCCTTGAAACTAAAGAACCGGAACTTATAGTGCCTGACACCGAAGATTCCTTAGACAAAATTTCGTTCGTAGAAGAAGACTGGCCAGGACACTTATGGAGAACAGTTAGAGAGATTAATAATGGGAGCCTAACTCTGAAGTGAGCTCCTATAGAGGAAGTTTGGTTAGACAATCTACCTCCTGATATGGACATAGATGTACAATCCTTGTATGGGGATTGCAGATCTGAAGCTTCAGGAATGTCTAAATCATTACTCTCAAAACACTACCCTCTTACTTAGGAGATAACGAAGATGAATCCATAGTGTGTAAAACCACTCAAATAAAGAGAGCGGAATAGACCCTAGAAGTAGACAACATCCATTTAATCATGTCTACACCCATTCAATACACTCTTACTTTAGGAGAACTGTTAAAAATCAGACCATATTTATGGAATGATCTACAGAAAACTCTAGAGAAGGTGGGGATAACAGGACTAATCACAAAAAATTTGAGAAAATTGAAACACGAATTGGATAACAACTAGATTAGATCTGTTCCAATGAAGAAAGTCAGAGAATACTACAAAGGGGAAGAAGGAAATACAAGCCTTCCAGTCAGATACAATGATATCAAAACCTTGGCAATACTAGATAGTGGGACTGGCATAGCCATAGCCATGAAAGCAGTATGGGAATCTTGGGGCAGCCAGCCATTAGACAAACTCGAATGAAATTGCAATTGTCTTATGGACACATCGAAAGACCCTTAGGATTGCTTGAAAAATTGATAGTTAATTCCTGTGGGATTGAATATCAACACACTTTTTCCATAGTGGACTTTAGAAAGAAACTCAATTATAAAATCATCTAGGGAAGACCTTTCATGCGACAAGTACAATTCATCCAGGATTGGGGAAACATTTATCTGTACTTGAAGCAAAAGGGATCAATAACAAGGGTTAATCTAAAAGATCACACTTATCGAGATGTCATGAAAATGCCCATACAAGAATTCGATTCAGCCTCTTCTACTGAAACTAAACTTCCATCTTGGTTGAACAAAGACACACCTATTTGGATGTGCGGAGCCTCAAAAAATGGGAGCTTAAAACGAGAAGAATGTATCTTAGAAATGGATTGCATAGATGAAGCCTATGTACTTGAACCCTTCCCAAAGCATTTGTTTGAACCATTTGAGTGGACTCAAAGTTTAGCAATCATGGATGCATGTGTAAATATGTCTATGCCTACTCAATTTTCCAATGAGGACGGCTATGACATAATTTCCATCCAAATGATCTCAACCCTTCACATTGAAGAAAAAACTCAATAATCCAAGGACTTGATGAACGTTCAACAAGTCTTTTTAGAACTCTACTATGACGCGACAGATGAGTTAGAAGTACATTCAGCTACCTCAGATGATTCGGGGTAAAAAAAGAACATGTGAGAGCTAAACTACTCATGAAAGGAGGGGAGGAAAAGTTTTTTGACTTTCCAAACCACCGAGAAGACAAAAATGGCATAGAAGAAAAAGAGACACACGAAACTTGAAAGCTAGACCTATGCCATCAGTCTCCAGTAGAACACAGTTTCTGATGTAGATAGATACACATGATTGTGTCAAAGAAAAAATCCCTGGTAGATATCCTTTAAATGAAAAGAAAGAAATATAAAAAAATTTGAGAAAAAAGAGAAAGGAAACTCAAGAAAAACCTAATTACCAGGACAATAATTCAACCATGACAGGAGTTGAGCGAAGAAAGAAATATCAAGAGTTAAAAAAAGCTCTAAAGGAGATATATACAACTGAAATGGGAACCACTGAGGAGGAAGGTAAAGATGTAATGAGTGTTCCATCTCATTACAAGAAATATAAACAGGGTGAGTCCTACGAAGGAACTGAAAACGCAAAAAATATGGATCTGGCCGAACCAGGAGAAGAGCCTAGACTTGCCTACATTGCAAAGGACCCGACGGAAGAAGAAGAAGAGATTTTGTTAAGCTTACTGAAGGAATACCAAGATATCTTTGCTTGGTCTTATAAGGATCTCAAGGGTGTTGATCCAGAAATCTATCAACATACCATACCTATGAGAGATGATGCAAAACCAAGCAGACAAGGGCCATACACTTATAATGAAAAATTTGCCAGAAAGATCAAAGAAGAGATAGAAAAGCTAAAGGAAGCTGAATTCATTTATGAAATAGAACACACAGATTGGGTGTCACCAGTTGTGGTAGTACCCAAGAAATTGGAAAATTAAGAGTGTATGTCAATCTTAAGAAATCGAACTTTGCAGCTACCATTAGAGACAACTTTCCTCTTCCAATCACTGAGCATGTTTTAGAACGAGTTGCAGGAAAAGAAGCTTACATATTTTTAGATGGATTTTTGGGATACAATCAACTTTTGGTTGACCCCAAAATCAACATACAACTAACTTTGCAATTGAATGGGGTATTTTTGCATGTCTGGTTGTGCCTTTTGGAGTAACTAATGCTCCTGCCACCTTTCAAAGAATTGATGAGCCATGCTTTTAAAGAATATCTTTGGAATTCTTGGAAGTATACATGGATGACTTATGTGCACATTCATAAATCTGGGTTGATCATTTTGAACACCTCAAAAAGGTATTCAAAAAATGTAGACTTTATAGGATTTGGTTAAATCTTGAAAAGTGAACATTCATGGATAGACAAGGAGAAATTCTTGGACATATAGTGTCTAAAAATGGCATAGCTACCGATGTGGATAAAATTCATGTTATTGATGATTTTCTTAGATCGACAACAATCAAAGGGTTCAAGCCTTCATGGGACATTGTGGATATTACAGACGATTCATTTACATGCATGCTATAATTACAAAACCCATGTATAGCTTGATTACACACTTTGAATGAACTGATGAGTGTGAAGAATACTAATTTTATGGTTTTCCTTACTCAACTTGGTAGATCAATTTTAATGAACAAGTGTGGGATCTCTATCCTAAAGATATTTCTTAATTTAAAATTAAAATCCCTTGGAAATAGTGAATCTACACCTTCTCTCTAGATTTTTAATGTATACATAGCTTTAATTTAAATTCTAACATGGTATCATTATTCATTTCTACTAAACACACCTCTACACTAGAGGGATAATTTAGATGAACTTACCTAATACTCTATCTCTTTAGACTAACACTAAAAATAAGGTTTTTACACCTTCTTTCTAGCTTTTCTATGTATACATGAATAATATATTAATTCTAACTTAATAAAGCTATAAAATTACACTAGATGTACCTTTCAACCAGAGGGTTTCATTAATTGAAATTATCTAATACCTTATCTTTCTAGAATGACCCTAAATTCAAGATTTTTACGCCTTCTCTCTAGCTTTCCTATGTATACAAAACCTATACATCAATTATAACTTGATGAAATTGTAGAACACATTAGATACACCTCTGCACCAGAGGGTTTCATTAATTGAAATCACTTAATACTCTATCTCTCTAGATAGTCCAAAAATACGATTTTTACACCTTCTTTCTAGCTTTTCTAGGTACACAGAATCAAAACATGCATTCTAACATGATAATAATAAAATTATGTTATATGTACCTCTGTACACGAGGGTTTCATCATTAGGATCCATTTAGTACCCTATCTCACTAGAATAGTCCAAAAAACAAGATTTTTGCACCTTGTCTCTAGCTTTCCTCTATATACAAAATCCAAAAATGCATTATAACATGATAATATTACAAAATTATGTTAGATGTACCTCTGAAATAGAGGATTTATTCATTAGAATTCATTTAGTATCCTATCTCACTAGAATAGTCCAAAAAATAGGGTTTTTCTACATTCTCTCTAGCTTTTCTCTGTAAACAGAATCAGAATATGAATTCTAACATGATGATATTATAACCTTAAGTTATATGTACCTCCACATTAGAGGATTTTAACATTAGAATTCAGTTAGTACCCTATCTCACTAGAATAGTCCAAAAAATACTGTTTTTACACCTTCTCTCTAGATTTTCTCTATATAAAGAATCAAAACATGCATTATAGCATTATAATATTATAAAAATATGCTAGATGTACCTCTTTACCAGAGGGTTTTAGCATTAGAAATCATTTAGTACCCTATCTCTCTAGAATAGTGCAAAAAATAGAGTTTTTGAACCTTCTCTGTATACAGAATCAATACATGGCTTATAGAATTATAACATTATAAAAATATGTTAGATTTACCTTTGCATCATAGGGTTTCATCATTGGAAATCATTCAGTACCCTATCTCTCTAGAATAGTCTAAAAATAGGGTTAAAAACTATTATTTTTGCTTTTCTCCTAATAACTCTTCATAAGGTTTTGATAAAATTTCATAATATAAAAATTTATAATAATTAAAACCCTTTTATAAGAGCTTATAACTAATTAATCTCTGCAATTTCCCTATCTCTCTAGAAAACCACTAAAAAGGGAGAAAAAACTACTTTTTAGGCACTTTTTCCTTAATTACCCTTAATAGGATGTCAATGAAAATTTATAATAGTGAATATTAGGGTCTAATTAAACTTTTCTCAAGAGGATTTAAGTTAATAAACTTCACACTTAACCTATCTCTCTAAAATAAGAGAAAAAACCTCTTAAAAACCCACTTCTCTCTAGATTTGAGAGGGGAAGAGGGCATAGCTGAGAGAGGGAAGCATTTATAAAATTAATTATAATAAGAATCAAGAAATTGAATACTTAATTACTCATGGTTTCATGAGCTTAAGTATAAACCCAATTACCTCTCTCTAGGATTAAAGTAGATCCTAGAAATTAAGGAATTAGGGTTAGGGTTTGGGCTATGGAAGCTTGGGAGAGGAGAGATTACCTTGAGAGCTTGAGGAAGAAGCTTTCACCAACAAATTTGATGCCCAAATGAGCTTCTAATCTTGCTTTTTATAGGTGAGGGGAGTGGGGAGTCTTACAAAAGCTGCCATTTCAGTCAGAGGCCATCTACATAAAAAATGTGTCTTTTTTTTCTCTTCCTGCCTCATCACCCGTGTCAACCCTCCCAAGTGTCCATAAGATCATATTTGATGGGCTTTGAAATCCATACCCTTTGCTTTTCCTTTGTTGAAATGTTTTCCTGAGTTTGGCCTAGGGGTGAGGCTCGAAGCTGTAAGAAAAGGCATTTGAAAGCGGGATGAGTGTAGGCAGGGTGGTCCTGTCTTTCATCTTCTTCCCTTATATTAATTAAATTATTATTTATTTAAATAATCCATTTCACAATTATAATTTTTGCATCCCGGACATATTTAAGTAAGTCAGGTACTAATTAAAAAGCTGTAAATAATATAATTAAATTATTATAATGATCCCCTAATTTCCACAAAATTATGTCCATGGTTGGAAATGGACCGCAGCATGTTCTCTCAAGATTTTACGTACTGCGGCTTGAATTAATAAGCGAAAAAGAGTGTCGTAAATTTGGTACCTGGTTGCCAGATTCTGGCCAAAAATAATTTTTTCCTTATTTTTAAGGCTATAATTTAGGGGAAAATATTTATAGGTCCAAATTTCTTTTTGGACTATTTTGGCTCCTAAATTTGCAACAAAAACTTTTATTTTTTCCCTAAAAATAGAATTTTTTTTAATGGGCTGGGTCTTTCAGGAGTAATATCGATGACCTGAGTTATGGTCTTAGGTTAATGAAACAATAAATACATCAGTTTCAAAAATGCAGAATAGGAGTTTCACAAGTATAAAATTGGAGAATTTTATAAAGAACGGGACATTACACCTTCTATCAACAAGCTAGAAACTTCTTCTAAGAGAGAGACCAAAACAATTTAGAAGTGGGTCCCAAAATGAAATTCTATTGTAACCAATCTCAAGGTCATGGCACCTGAGAAAAAAGAGGAGGAGCTACCAGAACCTTCATTAATTTTTCACCTCTTCACTCCAATCTTCAATCTACTAAGATTTGGGTATCATTAGAGAATCCTCACCAAGGTATAATCGATCAATTTCCTATAAGTGTACTGCAAGACACAATCAGGCAGTCCAAGTCGCCACCAACTAAAATGTGTTGGGGGCATAAGAGTCAAGAGTCGGGTAGCCAAGCCACCAAATGAGCATGGTATTAGTCCCAATGCTTCAAGTCATAACTACTCTATGTAAATAGATTGCATGTGCTTAAATCCCATTTCTTTTTCTTCATTTGGTATGCAAGTATGCTCAAGATGGAGAATTGAGCTAGTACGTGTGTCGCTCATGCTGGATGAGATGAGCATAAGAGTCAAAGTCTAAGTTACTTAAGTGTCGGTGGAGTGGCAGAGAGTCCTACACTGACGCATTTGTACACAGTAAGGACATGGGGAAACCTCAAAATCAAATGCCCTTTTATGAGTAATGGTAGTTGTTGGAGTGCTTCCAAATGCTCTACATGCTACATTTACTTCTAAAAGAACCCATCTTAACTCTTCTCTCGCACAACATATTGTTTTTCTTGCATATTCTGTGATTGCCTTGATGTATGCAATGATATGTACACAACTGGATATTGCTTTTGCAGTGGGAGTGTTCAGTAGCCTTACATGTCAAATCTTGGCATGAAACATTGAGAGGCAGTGAAAGGAGTCATGCGATATTTGAATGGTACAAAGGATTTGTGCATTTTTTTTGGAAGCAAAGAAGCATGTGTACTTCGGTACACATATGCTGATTACGTAGGGGATATGGACAAAAGGATGTCTACTTCAGGTTATGTCTTCCTCTTTACTGGTGCTTCTATTTCTTGGCAATCTTGTTTGTAGAATTGCACATCCATGTCAACCACTAAAGCCGAGTATATTGCAACATATGAGGCTTGCAAAGGAAGCTATATGGCTTGCTCGACTAGTGGGAGACTTGGGAATTTCTGCTGCGATCCCTACATTCCTAGGCGATTCAACATGAGTATCACGTGAGTGTAAGGGAAGGGGATTTTGGTCGTGAGGAGATATATTTTTTATAAGGTATGGTCCATATATATTGGGGGATTTTTTTCCGTATATAGGGGGTTATTTCCCATTTTTGGTGCACGCAAGTGATGTCTCATTATTATTACTAGTAGTGAATCTTCTGGGCCTACATTACACTGTGATAATCAAAGTGCTATCATGTTGGCAAAGAATCTAGTGTTTCATGCGAAGACAAAGCATATAGATTTGAAGTACCACTTCATTAGGGATGTGCTTGAGGACAAACTTATGGATCTTCTAAAAGTGCACATAGATAATGACCTTACAGATCTTCTGACAAAAGGTCTAGCTTCAAATCAGTTTGCACAGTGTCAGGCACTTATTGGTGCCCGACACTGCACTTATAGATCTTCTGACAAAAGGTCTAGCTTCAGATCACTTTGCACAGTGTCGGGCACTTATGGGTGCTTGAGGACAAACTTATGGATCCTGCTGAAAGTGCACATAGATAATGACCTTACAGATCTTCTGACAAAAGGTCTAGCTTCAGATCAGTTTGCACAGTGTCGGGCACTTATGGGTGCGCATTAGATAGGTTATTCTAACATGATTGTGTATATTTGTATATTTTATACCCCAACTTAAAAACACATTGGCCTTTAAGTGGGTGGTTGTTGTGGAGGTAAAGCCCAATGGGTTAGCCCCAAGTAAGTGGGCGGTCGGACACTAACACTGACTATTCATACTATACAAAACAATAAGGTCTCAAACCCTACCTCACTATTGTGAGTGAGTCCACTACATCTATGTCTCATCTTCTTCTTCACTTCACCTCCATCACACTTCATGCTTTGCAGGCTCCTGCATTGTACCTTCACAAACAAGCCAAGAGGGAACATGCCAATGTTCTCAACACTGAAAGATCTCGCAGACGTACTAGAGCTTATAAAATTGGACTAGACTAGGAGGATGAAAAGAGAGCAGAGCAAACATTCACTCAAAGAATCTTTAGGTACAGTTAAGCGGAGATCATCATAGCATTAGTAAATTTGTTGCAACCATTTTAAGGAAAAAATGAAGATGCTAACATTCAAGGGGTCAAAGAGTGCTGATCCAAATGTGCATATTTAATATTTTGAGCATTGGGCTCGATTGAAAGGCATGGATAGAGAAGAGTTTGTGGAATTTTTTCTACAAACACTAAAAAATTATGACAAAATGTGGTGTTGTCACTATCCTCCTGAGAAACTCAACTTGGCAAGCTATTACGTAAAGCCTTTGTCAGCGACTTCAGTGACTAGTTCATTGATGAAGAATTTTTAAGGAAGCTTGATAAGATAAAGGAGGACAAACACTCTGTGAAGAAATTTGTTTAAAGTATTAAAGACTTAATTAGGCAAGTGGAGTTGCCTTCACCAGACAAGAATCTCAAAGCTTGGTTCCTTAATGGTTTCAATAATAAAAAGCTCAGAGAATAGGAAATTGTGAATCCTACAAAGACTTTTGTTTCATTGATATGTAGAGCATTGAAACTGGAATAGAACTTTAAAAGGCATAAATATAGCTCAACAACCAGTGAGGATTCCAATTCAAGCTCTTAAGACTCTAGCTCTTTTGAAGATGAAGCTGTATCCAAATCCAAGAAGCAGAAATCTAACTATAAAGCTGAAGAAGTTTTAAACCGGCAACTTGAAGAGCTCACTAAAAAAATGCAAACACTCTAAAATATGGTGCACCAGATGCAGGAAGAGCACTCATGCCATTGAAGATTGTATTCAGTGTGACTACTATTCAACATTTGGGCATCTTTGGGAGAATTGTCAAATTCAAATCACACATGTTAAGCAAAAAAAAGAAACAAGAGTGGCCTTGGACAGTGGAACTATGCAATACCAAGTGCTCCGGGTGGCAAAGAACCAAGTATTGACTTTGGTAAAGGAAGAGGCAGAGGGAACACATGAGATAGAGGATCCTTTCAATGCTAAAAATGTGGAGTAGAAGGCCACTATAGTAGAGGTTCAACTGGTGACTAATTAACTAGTTGATGTAGCTACAGTCACACAAAGTTAGCATAAGAAAATGCAAAAGGAGGAAGAAAATAAATCTAACAATATCAAACTAATAAAGAAAGTGCAGTGGTAGGACAAGGGATGAATGGGTTGAGCAGAGAGAACTAGTTGCTAAATATAACTAAGGGTTTGGCTAACCTTCAGTCAAAAGTGGAAAAAACTTTAGCTACCCGACTCGTTCAATGGATATCTCCCAAGGAAAATAAATCAAGACCAATGGGAATAAAATATTTAAACTCTACATGTCTAAAGAATGCTAGTACTACAATGCATAGAGCTAGTATGAGTGGCTAGTGGAGGATTAGCACTTGTGGGAGTCAGAGCAGTAATAGTCCACAAGGAGTATAGCTGAAAGGAATCAGCAAACATCTACCTAGTCTAGCACAAGCTAGAATACTGAGGCAGCTCCAAATTTGAAAAAAGGTATTCTAAAAACTACTGAGCCAATGATCTAGTGATCTAAGGTGGATGGTGTAGCAGACAAGCCAGACATAGGGACTAGTAGTTCAAAGAAACCAGAGCTTGTGGCAGTCGAGGTTGAGGATGTAACGAGAGGGGGTGCTTAAAAATCATTGCACAAGAGGAGTACACATAGAGAATGGAAGGTTGAGTTCATCTCGGATGCAGAAAGTAGAGATTCAAATAGTAACTCTACAGTTGAAATTGAAGAGATTTATCTTTAATTCTGTTGTCACATCGAAAAGATCACACTGGAATTGGGCCAATTAAGATAAAGCACTACCAGCTTGTGATGCTTTCTTGAGAAAGCATGCCAAGCAATAGGAGGATGGAAATATCATGGCTATGGACACTAATTCCATCAAAGATGACAGAGTACCAGGGATTGATCTTGACTGTACAGTTAGGAAACACTAGAAGCCTCTTTCTGGGGTAGTGATTGATGGAGGGGTTGCGGTGAATATCATGAGTGAAGTTAGAAGAAAACAACTTGGAATCCATGATATGAAGTAGGATCCTTTTAAAGTGAGGATGGCTGATGAGAAAGTGGCACAACCTCTGGGGCTTATAGAAGGTATTCATCTCAAGGTGGGAGGAGCTAAATTTCAGACCAATTTCCTTCTATTGGATGTAGGTGCCTCCTACAATATGCTTTTAGGTAGGCCTTGGCTGAAAATAACAAAAGCAGTCCAAGACTACCAAAGAGAGGTGCTCACTGTCCATCATAAGGATAGAAGTATTGAAGTATCTACTATAGATAAATACCCAATTTTAAAAGAGGTGCAACCACTGGTGGTTTGTTAGAAGTAAACTCCCAAAGGGATTTAGAAGATCTCACACTACTATGAATATTTTTCCAATAGTAGAGTTGGATTTAAAAGCAGTATTGATGGACATGGAGAAGCTGAAGGATTAGCAAGAATTGTTTCCCCAAAATTTTATGGAAGAAAATAAAGGGGAAATATGAGTGTGTTGGAATGGAAAATTTAGCCAAAATCAAGCTACTAGCATGACTAGAGAAGTAGAGAAGCAATTGGGGTCTTCTATTGAGACAAAGTTTGAAGCTAGCAAGAGTAGCTCAAAGATAGCTACGACTCTTGCCAAAGAAGCAGAATTAGGGAAGCTCACTCATCACGATGAGTGGAGAGACACAATTGGGAAGAGTAGCAAAAGCGCTACCACCACTGCCAAAGAAGCAGGGTCGGTACAAGCAAGCGTGATCACTAGTGGAAAGATAACAAAATGCCTTTAGTATAGAGCTAGTGAAGGAAGAAGTGAAAAGGAGGATGATCATTCAACAAAAGAAAGGGAGGTCATCAAATTAATCAAAGAAGGATTCTACCAAGTAAGAGAAAATTTGGGTAGTGTTGGCAGACCAAGAGGTGGAAGAATGGAACATGTGATTAGAGGATGTTCCGAAGCTAGTAAAGCTAAACAAGAACTTGAAGAAAGAGTTTAAAGAAGAGATGTAGAATTTGTTTAGAGAATATGAGGATGTCTCTTCCTAGGACCATTTAGACTTGAAGGGTGTGGATCCTAAGGTATGCCAACACAAGATTCCTTTGAAACTAGATGTAAGGCCAGTTCAACTACAGTGGTATCGCATGAATCCCAATTATACCAAGAAATTCAAGGAGGAGATTGACTTATTGAAGACAATATTCAATGCTATAGTAGAGAGCAATGGTTGGTTATTTCCGATAGTGGTTGTGCCCAAGAAGAATGAAAAGCTCAGAGTTTGTGTGGACTATAGAAGATTGAATGCACTTGAACCATTGTAGATCCTTTTCCTCTACCCTTTACAGTCTTGATGCTTGATGAGGTAGCAAGACATGAAATGTACAGTTTCATGGATGGATACAATGGGTACAATCATCTGAAGATTGTGTGAGAAGATATGGAAAATAAAACATTCATAAAATAGAATGAGAAGATTTTATGTATCTCGTAATTCCCTTTGCCTTATGCAATGCTCCAACAACATTTCAAAGATGCATGATGGAGATGTTTTCATATTTTATTCATCAATTTGTGACAGTCTTCATGGATGATTTTATAGTATATTCTAAGGAGACAATCCATCTAGTGTATCTCATAATGGTGTTTCAGTGATGTAGAGAGATAAGAGTCTATCTGAACCCATTCAAGAGTGTATTTTGTGTTTGGAAGGGTCAATTATTGGGACATATAGTGTCCAAAGAGAAGGTGCTAAAATGGACAAGATAAAGTGCAATCAGTTCTCAAGGCTAGTGTTCCCAATTTTGCTACTGAAGTTAGTTTGTCTCTGGGCTATACAAACTTCTACATAAGATTTGTCTATAAGTTTGTTGAAATAGTGGTTCCATTATATGAACTAACTCAAAAGGATTTGAAGTATGAATGATAACCTCAATGTGAAGAAGCTTTTAATAAGCTTAAAGACTTGCTAGCCAGTGAGCCTATGATGAGGCCACCAAATTGGTAGTGCATCTTCCATGTTCACTTGGACGCATTTGGACTGATGATGGGGGAAATTCTGGCTCAACTTGAGGTAGAGTAGCTTACCTTGTTTATTTTGCTACCCACAGGTTTAGCAAAGCTAAAAGAGGCTATTCCACAACTAAGCATGAGGCTCTCATCGTGGTCTTCAATGCAACAAAGTTTCAACATTATTTGTTGGAAAGACTATTTCACTTTTATGTGGATCATCAAGCCTACTTTATCTCATCAATAAGGTGGTCATTCAAGGAAGGCTGGTTCGATGGGATGCTTCTTCTCCAGGATTTTGATTTCAAAATATTTCATAAATGTTGAAAGAACCATTGTGATACTCATTTTTTATCTAGATGTAGTGGCAGTAAGACAAAGGAGTCTTTTGAGAATTGATCCAGTGGATGCTGGATTGTTTTTAGTAACCAGTGACCAGTATGCTACTAATCTCGAATGATGTGATGTTATTTTGTACCTTTGTCATGGACAATCACCAGTAGGGTTAAATAATAGAATGAAAAAAGGCATTAGTACTGAAGACAATGAAGTTTACTTTAAAGAAGAGATTTATAGAATGGGCATTGATGGAGTTCAAAGGAGATGTGTACCATTGGAGGTCAGAGTTATTGTCATCCAAGAAATGTGTGTTGGTAAAGTTGGAGGTCATTTTGCCAATAATATTACTCACAAGAGAATACTGCAAGCAGCACTTTTGTGGGAGCACATACAAACTGATGGTCAAGTTTTGCAAAATCTGGATATATTCCAAAGGTTGGATAGACCTATAGCTATAGATATGAATCCATTGGCCACTATTTAGTTTCCATTCCGAGAAATATGACCTAATCAGAGATGCCACAAAGACTCTTATTAACTTAAATCAGAGAAGTTTATTAACTTAAATCTAGTTAATTATTAACTTAATTTCTTAACTTTGCATCCTTAATCCATTGATAGTTAATAAACTTAAACGTTTCTAGCCCATAGATAGATGGTCTTGACGAATTGTGGAAACAAGTCAGAGAGGCCAATGAAGCCGATGACCTAAGAAGACGAGTAGACAAGACTGGTGACGAACAAGGAGTGTTTCTACCACCAATAGAGGCATTTGAGACAGGATCTCAAATGAATCTAGACGTGCGATCGTATTGGGGTGACAAAGGATCTGTACAATCTATGGATAGTCAACCCCATTCTCTAAGAACACTACCGTCCTACATGGGAGAGTACGAGACCAAGTAAGATGTGGTTGCAGTCCCATCACAGAGACTGTCTCCCAACAAGGCCATCGATTCAAAGGGGCTAGTAGATATTCTATCTACCCCAGTCACCTGTACAATAATGTTAGCCGAGTTGCTCAGAATAAGACCAAACATATGGGTAAATGTCTAGAGAAATTTGGTGTAAAAACCCCAATGACTCAAATCGAGGAAGGCATCAAAGAGCTTGAAATGCCTCAATTAAATACTAAGCCAGTGCCATTAAACAAGGTAGGCGAGTATTATGAGGGAGAAGATGGAAACACCACCCTTCCTGTGGAATTCAATAATGTAAAAACCATGGCAATCCTTGACAGTGGAGCCGGTGTGGCCATTCCAACCAAAGAGGTTTGGAAAAAATGGGGAAAACCTGCCTTGATATCCACTCGAATGACCCTGCATCTTGCAGACGGACACAAGGAAAAGCCCCTAGGACTGCTAGAAAAAGTACTTGTTACTTCTTGTGGCATTGAATATGAACACACTTTTGCTGTTGTTGACTTTGGCAAGAAGAAAAACTATCAAATCATTCTGGGAAGAACATTCATGCGACAATTGAAAATGGTCCAAGATTGGGGTTATGACCATATATACCTGAGACATATGGAAACCATAACAAAGGTAAACTTGAGGGACCATAGCTATAGGGATGTGACGAGAACACCGGTTGAGGAGTTTGATTCCGCCACAGTTGCAGGATCAGAACTTTCAGCTTGGTTAGGTAAGCCTAAAGAACTGTTGATGTGTGGAGCTTCACAATGTGATAGCTTGAAACGTGAGGAATGTATCCTAGAGCGGGTTATAGAGGATAAGGACTATATCCTAGAACCATTTCCTGAAGAAGAGTTAGAGCCTTTTGAATGGGAACACATCTTGGCTACTCTAGACGTGTGTGCCGTGGAGGATGCTCCCACAACAAAGTTTTGTGATGAAAATGGCTATGATGTCGTTCCTTATTTTGCAGTGAGTGTAATCCAGGAAAATGAAGAGAACCAGACATCAACAAGCTCTCGAAATAAGGAGCAAACAAAGAAATGTGGAGAATCGAAAGATGAAGAAGACGACGAGTTCTATGACTCTGTAGAACACTTCGAGCTTCCAGAAGATCAACGACCCGGGAATCAATGTCATTGCTACACAAATAAAGTGCATCAAGAGTGGATTCCAAAGTCCTCGGTGAAGACACAGCCACCACAAGTATCCTCATACATGGCTCCTAATAAAGATGCAAAGACTTAGGTAGGAGGAATACGACCAGAGCAACAAGCTAACAATGCTCTAATCAATGGGCTAGAAAAGTCATCCAAGAAACTACCACCCACGAGCAAACAGACAATAACTTTTTACTACCAGCCAAAAAATCAAGGAAAAGTACAGGAAGTCAATCTTGTTGAGGATAGTAGCGATAGTGATGAAACTTACGACATCCCCTATCATTAACTCAGGCGATCACTATCACCAACCCCTTCAGCAACAACCATGACAGGTCAAAAGAACAGGACAACAAGTCAAAGTCAAAAAGCTCGACAACTCTGGATACCAAAAATCCAGATCGGCCAAAAACAGATATGGATCAAGAAGACAAAGATCTCTAATGACAAATCACAAGATCCAACACCAAAACAAAAACAAGGAAAGCGTGCGAACGGGTAAGAATATCACAAGGTCGCAAGCTTTCACAACTCAGGTTTGGGCTCCAAAGAAGTTGATTCAAGCACAAAAAATTCAGGAATTTATTTGGATTCCAAAACAACCACAGTATCAACTTTCAAAGCCTAAATCCCGTCCACAACCAAGCGTACAAGGGCTGAAGCAAAGACCACTTTCGACTCACACAACAAAAATGTGGATCCCAAAGAAGTCTCTTCAAACACAAACGAAGCACGGACAAGTATAGGTTCCCAAACGAGAGTTAGCAACAAAACAGCCAATAATCGCAAAGAAATGGGTCCCAAAGAAGAACAACAAAACTGTTGTCATTGCATCGCCGCTTGAATTCTTACAATTCTTCCTACGATTACAGTACAGTTAGAAGAGAGCAAGTCGCTTCAATCAAGCAATGATACAGGAGCCTCAAAGACCATTACATTGCTTAGAATAGGAAGCCTCGCCAACAAATGCCAATAAGCAAATTGCTTATACGCACATCTTGCACAACATAAATCTTTTCCATACATTGACTGTGTATGCATAATAGGGCTACATTACAAGGCCTGCATAGGCACAACTTTTAATTGCCCAAGCACAACACATACCCTTTGCGATACCCTGTCATAAAGGATGACTCCAAATAGGAAGGGGGGAGGCATTCTGAATGCGGACCTAATATTATAACTATTAGAGGGCAATGTTTTGTGAGATGCATTGAATTTTTGCGTTTTATTGTGATAATTTTTGACGAAATTTAGAGTATATGCCGTCATAGTAGTGTTACAGAGGAGTATGGAGAGAAAATCCATATATGAGCCCCTAGGGACATGTGTATAGTGTACATAGCATTTAGATTTCTATTTGAATGATTTTTCTTTTGTTGAGTTGTTTTAAGATTTTCTTTGTTTATTATTAAAAAATAAATAAAAAAAATCCATAATCCACATGAAGAAAAGACTGACAAGAGGCCTGAGCACTACAAAGAGAAGAAGGTACAGGGAAACGATGAGATTTCACAAAGTATGTCTCAGCAGCCACTACTATAGCCGAAGAACTTGTCACAAAGCAGTGTCAACATGCAACCGACAAGTCATACAAGTCAGAGTCGAGTAGCTAAGCCACAAAATGAGTGAGGTGTTAGTCCCAAAGCTTCAAGTAATATTATCCGTGGTCTAAGCGTCTTAGCTATTTTAGGTACTGCTCAAGCTGGGAGAGTTGAGCATATTTACGTTGTGTCGCTCATGCTAGTATAGGTGAGCAAAAGAGTCGAAGTCTACTATACTTAATTCTGGTGAAGTGAAGGAGAAGGTCCAAAAGACACTCACGTACTGAGCACTATGAGATACGAGTGGGGAAACTTCTACATTGAAAACCCTTCTTGGAAAGGTGGAAGCTATTGAGACATCTTTTGATGTCACATGTGCTACATTTATTCCTCGAAACACCCATCAACTCCTTCTTTCACATTGCATGATTTTGTTGACAAATATGCATATAGAGTGTCCCATAATTGGCACTTGCATCAGGCACTCTTTCCGTGTTTCACCCAAGCACTCACCTTTCATGAACATGTACTTCACGTTCAACTGCTCAACTCCAATAAGAGCGTATACCAAAGGCATTTTTTTTCCCACCGGGTTTTTTCCCTTTGGTCATCCAGGTTTTAGACCCTAATCTAAAGACACCTATCACCATCCTCTTGTACATATTCCTTCTACATCAACAATAAGAAAATGCTACTCAAATCAATTGAAAAATGAATTGGAGCACCAATTTCAGATCATAGCATACTTCTCCTCAATGGCGAGTCAACGAATGGCCTACAATGACGGATGCAGACAACACTAACAACATGATTGCACGGGAACAAAGAAGTTACCAATGAAGAAGAGCAAACACAAAAGTAATGAGAGGATCTCAAAAGATAAATGGTTACGATGATAGACCTCCGCTCTAATGGATCATAGTTCATGTTGTGGTTCGACAAAGATACAAGCAGTTCAACAGATGAAGCCAAAACAACAACAAAGTGTTGACCGTTGGGTCAAAAACACAACTTAACTCAAGAACAAAGAAGTCCTCGATGAAAAAGAGCAGACATAAGGGTAATCAGAGGATCGCAAAAGCTTGTCCTTGATAATCCGCATCGAATGCTCGACAGGGTTCTGAACCTCAAATTAGACTAATTAAGTCCTGGATTCGGCCTGACAGACAGACTTTGCATTGGAGTGCAACTTGGCCTAAAGAAGTTATGGGTTTAGCCATACAATTTCTACAAAATCCTTACAAAGTTGTGGTCTTGACGAATTGTGGAAACAAGTCAGAGAGGCCAATGAAGCTGATGACCTAAGAAGACGAGTAGACAAGACTGGTGACGAACGAGGAGTGTTTCTACCACCAATAGAGGCATTTGAGACTGGATCTCAAATGAATCTAGATGTGCGATCATATTGAGGCGACAAAGGATCTATACAATCTATGGATCGTCAACCCCATTCGCTAACAACACTACCGTCCTACATGGGAGAGTACGAGACCAAGTCAGATGTGGTTGCAGTCTCATCACAGAGACTGTCTCCCAACAAGGCCATCGATTCAAAGGGGCTAGTAGATATTCTATCTACCCCAGTCACCTGTACAATAATGTTAGCCGAGTTGCTCAGAATGAGACCAAACATGTGGGTAAATGTCTAGAGAAATTTGGTGTAAAAACCCCAATGAATCAAATCAAGGAATGCATCAAAGAGATTGAAATGCCTCAACTAAATACTAGGCCAGTGCCATTAAACAAGGTAGGCGAGTACTTCGAGGGAGAAGATGGAAACACCACCCTTCCTGTGGAATTCAATAATGTAAAAACCATGGCAATCCTTGACAGTGGAGCAGGTGTAACCACTGCAACCAAAAAGCTTTGGAAAAAATGGGGAAAACCTCCCTTGATATCCACACGAATGACCCTCCAGCTTGCAGACGGACACAAGGAAAAGCCCCTAGGACTGCTAGAAAAAGTACTTGTTACTTCTTGTGGCATTGAATATGAACACACTTTTGCTGTTGTTGACTTTGGCAAGAAGAACAACTATAAAATCATTCTGGGAAGACCATTCATGCGACAATTGAAAATGGTCCAAGATTCGGGTTATGACCATATATACCTGAGACATATGGAAACCATGACAAAGGTAAACTTGAGGGACCACATCTATAGGGATGTGACGAGAACACCGGTTGAGGAGTTTGATTCCGCCACAGTTGCACGATCAGAACTTCCAACTTGGTTAGGTAAGCCTAAAGAACTGTGGATGTGTGGAGCTTCACAATGTGATAGCTTGAAACGTGAGGAATGTATCCTAGAGCGGGTTATAGAGGATAAGGACTATATCCCAGAACCATTTCCTGAAGAAGAGTTAGAGCCTTTTGGATGGGAACACATCTTGGCTACTCTGGACGCGTGTGCCGTGGAGGATGCTCCCACAACAAAGTTTTGTGATAAAAATGGCTATGATGTCGTTCCTTATTTTGCAGTGAGTGTAATCCAGGAAAATGTAGAGAACCAGACATCAACAAGCTCTCGAAATAAGGAGCAAACAAATAAATGTGGAGAATCAAAAGATGAAGAAGACGACGAGTTCTATGACTCTGTAGAACACTTCGAGCTTCAAGAAGACCAACGACCCGCGAATCAATGTCATTGCTACACGAATAAAGTGCATCAAAAGTGGATTCCAAAGTCCTCGGTGAAGACACAGCCACCACAAGTATCCTCATACATGGCTCCTAATAAGGATATAAAGACTCAACTAGGAGGAATACGACCAGAGCAACGAGCTAACAATGCTCTAATCAATGGGCTAGAAAAGTCCTCCAAGAAACTACCACCCACGAGCAAACAGACAGTAACTTTTCACTACCAGCCAAAAAATCAAGGGAAAGTACAGGAAGTCGATCTTGTTGAGGATAGTAGCGATAGTGATGAATCTTACGACATCCCCTATCATCAACTCAGGCCATCACTGTCACCAACCCCTTCAGCAACAACCGTGACAGGTCAAAAGAACAGGAAGTCAAAGCAAAAAAGATCGACAAATCTGGATACCAAAAAGTCAGATCGGCCAAAAATAGATATGGATCAAGAAGACAAAGATCTCTAATGACAAATCACAAGATCCAACACCAAAACAAAAACAAGGAAAGCGTGCAAGAACAGGTAAGAATATCACAAAGTCGCAAGCTTTCACAACTCAGGTTTGGGCTCCAAAGAAGTTGATTCAAGCACAAAAAAGTCAGGAATTTATTTGGATTCCAAAACAACCACAGTATCAACTTTCAAAGCCTAAATCCCGTCCACAACCAAGCGTACAAGGGCTGAAGCAAAGACCACTGTCGACTCACACAACAAAAAGGTGGATCCCAAAGAAGTCTCTTAAAACACAAACAAAGCACGGACAAGTATGGGTTCCCAAACGAGATTCAGCAACAAAACAGCCAATAATCGCAAAGAAATGGGTCCCAAAGGAGAACAACAAAACTGTTGTCAGTGCATCGCCGCTTGAATTCTTACAATTCTTCCTACGATTACATTACAGTTAGAAGAGAGAAAGTCGCTTCAATCAAGCAACGATACAGGAGCTTCAAAGACCATTACATTGCTTAGAATAGGAAGCCTCGCCAACAAATGCCAATAAGAAAATTGCTTATACCCACATCTTGCACAACATAAATCTTTTCCATGCATTGACTGTGTATGCATAATAGGGCTACATTACAAGGCCTGCATAGGCACAACTTTTAATTGCCCAAGCATAACACATACCCTTTGCGATACCCTGTCGTAAAGGATGACTCCAAATAGGAAGGGGGGAGGCATTCTGAATGCGGACCTAATATTATAACTATTAGAGGGCATTGTTTTGTGAGATGCATTGAATTTTTGCGTTTTATTGTGATAATTTTTGACGAAATTTAGAGTATATGCCCTCATAGTAGTGTTATAGAGGGGTATGGGGACAAAATCCATATATGAGCCCCTAGGGACATGTGTATAGTGTACATAGCATTTAGATTTTTATTTGAATGATTTTTCTTTTGTTGAGTTGTTTTAAGATTTTCTTTGTTTATTATTAAGAAAAAAATTAAAAAAATATCCATAATCCACATGAAGAAAAGACTGACAAGAGGCCTGAGCACTACAAAGAGAAGAAGGTACAGGGAAACGATGAGATTTCACAAAGTATGTCTCAGCAGCCACTACTACAGCTGAAGAACTTGTCACAAAGCAGTGTCAACATGCAACTGACAAGTCATACAAGTGAGAGTCGAGTAGCTAAGCCACAAAATGAGTGAGGTGTTAGTCCCAAAGCTTCAAGTAATATTATCCGTGGTCTAAGCGTCTTAGCTATTCTAGGTACTGCTCAAGCTGGGAGAGTTGAGCATATTTACGTTGTGTCGCTCATGCTGGTATAGGTGAGCAAAAGAGTCGAAGTCTACTATACTTAATTCTGGTGAAGTGAAGGAGAAGGTCCAAAAGACACTCATGTTCTGAGCACTGTGAGATACGAGTGGAGAAACTTCTACATTGAAAACCCTTCTTGGAAAGGTGGAAGCTATTGAGACATCTTTTGATGTCACATGTGCTACATTTATTCCTCGAAACACCCATCAACTCCTTCTTTCACATTGCATGCTTTTGTTGACAAATATGCATATAGAGTGTCCCATAATTGGCACTTGCATCAGGCACTCTTTCCATGTTTCACCCAAGCACTCACCTTTCATGAACATGTACTTCACGTTCAACTGCTCAACTCCAATAAGAGCGTATACCAAAGGCATTTTTTTTCCCACCGGGTTTTTTCCCTTTGGTCATCCAGGTTTTAGACCCTAATCTAAAGACACCTATCACCATCCTCTTGTACATATTCCTTCTACATCAACAATAAGGAAATGCTACTCAAATCAATTGACAAATGAATTGGAGCACCAATTTCAGATCATAGCATACTTCTCCTCAATGTCGACGAATGGCCTACAATGACAGATGTAGACAACACTAACAACATGATTGCACAGGAACAAAGAAGTTACCAATGAAGAAGAGTAGACACAGAAGTAATCAGAGTATCTCAAAAGATGAATGGTTACGATGATAGACGTCTACTCTAATGGATCATAGTTCATGTTGTGGTTCGACAAAGATACAAGCAGTGCAACAGATGAAGCCAAAACAACAACAAAGTGTTGACCGTTGTGTCAACAACACAACTTAACTCAAGAACAAAGAAGTCCTCAATGACAAAGAGCAGACATAAGGGTAATCAGAGGATTGCAGAAGCTTGTCCTTGATAATGCGCATCGAATGCTCGGCAGGGTTTTAAACCTCAAATTAGACTAATTAAGTCCTGGATTCAGCCTGACAGAAAGACTTTGCATTGGAGTGCAACTTGGCCTAAAGAAGTTATGGGTTTAGCCATACAATTTCCACAAAATCCTTACAAAGTTGTGATTGGCTCACAAGATGAGAAAGCCAATCACTCTATTCTACAGATTGTAGAAGTTGTTTCTGAGAATCACAAATACTCCGAATTCACAGATTTGTTGGAGCAAATGATGGATGGATCTTTCTCTATCCATGATAATAAGAGTCAAGTTAAACGACATTGGGTTCTTTTTGAATTTATATATGGCAGTAGACCTATAATGACAGAAACAGATGCTGCAGCTCGGAGCGTGGATGTGAAAGACATAAAGCTCGTCATCAATTATGATTTTCCTGAATCATGTGAAGACTATGTACATCGGATTGGACGAAAAAGACAGGCTACTACAAAGGCTATAGTCTATACTTTCTTTCCAACAACAAAACGACAGCAAAGACCACATCGCCATCGACAATCAGGTCAAGTCGGGGACGACATGAACGCGGAAGGGGGGAATGTTGACCACTGGGTCAACAACACAACATAACTCAAGTTTCGTACCAAAGTCTTATCTTTTGCGAGTTATGAAATGCTGCGGATTATGGCTATAAACGTCATTTGTAATGAGTAGTTATTCTAGTTTCAGAAGCCGGGGTGCAATGGCACTTCCAGATTGTAAATACAAAGCCATTTGACCCATTCAACCCCATTTTTGGTTAAACCTAAGGTAGCCTTAGTATATAAGGTACCTAGGTTATTTTGTAAAGGAGACTTTTATCATAATCAAAACTTAGCGCTGCCGTCTACTATGTGTGAGAGAGAAAGAGAGTGAGCGTGAGCTTCATCCTCTCGCTACGCCCGGCTCACTCAACACATTGGCAATCCGACTGCACCGTTGTTGTAGGCTCGAGGAGAGCTACGCGACAACACCAAGCATTCCACGCAAGATGAAGCGCACACTTCGACGCATCTACGAGCTATTTGTGCCCGTAAGTGTATCAAACGATGTCTATTTTCTGCGTGCTAGTAGTCTATAGAATCGTGGAGACATAAGCTACGCATAGGTACTCATAAATTTCAGTTTCGGGCACTTTCCAAATTCAGATCTGTCATCCTACGCGTTTTCCGCAGATGGGTTTAGAGTGAGGGTTTTGAGTGTAGAAGCTTAGGGACAGGTGTATCCTAGTGAGGGGATGGTGTTCCTTAAGTTTCGTACGAATCTGGCATGATTAGGCGAGTTACCTTTAGCATGTGTGTATGTGGCTAGGTGGTGTAGTTGAGAGCAGTGAGGTTCTTGATTGTGGTTTAGTTGGCCTTCCAGAGTGTTGTATGTGTAGGATGGTCTCAGCCTGACAAGCTAAAGACATTTCCTCCATGTGCCTATCGTGTCATTTGTGTCCTCGATTGACATTATGTTGATCTAGGTAGTGTTTGCATGCACTTCATGGGTGTGTGAGTCGCTTCCCGTCCAACACATGAAATGATGCCCGTGAATCCAACATCCAATCATGCATGGCAAGATCATCCATGTCAACAAGGTGTGCTCCATCCAAGCTTGAGGTTAGAAGAATATCACCATCTTCAACATCCTCACTTACTGCATTGATCTCTTCAATCTTCACACTTGAACTTTCTTTGTCCTTGCCTCCTTCTTGATTCTTTTCTTTGCCTTTCTCCCTTTTCTAGATGTAATAATTCTTTTTCAAATGCCCCTTCTTATGAGAATAATAGCACTCAACACCTTTGTTATTCCGACCACGTGACTTATGGAGTGACTTATAGCGGTACAAGAAGTATCCCAGCTCTCTGGTAGCGTAACCAGCAAAAATATTGATCTCACATAATCATCAAACTTTATTTCCTGTGAGCTGAGTTGACTAAAAATAGTGTTAAGCTCATTAGGATGACTGGACATGGATGTCCCTTCTTTCATCTTAAGATCAACTAGTCCCTGGAGTCAATAGACCTGCAAAGCTACACTCTTTTTCTCGTACAAGTCACATAATTTCTTCCATAGCTCAAAATTGGCCTTCATGTCCTTGACATTGATATACATGCTCTTTGACAAAGTCAACATTATGGTAGACCTGGGAAGTTCATCCAAGTCCTACCAATCATCATTTATCACCCCTTCTGGTTTAATGCCCTATAATTTTATGGGCCTGACCTACTTCTTTTGCACCACCATATTGTAACATTGCAACATATATATATACACATATATATATATATATACATACATGCACACACACACACACATATATATGTATATGTGTGTATGTATGTATGTATGTATGTGTGTGTATGTATTTACATACATACACACATACATAAATACATACATATGTACGTACATACATACATACATACATATACATATACATATATATATACATATACATACATATATATATATATATATATATATATATATATATATGTATATATATATATATATATATATATATATATATATATATATATATATATATATATATATATACATATGCATATGTATATGTATATGTATATGTATATGTATATGTATATATATACATATACATCTATATATATGCATATACATATACATATGTACATATATATATATATGTATATATATATTTATACACACACACACACACACACATGCATGCACGCGCACACGCACATATCTATATACCTTTGAGTGCTCATGAGGATTGCCTAAAATTTTGTGGTTAGGAGCTTCTATAGTTGTTCAGTCGCCGTTGCAGACAAGATGTCGCTAGACACAGGCATTCTCAGCTACTTCAGACACCTATTCATCCCACAATCTAGTGCTTCTGCATATCTGCAATCCATTGACACCCTAGAGAGCTAGGTACTTCATTGGCATAATCAAATATTCAGAATTGCGATAATCATCTCATCTTTTAAGAGACTCCTCTCCAACGACGTCGAGATTGAAGAAGCTAATACTACTGGTAAATGGAGTTTACCTAAAGTTTCAACTTCCCATGTATATAAGCATAACAAAGTTTTTGCCCTTTCCACTAATACCCTTTACCATGAAACTCATGGTAGATTAACTATTAAAGTTAGTGATTTTGATAACCACATCATACCAAGTTTTAGAAGAAGGCATTAAGAAAAGGACATCAGTTTGTGCACATAGGATATATTGCCGTGGGAATAATATCTTTGTTTCTAAAAGGCCTTAATGCTTCTTGTGTGGGAGCTCTACTAGATACTCGGCATAGAAACTTACCTGACCAGACAATTAGTGTCTTACAGGGAAGTTTGTCTAATGGACCAATCTACATAGAATATCTTCCCAACTTCCCTTGTAGTCTCACAAACAGATATTTTGATGAGGTAATCTCTCTCTTCATTAAAACCCATGGCTTAGATCTCAAACATAACTTTGACCACCTACAGATAGCCTATCGCATGATAATCCGTACTATCAACACTTTATACCCTCAGTATACAATTCTGGCTATTTATGAGATAATGAATCTCAAATCCGCGGTCAGAATATTGTGTCAAAGGTGGATGATACAACTTTGGGCAGTTTTCTTGAAATGGTTAATTGGCAAGAAGTTGAATTCCCTACATAATGGAAATTGGATATTTCTAAGACTCTGCTCAATGAGGTACAACAACCAGTAGCTTTAAATATTCAAAATCTTGGATCTACAGCACAATAAAAAATCTTAGGCAGATCCAAATCTAGAAAAGATATAGCTTGTGTCATTGAGAAACCGGTATACCAGATATCCTTCGGACCATCTGATTATCCAACCAGTCAAGTCTCTACTTCAACTTCCCATCGATGCCATTCACCTCTAGCATTGGCATGTATTCATACAGAAACCTATAAAGATTATGAAGGACTGTTTTGATGCAAACTCGGAGAGTCCTTCAAGCAGATGTATGATGTGATTATTAGAATCACTATCTTTGGTTTACCATGAGTTTCATGGTAAAGGGTATCAGCGGAAAGAGTAAAAACTTTGTTATGCTTATATACCTGGGAAGTTGAAAATTTAGGTAAACTCCCTTTACCAATAGGATTAGCTTCTTCAATCTTGATGTTGTCAAAGAGGAGTCCCTTAAAAGATGAGACAACAAGAAGACATCAAAGGCATGACTATGAAGTTCAAAGACATCCTCAAAATCAAACCCCTACTTCGATAGTCCATCCGAAAGCTTCTACATCTATTATGCATCCTCTTATTGAAGCCGCTGACTACATCCAAATCTGTAGTAAAAATGACAAAGACATCTTGGAAGCCATCCAACAAATAAGTATTCAATGCAACCAACTACATCATCAGTTGCTATATGTTCAGTCCCAACTTGTAGCTACAAAAGCTAAATTAGATCTAGTCTATGGGAGAGTTCAACAATTTCCCGAGCTCACTGCATTAGCACAAATAGCTAATGAACCCACAATAGATTGGATCCCCGAACGCAATATCAATGGATGCCATATTCTTCAATTCAATCCAGCCTACAACAAAGAATACTATTCTAAGATATGGATTAAATTTCCCCAAGAGAAATCCTTTCAAGATGCTCTTTGGGATTCTGTCTCTTTTTTCTTATATTAACCAAGCATTGTTTCCTTCACACCTTCTCCTAAGTCTCTCTTATGGAATCATCGTATCCTATGTTGATAATTCAAAGGGTCAGATCAACAAAATTGTTCTCTGTAAAGCTGGCCTTAGGGAATTCCAAGATGGAAACTTATTTACATTTACATCCCCATCCTAATACAGATCTTGAATGGTTTGCTGATGAAAGAATCAAATCTCTAAACAACTTGAGCATATTGCTTCTCAGTTGGCACAACAAACAAGTGACAACCCACTGGCCTCTGGGGACAGAGAAGAATATCGAATCTCTTTGCCTGGTGATCCTAAGCTTATAGGGCTTAAGTCTACACATCCTGGTATGTCTCTAGAAGATACTAAGCTATGTCATGAAGAGATTGATCATCTTCTTGCAGATGGCTTAATTGCTCCATCCAACAATGAGTTCGCATATCAGGCCTTTTATGTCAACAATCACTCTGAGCAGAAAAGAGGAAAAAAAATATTGGTGTGATTAATTATAAACCAATCAATTGCAATGACTGGCTGAAACATAGAAGATTTCGTTTACCTAAAAGATGAATTGCTACGAAGAATAAAGCATTGTCAGGTCTTTTCCAAGTTTGACCTAAAGAGTGGCTTCTAGCAGTTCAAGATCCAGCCTCAAGATAGATACAAAACCAGTTTTGTTGTCCCCCAAGGTATGTACAAATGGAATGTGCTTCCTATGGGGCTCAAGCCAACACCTTCTCTTTGTCAAGAAAGAACAAAAATAATCCTTGCTGATTGTAAAGAATTTCTACTTCTTTATATTGATGACATTCTGGTTTATTCAAAAGATGTTCAGAGCCATGTCAAGCATCTTCAATTGTTCATACAGAAGTTGCACAAGACAGGGTTGGTGCTAAGTTTTTAAAAAAATGAACTCTGCAAACCACAGGTGGAGTTTTTGGAAATTGGAATTTATGCAGGTTGTATCAAAATGTAAAAACATGTGTTGCAAAAGCTACAAAGCTTTCCCAATCAACTCAAAGATCGTAAAGAAGTTAAATCCTTTGTTGGATGTTTGCAATGGACTGCTCCTCGGTATACTCAAGTGGACAAGGACTTACTACCCTTCAAAACTCTTGAAAGGAGTAAAATTTTGTTTGGGTCTGATGAGTTATCACAGGCAGTAATCAAGATCAAGTATGTTTGCCAGAATCTTCCTCCCCTTAACATCACTCTTGATAAAACTCTTATTATTTATTCCGACGCTTCTAAAGAAGCATGGGGAGTCATTCTCTGTGAAGATCATAATGGTACCCCCATCCTCTGCCGATGGGCTTCGGGACGCTTCAAAGATGCAGAAATCCGGTCACACTCAATCTAGAAAGAGATTTTGGCGGGAGTCAATGCTATTCTATCTTTTTGGTTGTTTCTTATGGGGATTCCCTTTACACTTCGAAGTGACCTTAAACACTTTGATAAGTTTTTAAAAGAGAAAAATGTTGGAAAAGTTGTGAATGCTCGAATTTATCGATGGACCTACAAGCTGAGTCATTTTGATATTACTTATGAATATATTGAAGGGAACAAAAACAATATTATGGATCTTATTTCTCTGAATAAAAAGTGACAAAAGCACTGAGATCATACAAAAAGAATAAAGTGAGATCAGTAATGACACAAAGAAAACCCACTACTGTAAAAAGGCACTTTATACCAAAATGTAACATGTAGCCTAGCGTGAAAATAACACAAGTGCCCAATCCTATATATAGAGGAGGCCTTGTTTCATTGTAAAGGACGAGATTTTTGAATCATTATCTGGCTATCCCTTTGTACATCTTCCATCTCCATAACCCTGCGTGTCTAGCCTTTGTAACCTCCAACAATATAAGTATCTTCAGGTGTATCCATTGTCTCTGTACTTTGTTGTCTCTATGTTG
This sequence comes from Adiantum capillus-veneris, assembly GCF_014529385.1. Lineage (NCBI taxonomy): Eukaryota > Viridiplantae > Streptophyta > Polypodiopsida > Polypodiales > Pteridaceae > Adiantum > Adiantum capillus-veneris. The sequence goes on from NC_140952.1 coordinate 67,368,375, forward strand.
TCTCTATGCATCCATCTCTACATCAGTTCTAAATCGTTTGTCTGGCATTTGTTCTAAATTGGTATCAGAGCCCTGTTTTATGTTTGTGATTAATTGTGAGAAATATTACTAGTAACCTCTGAGTGCTCGTGAGGATTGCCTAGAATTTTGTGGCTAGGAGATTCTATCATTGTTCAGTCGCCGTTGTAGGCAAGGTGCCACTAGACAAAAACATTCTCAACTACTTTAGACTCCTATTCATTGCATTACGCATCTGTCAGCTAGAAAGGAAGCCTGAGGATATTGAGGTTGCAAAAGTCCGTTTGAAGGATGCAAGACTAAAAAATAAAGAAAGATTTGATAAGAGGCATAGGCTTAGACCAAAGCCTATTGAAGAAAAGGATTGGATGCTGATGTATGACAAAAGTCTTGACAATCAGCACAGCACCATAAGGAAGCTGTCAAAAAGGTGGTTTGTTCCATATGTAGTAAAACATGTACATGGGAATGCTCCATTTTCCTTGACTGAACTTGATGGTATTGAAATACAGATTTCAATAGCATCGAAAAGGATCAAGGTATTCAAAAGAAGGGATGACAAAGACCTTTTTGAATAACAAGAATGTAAGGATGAAAGCCTTGACGACAATGCGGGGTATGAGAATGAAGAAGCAAGGGATAATGTACCATAATTTGATGAGGATGAGGGTGACATTCAAATCAGCATAGATTTGAACAAGGACTGGACCTGCATAGCAGCTTGGTGGCACATACCAGAGGATGTGCAGGTTTAGAGGGGGTGGATATCGTGTTGTGGCATGTCATGCAGTGACAGTATGCTCAGTTACTAACTCGTCTGTTCTCAGATGCATGGACATGCTATAGGTGATGTACATGTTGTACATATGCTTTAAACTATAAACCACTATGAATATTTAATGGTTCCAATCAAGGATAGCATAAGTGAATTCTTAGCAGTTAGGAATTTGATGGAAGATCAGAGTCAATGATATTAATGTGGGAAGCTTGGATGGTGGGTATCCCTCCAGATGCAATGCCATGTACTTCTCTACTTAATATGTAGTAGTCATTGAGGTTTATAAGGTGAGGGACAAGCACATTTGTCCGAAATGGTAGATGACAATGTAGGGAGATGGGCACTTTAATAGGTAGTAGAGTTGGATTAAAGCTCTATGGGCTAGCTTATGTCTCATGGAAAATATTTATGTAGTAGCTGACATGGAAGAGAAGGTAGAAAAGCATCAAAGCCATGAAAATTAGGAATTGAGCATGAAAAAACCCAGGGTGTAGTGTGTGGACTGACACGAGTAAATTTTATTCATGAGCTTGTGGGTATGTGGGAACAAGCCTCAATGGACAAAACACTTAATAAGAATTAAAACAAGGCGTCCAGAGGAGGATGAGTGGCACTGCCGGTTGAGAGAAGCATCTCATTCTCTGCTATCGTGCACACAAAGAGTGTGTGTGTGTGTGTGTGTGTGTGTGTGTGTGAGAGAGAGAGAGAGAGAGAGAGAGAGAGAGAGAGAGAGTTGCGCAGCTCACACACAACGAAGAAGGCATGTCATCAACTCTAAAAAGGATATTAATGTTACTGGCCCGTAATACAAGGCTACACTTTTGTACTAAAAATCAAATCGATGCAATAGCAATTTCCATTATCAAAGCTGGGCACTTTTGGATTGTTCCAGTACTTTGAGTGTAGATGCTCACACATAACCTTCATTCTAGTATGATGTGAATATAAATGATCTATCAAAGAGATTGTATCATTGTTAGCAGCAAGCTAACGCGGACACCATTTTTCGGACTTCTCCTCGTAAAACAATTATTATTTTGATAAATCGGGAATATTGTAACTCCTATTTTCTTGGTAAATTTTGTAATTAATGAGCCAGGGCTACAAGCTTCGAGATTGTATCAACCAGTTAATTCCGAGCTTTGGTAGAACTCCAGATTATTACTTTTGACCACTCAAAAAACTTGGCTAAGGTATAAAAGCCAATTTTTGTAAGTGTTTTCCAAGTTTTTGGATAAGAAATACACAGAGTGAGCTAACGACGCTCACTTCTCTCCTTCTCGCGCTTCCTACTCCCTCTCCGGTTGTCACATTGCGAATGCGTTTGTTGCATTGCACCTGCAGGTAAGAGCTCTACACATTGACGTAAGCCATTCACCGTATTTCATAGCTTTTGGCGTTGCCGACCCGCGGTCTAATTTCATCAGAATTAGGAATTTACACTTTTAAATCGAAAACTAAGCATATGCAGGGTATTGGGACATCATTGCTAAGCATTTAGATGCATTCTGGGTCGAAAACGACTAGGTCAAAAATCCACTGCTATTAATAGTCGCGATTTTGGAACTTGACCTAAAGTGGAGTTTGAGGCCATAGGCATGTGTGCTTAGGTCTTATAAACTTGTTCTAGAAGTTTCATTACGTTTGGATGCCATTTGATGATGTAACGGATGTGATTTGCTTGCCGATGAGTGATTGGCTTTTGGTGATTTCAGTCACTTGAGTGTAGCTTGAGTTAGATACGAGTTGTTAGTTGTTTTCCAAGAGATTGACAACCTCTTGTAGCCTCTATGCACTAGTCGATTCAGCTTCGTCCCATGGTTTGACAAATTAATCGTGATTCTCGCTAATACTGCAATAAGATAGGAAGGTGAGGTTAGACATGTATCCCACATTTGGCGCCATTGTCGGGGATCGAAGAGACCTAAAGTAGGGAAAAACAAGAGCGTCTTGTGTAATTGTCCTTTAACTTTCTCTAGGTTCGCCTAGAGTTCAAAACTTTTTTTTAGAAACTACATAGCTTAAGATTGTTATCTTTTGCTGTGTAGAGGTAGCTTGGAAGTAATTGCAGTTGCTGAGTACCTTTAGGACTGTAGGACTGTAGATTTAGATTAGGATTTAGAGAATGATTGGTAGACGAGACAAGTCTTAAGATCAAGACTCTGAAAAACATTAAAAAACACAAGAAAACGAGTGTTGTGGACACTTTTCACAACCCCATTGCATGAGAAACTAGGAGTACGGTAAGTAGGATCCGAGGTGGATTTCAGAACATTGATCTCTCTGAAAGAATCAAGTGTGAGTTGTTATGTAAAGTTACAGAATTTCAGGTCTACAGCTAGAAACAGCTTGAAAAGACTTGAATTCACTCAATCCGACTGGAAAGTAAGCCTAAGAGTTGTCCGAACCATTGGGGAAGCTCAAAGACACTTCGAGGTAAAAATTTCAAGAAGTTGACCAAAACTCAGATTATTTACTTTTTTTTGACATTTTAGGCCAAATTAAGTTTTGACTTGATTTATAGGCTTAAAAAACATCATAAAAAGATTGTCTTTGAGAAAATTGCAAAAAAGTGCTCATTTCAAGCCTCAAGTTAATAATCGCGATTATTAACATTTTGCTCTAAATTGGCCAAGATTCATACCATTGACTCATTGCATGTGTACAAACAAATTTTGTAAAGGCCCAAAAGATTTGGATCACTAAACTGGCAAGAATCTGAGTAAAAACTAAAGTTTGTACTGACTTTTTGAATCTTGAGTGTAAGTTGAAGAAAAAATTATCCAAACTTGATGAAACTTGATTCATAGGCTTATATTGATGTGATAAACATGTGTATATGCTCAGTTGACCAAAAACTTGCAAAATTTTGTCAAAGGTGAATAATCGCGATTATTTACATCTGCCTCGTTTTTTAACTTTTTTTACCAAGTTGGCATACCACTAGCTTTACCATGTTGTAATAAGCCCACAAACCAAATTTGGTAAGATTTAGATCACTGGATTGAAAATTGTGACAAAAATTACAAAGTTAGGCTGCGGACTGATAATTGATGGCCATTTGATCAAAAATTGTCCAAACTTGATGAAAATTGGCTAGTGACCTTAACATAAGGTGCTTAACAGATCTGTGTCAAAGTTGAGACAAAAATTTGCAAAAAATTGTCAAGAGTAAATAATCGCGATTATTTACATCTGCTTCAAAACTTGGTGATTTTGCAAATTTGGGTATACCACAAGGTCAATCACATCAAGTAGACCCCACAAATCAATTTTGGTGAAATTTGGACCACAAAAGTGAGACTTAAGCCAGATTCTCGACAGAGTCTGCTGACACGGAACTGTGGGTAATCTTGTTCAAATTTTGTCTAAATTTGTTGAAACTTGTCCAAGGGCTCTAACAAGTTGTATACTTGCCAAAACAATCCAAAAAGTGCCATAAATTAGAAAAAGTAAATAATTATGATTATTTACTTCTGCTATCCAGAGACTTCAATTTTAACTTTTGGGCTTATACTGTGTTAGATCAGCATAATATAAGGCCACGGGACAATTTTGGGTTCAATCGGATCAAAATTGGTACAGATACACTCAGTTTACAGGTTGCAGATTAGACCTTTGATTTTGCTAAAGTTGAAAAGACCATATTAGGTAAAGTGGGAAAATCCCAATTCCCAGGTTGGACAACTTTCAATATATCATGTATAAAATATAGAGATTTTGTCAAAAATTTGAGTTTTCTTAAGGTCTCATTCCACTTTATGCACATACAATACACAATGAAAACAACTAAAATATCATGGTTTCAATCAATTGGATTATTAGGAGAGGAGTATATTGCATCCATTATCGTTGTCTATGTTCTAATGTCCTACCTACAACTTATCTCAACATGGAGAGCTTGGTTTCTAGGTCCACCACTTGTCCAAGTTAATGTAAAAGTGACTCAAGGTTCACAACTTGTGAAAGCAAGGATCCATTGAGGAATACAATCCACTTGGCTATTTTTCCTTAATTTATTGCATGTGACATTTAAGCAAGGTCCACTTCTAATCTATAACTTCTTAATTTGAGGCATGGGGCATACATAAAATATGTAGCATATGCTCTATTGCCTCATAGGAAGGTTGGTTTCAAGGTGCACTTATCCATGCTAGCCTATCTTGGAGAAATGATGGAGCTTTCTTCTCTCCTTGTTTCAATGGAGACTAGCTTGGACAAGTGGTGGACCTTTGCTTCTCTCTATGTTTCAATAGAGTTAGCTTGGACAAGTGGTGATCTTGGAACAAAACCCCCATGTAAAACATATCATGGGTATTCCAAGTGATTAGAAAGATTACCATTTAAGATATAACCTTATAGGTTGGACAACTAGATCTTGGCTTGGAGAAATGGTGGACCTTTGATTCTCTCCATGTTTCAATGGAGTCTATCTTGGAGAAATGGTGGAGCTTGCTTCTGTCCATGTTTCAATGGAGCCTAGCTTGAACAGTTGGTGGACCTTTGCTTCTCTCTATGTTTCAATAGAGCTAGCTTAGACACGTGGTGGATCTTCAAAATAAACCAACTACTATCAATGTTGCCTAGCTTGGACAAGTGGTGGAGTGTTTCTCTACTCCATGTTTCAATGGATCTTAGCTTGGACAAGTGTTGGACCTTAAAACAAAAACCCCATGTACAACATAGAATGGATTTTCTAGATTTCAATGGAGTCTAGCTTTAACAAATGGTGGAGCTTGTCTTCATCCATGTTTCAATGAAACTAGATTGGACAAGTGGTGGACCTTGTAACAAACCCTCCCATGTACAACATATCATTGGTTTTCTAAGTGATGGGAAGGAATACCATTCAAGATATAAACTTATAGCTTGGATAAGTAGTTGACTTTAAAACCAAATTCATCATAATACAATGAAATACAGGTCAGCCAATTCCTAAATCTTGAGACCAAACCTCCCATGCTATTAGAGATAATATATTGGATAAGTGGTGGACCTTCTATTATTTTCCCATGCCTAGTTTAGACAACCGGTACACTTTGCAGCTATAAAGGTTGGACGAGTTGTGGAGCCTTGTTTCTATCCATGTTTTAATGGATCCTAGCTTGGACAAGTGGTGGACCTTGGAAAAAAGCTTCCATGTACAACATATATGAGGTTTTCCATGTTTTAATGGAGCCTATCTTGGACAAATGGTGAAGCTTTCTTCTCTCCATGTTGATTTTGGAACTACCTTAGACAAGTGGTGGAGCTTTTCTTTTCTACTCTTCATAATACAATGAAGTATATGTTGGTTACATGGTGAATCTTAAGGCCAAACCTCCCATTTTACTAGAGATGATAGGTTGGACAAGTGGATCAACCTTCTATCATTTCTCCATGACTATATTGGACAATTAGTAGACATAACATCTCTCTATGTTGTCTAGAGATGAGCTTGGACAAGTGATGGACCCTGCTTCTCTCTCCCCTTGGTTTACTAGTTTGAAGACTCAGTATATATACTTTCTTAGATCTAGCTTGAACAAGTGGTGGACCTTGCATCCACAATCTTAATTCAGTATAAAAAAGTATATGAAAAAATAACATAGGAATCTTGGTTTGAAGGTCAAGCAATTAGGTTCCAAATGCACATAATAATATATTTTCCACCCATATTAAAAGAAAGTTAAATATGCAAATAATAATATATTTTCCAAATGCACATAATAATATATTTTCCACCCATATTAAAAGAAAGTTAAATATGTTATTACCAAATTGACAAAGGTAACGTCCAAGAATTATATCTTTCCATCTTGTCAGATCTAAATCTTCATCAAGGCGACATGCATGTATACATCAACTTTCAAGCCATTCAAGAATACATGCACTTAGATTCCATAGTTTTGTTTTCAAAGTCTTTTAGATTCTAAAACTCTTTCACATAAAGTATGTAATGACAAAATTCTTGAAGCAAACATTTGTGCCCAAGAAAAAGATCCCTCTCACATATTTAAAGTCCATGAATTCTCTGATCCACACTTACAAGTTTTATTTTGACATCAAACATCAATTCTTTCATAGTTCCAAATAAATGCAACCTCGATATGAATTGACAAAAAATGAATTTCTTTTACTATATGACCCAACATAGGCCCCAATCAAATAAAAAATGAGTCCCCAAAAATTTGGGTGCACTCTAGCAATACATCAGAGTCCCCTTACAATAGGATGCACTCCAATAGTACATTGAAGTCCCCTTAGAGTAGGGTGCACTCCATTCAAGTGTTCATAAAATTGACACACCTTTTATAAAAAAAAAAAGACTATATCAAATTATACAAATGTTGAAAGATACACACTAGAATAAAAAAAGCATCTTATAGCCATATTTATTCAATGCTTTCGTGTTGACAAGTACACACCAAGGACATAATTTGTCTCAGAATCACTATACTGATTTACAATTGTGTTATATGTATAGACTCTCTTATCTCTTGCATACAACCATCCTACCAACCATGGAATTATGGTTCTCTGCAAGAAGTTTTGAAGTTGCTCGGAAGTTTGCCTCCACATCTTTGGAAATATAAGATATGTCCCTGGCATGTTCCACATCACCCTATATGGAGTGTCATCAAAAATTAAGGTATTGTTTGCATCCAAATCCTCAAATATCTTCCAAATATCACTCAGATTTTTGTGATAAACCCTTGTAAATCCTAACATGATATTTGGATTTTGGCAATTTTTGTTACTCATAAACACCTTGAACTTGGTATACTGCTCAGGAAAACACTTTTGTGTGATGCGTTGCACCCTTGTTAAGTTATAGCAACTCCATATCCATAGCTCAAAGTATTCAGCACAAAAATCCAAAAAACTTTGTGCGTCTGGTCGCACCACATGATAAACTTCATCTTTGTCCTCCACAAGTCGCATGTGTTGAGCCCAAGATGGCATAGAATCTCCATGTTTCATTTCAACTGTCTTGAGAAGTAACCCCTCTAGATCCAAGATAAGTACTCTTTTGATGTCCTTGAAAGCAAGTGGTAGGTGATAAGGAGGTGATTCATTCCTTGGACAAGGTCTTGGAGGAGGTTGGATGGGTAATTCAATAGTTTTCTTCAATTTATGCCAGCATATAGCCAATCCATTTTTCTGTAATGGTTCTGAAATTAAAGAACAAGAACACTTAATGCAAACACAACAATAGACATGATTTTTACATTGTCTACCCTAAGGTTTTATTAGATAACAAAATCCATCTATGATCTACTCATTAATAGAAAGAAAGTCAAATTAAAATCCTGACTCTTTTTTATGCTACACTCTCTCTTAGTCTCAATACCATGGAGTTCAACTAGATTTAAGTCAACTAATAACTACTACTTGTTGTTAAAGGTATGCTTGAAGTGTATAAGGCTTAACCAATGCTCTAGTGTAGAATGGGTATTTAGGTCTCAAGGTCTACCACTTATCCAAGCAAAGATCCATTTAGATATGGAAACCCAATTTTTCTTAATATAATGATATAGAGTGGACAAGTGGTGAATCCTGAGACCAAGCCACTCATGCTACTAGGGATAATAGGTTGGACAAGTGGTGGACCTTGAATGTAAACCCCCCATGTACAAAGTATCAGGGGTTTTGGGTATTTCAATGGACTCTAGCATCTTGGAAACATGGTGGAGCTTACTTCTCTCCATGTTTCAATGGAGTCTATCTTGGATAAATGGTGGAGCATCATTCTCTCCATGTTTCAATGGAGCCTACCTTGGACAAGTGGTGCATGTTTGTTTCTCTCTATGTTTGAACATATCTAGCTTGGACAAGTGGTGGACCTTGGAACAAAATCCCCATGTAAAACATATCATGGACATTACAAGTGGTGAGAAAAAATACCATTCAATATATAACCTTATAGGTTGGAAAAGTGGTGGACCTTAACACCCAATTATTATTAATATAATGACATAGAGTGGACAAGTGGTGAATCTTGCGACCAAACCTACTAGGAAAAGTACGTTGGACAAGTGGTGGACCTTGAATGCAAACCCCCCATGTACAAAATATTACTCATGCTACTAGGAATAATTTGGTATTAAGGTCCATGTTTCAATGGAGCCTAGCTTGGAAAAGTGGTGGACCTTTGTTTCTCTCTATGTTTCAATAGAATTTTCTTGGACAAGTGGTGAACCTTGGAACAAAACCCCCATGTAAAGCATGTCATGGGCATTACAAGTGGTGAGAAAAAATACCTTTCAAGGTATAACCTTATAGGCTGGACAAGTGGTGGACCTTAGCACCCAATTCCTCTTATTATAATGACATATAGTGGAAAAGTGGTGAATTGTGAGACCAAACCTACTAGGGATAATAGGTTGGAGAAATGGTTGACCTTGAATGTAAATCACCCATGTACAAAATATCATGGGTTTTGCGTATTTCAATGGAGCCTAGCATCTTGGAGACATGGTGGAACTTACTTCTCTCCATGTTTTAATGGAGCCTATCTAGGAGAAATGGTGGAGGTTCCTTCTCTCCATGTTTCAATGGAGCCTAGCTTGGACAAGTCGTGGACCTTTGTTTCTCTCTATGTTTGAATATGGTTAGCTTGGACAAGTGGTGGATCTTGGAATGAAACTCCCATGTAAAACATATCATGGGCATTTCAAGTGGCGAGAAAGGATACCATTTAAGATATAACCTTATAGGTTGGACAAGTGGTGGACTTTAACACAATATAATGACATAGAGTGTACAAGTGGTGAATCTTGAAACCAAACCACTCATGCTACTAGGGATAATAGGTTAAACAAGTGGTGGGCCTTGAAATAAAACCCCCTAGAGTGTTTCAATGGATCCTAGCTTGGAAACATGGTAAAGCTTGCTTCTCTCCATGTTTCAATGCAGCCTATCTTGGATAAATGGTGCAGCATCATTCTCTCCATGTTTCAATGGAGCCTAGATTGGACAAGTGGTGGACCTTTGTTTCTCTCTATGTTTAAATAGAGTTATCTTGGAAAAGTGGTGGACCTTGGAACAAAAACCCCATGTAAAACATATCATGGGCATTACAAGTGGTGAGAAAAAATACCATTCAATATATAACCTTATAGGTTGGACAAGTGGTGGACCTTAACACCCAATTATTCTTAATATAATGACATAGAGTGGATAAGTGGTGAAATTGGGACCAAACCTACTAGGGAAATAGGTTGGACAAGTGGTGGACCTTGAATGTAAACGCCCCATGTACAAAATATCACTCATGCTACTAGAAATAATTTGGTATTAAGGTCCATGTTTCAATGCAGCCTAGCTTGGAAAAGTGGTGGACCTTTGTTTCTCTCTATGTTTCAATAGATTTATCTTGGATAAGTGGTGTACCTTGGAACAAAACCCCCATGTAAATCATGTCATGGGCATTACAAGTGGTGAGAAAAAATACCATTCAAGCTATAACATTATAGGTTGGACAAGTGGTGGACCTTAACACCTAATTCCTCTTAATATAATGACATAGAGTGGACAAGTGGTGAATCATGAGACCAAACCTACTAGGGATAATAGGTTGGACAAGTGGTGAACCTTGAATGTAAACCCCCCATGTACAAAAAATTATGGGTATTGGGTATTTCAATGGAGCCTAGCAACTTGGAGACATGGTGGAGCTTATTTCTCTCCATGTTTCAATGGAGCCTATCTAGGAGAAACAGTGGAGGTTCCTTCTCTCTATGTTTCAATGAGCCTAGCTTGGACAAGTGGTGGACCTTTCTTTCTCTATATGTTTTAATAGAGTTAGCTTGGACAAGTGGTGGACCTTGGAATGAAACCCCCATGTAAAACATATCATGGGCATTTCAAGTGGTGAGAAAGGATACTATTTAAAATATAACCTTATAGGCTGGACAAGTGGTGGACTTTAACACATATTTCTTCTTAATATAATGACATAGAGTGTACAAGTGGTGAATCTTGAGACCAAACCACTCTTGCTACTAGGGATAATAGGTTGGACAAGTGGTGGACCTTGAATGTAAACCCCTCATGTACAAAATTATGGGTTTAGGGTATTTCAATGGAGCCTAGCTTGGAGACATGGTGGAGATTGCTTCTCTCAATGTTTCAATGGAACCTATCTTGGAGAAATGGTGGATCATCCTTCTCTCCATGTTTCAATGGAGCCTATCTTGGACAAGTGGTGGATGGAGTTAGCTTGGACAAGTGGTGGGTCTTGGAACAAAACCCCTTTGTAAAACATAGCATGGACATTACAAGTGATGAGGAAAAATATCATTCAAGATATAACCTTATAGGTTGGAAAAGTGGTGATGGACCTTGATAAGTGGTGAAGGATACCATTTAAGATATACCCTTATAGGTTGGACAAGTGGTGGACCTTAACACCCAGTTATTCTTAATATAATGACATAGAGTGGATAAGTGGTGAATCTTAAGACCAAATCACTCATGCTACTAGGTATAATACGTTAGAGAAGTGGTAGACCTTGAATGCAAACACCCCATGTACAAAATATCATGGTTTTAGGGTGTTTCAATGGAGCCTAGAATCTCGGAGACATGGTAGATCTTGATTCTTTCCATGTTTGAATGGCACCTATCTTGGAAAAATGATGGAGGTTACTTCTCTCCATACTTCAACGGAGCCTAGCTTTGACAAGTGGTGAACCTTTGCTTCTCTCTATGTTTGAATAGAGTTAGCTTGGACAAGTGGTGGACCTTTGCTTCTCTCTATGTTTGAATAGAGTTAGCTTGGACAAGTGGTGGACCTTGGAATGAAACCCCCGTGTAAAACATATCATGGGCATTTCAAGTGGTGAGAAAGGATACCATTTAAGATATAACCTTATAGGTTGGACAAGTGGTGGACCTTAATACATAGTTCTTCTTAATATAATGACATAGAGTGTACAAGTGGTGTATCTTGAGACCAAACCACTCGTGCTACTAGGGATCCTAGCTTGGACAAGTGGTGGACCTTGGAAAAAAGTCCCCCTGTACAACATAGATGAGTTTTTTCATGTTTTAATGGAAGAGAGATTCGACAAATGGTGGAGCTTGCTTATCTCCATGTGGATTTTAGAACTAGCTTGGACAAGTGGTGGAGCTTTGCTTTTTTACTCTTCATAATACAATGATGTATAGGTTGGTTACATGGTGAATCTTAAGGCCAAACCTCCCATCTTACTAGAGATGATAGGTTGGACAAGTGGTCAACCTTCTATCATTTCTCCATGCCTATAATTAGACAATTAGTAGAACTAGCATCTTTCTATGTTGTCTAGAGCTGAGCTTGGACAAGTAGTGGACCTTGCTACTCTCTTCCCTTGGATTATTAGTTTGAAGACTCATTATATATACTTGCTTAGATCTATATAATTACTCATTAGTTAGGTTACAAGTGGGTATGTAATTTGTTAGCCTCAAGGGACTTTGAATATTGAATAGTAAGACCAAGTGCTGGTTTGAAGATCTTTTGCTTATCTAAACTAGACTCTAACTCAATAATAAGTTTCATAAGTTCCACGAATTGTCCTATCTAGGCTCCAAAAGAGTCTTAATTGGTTTGTGCTAGATTATAACTTCCTTGATGGGGTAGAATCCTAGAAAAATGAGGCACTATAAGTTTTACCTTAGCTCAAATGGATTTTTCACTTAAACTCGACTGCAATTTGGCTATCTAGTCTTTGTCTCGATGGAGTTTAACACTAGATACATAGTAGTGATATTTAAGCTTCATGTCTCTTCACTTGATCGAGATATGAGACCATACTTTCAAGGTCACCACTTGTCTTACCTAAAGACCAATGTGAGACATGGGAGCAAGAAAGCCATCCGATATTGTTTTAAGGACTATTACATAGGCAATCAATAACTTAAGTAAAGAAAAAAAACTTGGATCTTTCACAATTAATAACTTAAGTAAAGCCAAAAAGACTTGGATCTTTGACAGTTTTTTTCAAACTAAAAAAGCACAATCTCATGCTAACAAAACTATAAATCACAATTGAAAGGTTTGAACAAGAAAAAGATCAACAATCTTAATAAGAAGGATACTTTTCATTTCATTTGATGATTACAAACTAAAATAAAGTCTCTCAAGAAATTGATAAACAAAAAATGTAGGTGACTGCTTCATTATTTTGAGCAAAAATATCAAAATCTCTATTGATTGAGCTCCATCTAGTAGTATCCTTTGTAAGATCCTGCAAGAAGGAATAAAAAGAAAGATTTGTTAGATACCATGCACATGAGTGTTCAAGCATGTGTATCAAGAATATATGACATGTCACTAGTACCTTAGGGTTGCTTTCTATCCAGCCTTAGAAGATTGTTCTCAGCTTTCACCTTATTTATATAAGCCTTTGCTGTGGTTGCCTTCAAAACTCCTTTTGTGTTACAACCCAATTGCCTAGCTAAAGTGGTCAATTGTGACGCCTTCATGCTTTCAATGGGTGTACGCTCCTTTGCCAAGATCTCTTGTATTTGGGCTCTTCTCATTTCATTGCGGTGGCTTGTGTCACTTGCATCTTCAATGATAGTTTCATCTCTGTCACCTTTTGCAGGTGGTATTCTTCTTGTAAAGAACACCTTAGCTGACCAAACATCATTTTTCTGCTTCCAATACTCCATGATTTGTTTGTATTCACTATCATTTGTCACTATAGGTTGTCCATAACGATTAGAAGCAATTAAATCACGCACATCCCTTCTCTCATCAAGCTGAATCAAGTATGGCAGTAGCTCCTCCAAGAGCATATTGTCAACCATCTTCTCAGCATCAAATTGTGGTGGAAAAATGCAATTGTTTGCTGGTGAAATACATCCCTTGTAAGGAGAGTCATCAATAAGCACTGTTCTTTGTGGATCACATTCAAACCCCATGGCAATTTTGGCTAGAGGCTTGAACATTGCCTCAACGTTTGGATTGTCGGGTCTAAACAATTTTTGAGTTTGAGCGGTGTAGCAAACATCTTGCGACCAAATTGCAAAGAAAGGCAATGTATCCTCAGCTAAGTTGTTTAGTGCTGCAAGGATTTGATACACATTATTCCTAGTAGCTGTCGACCAAATTGCAACATTAAACCTTTGTAAAATAGTCTTCAAGAATTGGATGCAACCTGGCCTGAGTATAATATATCTTTTTGAATCCATTTGCACTGAGTTGTGGTGTGAGGATGGTTGAGGGGAACGTTTCAACAATAGACCATTTAAATCCAATATAATTGTAAGCATGGATTTCTCAACATCTACGCTACATGACGTAGTACCAATTGGCAATAGCTCGTGAGTGGACTTTTCAGTCTCTTTTGATGTATGTTGCATTTTTGAAGCATCGATTTCTTGGTTCTCATTATTGGAAGCTTGCTCAAGTTGCACAACACTAGACTCTAGTATAGAAATATCATCCATCTTGGGCACTTTAGAAACCATAGAATCTATGGATTCTATAGTTGTTGACTGAACCATAGGAGCATTATCCATCCCAGTTTGTGAATCTAAGAAAACACACACACAAATGGTATCTCAAAACCACTAGAATTTTATTCACCATATTTATATGTAGAACTCCTAGTAAGAAATTTATTTAAGGTAAAGTCGTTGTTAGAATCCTTGCAACCATTTTCAGCATTCGTACACCAAACACCACTTGTCTAAAATACAATCTACTAACTCAACATTTTCCATCCTACACTTTATTAAAGATGAGTACTTAAAGTGAAAACTAAAAGCCACCCTTGTTGAGGAAACATGGATACAAGGTCCACCAAATGTCCAACCTAGACTACAAGAAAATAATTAGAGATTTGGCTTAGATTTGGATTCAAAGGCCACCACTTATTCAAGTAAGATAACTCCACTTGTTTAAGACAGTAATGTTTGAAGCCCCACCACTTGTCCAACCTAGACATTGATTAAATTTTGGTAAGATTTATCACAAATCTAGAGTAGAATCAAGATTCTATGGCCAAGGTAGTCAAATATGTTAGACAACACACAAAGCATAAGAGCACTCTAGATTCTCGTTGAGCATAAACTAAACAATAATCAAATGTTATATTCACTTGAGATTTCATCCATGAAAAATGAAAATGATGCATGTACTTGAGATTTCCATCCATGTACAATACTTTACAATGTCAAGTAAAGTTATAGTCAGCAAACAACTCTTCTCCTGCTTCAACTTGACAAATAGTCTCAATGCATACATGGCCATATTCTTCTGACTTGATGTGTGAAGAGGTGCATTTATGCCAAGGTGGCAAATTTGGATCAAATGTATAGCGTACGTTGGGACAGACATTTGTACTGTGAGAACTATTTATATAGCCCGACACGTTTCCTTCTTCTACACAACCAATAATGTATGATTGATCTTCCTCTTCTTCTATGTTTGGATCCTCTAGAAGAGAATATTTATAAGCTCTTGGAAATATTTTGCATATCTTTTTCCAGTCTTGAAATCTATACTTATGCCCTCCATAGTTTAGAATAGTCAAACCACTTTCCAGGGTAGTATGCACAAATAGCCCATAACCAGCTCCTTCAATACATGAAAGTCGCACTTCAAAATCCACACCGTTAATATGGAAAATTACATCTTTGGGAATAGGAAAAGTTGGTGTCCCAAAAGGATCTTCATGCCAATCATAGTGTGAAATACATCTAGATTTTATATCACTTAACTCCTTTGTGTCTGCAAAAAGAAGAAAATATTATGCATAAAATAATGACAATATCAAAGAAAGATATCATTATTTTATAGTCCAATAGGTCCATTGTATGGAAGACTTAGAGTGCCTCTTACATGGTGCCTCCAAGGTTTCCAAAAAATAAAATCATTGGAAAAAAAAGGCCACTGTGTCTCCAATCTATTGCCCATTTGAAGCATAGAGAGAACCAAGGTCCACCACTTGTCCAAGCTAGACATGGAGCATTGACACAAGATCCAACACTTATCCAAGAACCCTATAGTATATGTGGTAACATGGGATGCATTGATGCAACAAAAGTAGTCTAGCCTCCTCATCCATCTCTTTTTTCTTGTAGCCTAGAGGGATTAGTTTCAAGGTCTATCACTAGTCAAAAACTACACATAGAACATTGATACAAGGTTCCACCACATGTGAAACCTATCATCTCTAGTAGCATGGATGGTTTGATATCAAGGTTCATCGCGTGTCCTACCTATACTCTATTGTAGCATATAGATTCTGGTTTGGTGGTACTACACTTGTCCAAACTTGGCTTGTTGTTGATATCTGGAGGTAATCAAGGGTCCTCCACTTGTCCAAGTTAGGCATATAAAACAATTGCAAGGTCCACCATGTGTACAACATATGATTGATTATAGCATGCATGGTCTTATTTCATGGGCAACCATCTTCTCTCCAACATGTGTCCAACCTCGGCTCCATTGAAGCATGGAGAGAAGCAAGGTCCACCACTTATCAAAGCTATTATTTTCTCCCAGTGCTTTCAAAACCCATAATACGTTGTACATGGGGGGGGGGGATTCTTGTTTCAAGGTCCACCCCTTGGCTAAGATTGGATCCATTGAAACATAAAGAGAAGCAAGCTCTACCATTTGTCCAAGCTAGGAGCCATTGAAACATGAAAACCCCATAATATGTTGTATACGAGGGGTGTTTTTCAAGGTCTACCACTTGTCTAAGCTATGGTCCATTGGAACATGGAGAGAAGCAAAGCTCCACCACTTTTCTAAGCTAGGATCCATTGAAACATGGAGAGAAGCAAGCTCCATTGTTTGTCTAAGCTAGGCTCCATTGGAACAAGGAGAAAACAAGCTCCACCACTTGCCTATTATTGCATAGAGATTCTGGTTTGAAGGTCCACCACTTGTCCAACCTTGCCTTCATGTATGGAGATAATCAAGAGTGCAATGCTTCTCTAAGCTAGGGACATAAAAGAGTTTCAAGGTCCACTACATATACGATCTATGATGGGTTGTAGCATGGGAGGTTTCATTTTAAGGTTGACCACTTCTCCAGCTCCGCTTGTCCAACCTCAGATCCATTGAAGAATGGAGAATAAAGGTGTACCAACTCTCCAAAATAGGCAGGACAATCTCTATAAAACCCATGAATTGTTAATATATGCTATGCTGTGGAGTTTTGTTTGAAGTTCCACTCCTTATCCAAGCTACAATCCATTGAAGCATGGAACTAAGTAAGATATATCTCTAGTCCAAGATAGGATCCATTGAAACATAGAGAGAATCAAGGTCCACCACTTGTCCAAGCTATGCATGGGTAATTGATATAAGGACCACTACGTTTTCACCTATACTATGCTCTATCATGGATGGTTTCATATCCCACCAATTTTCCAACCTATTTAGTAGGTTGTATTATGGGGGTTTGGTTTCAAGGTACTTCACTTGTCTGAGGTGGGTTCCATTGAACCATGGAGAGAAACTATGTCTACCACTTGTCCGAAATATGCTCCTTTAAAACATAAAAACAAGGTCCACCACTTGTCCAAGCTAAAGTTTCTCTCCATTGAAGCATGGAGAGAAACAAGGTCTACCACCTGTCCAAAATATGCTCCATTGAAACATAAAAGCAAGGTCCACCACTTGTCCAAGCTAATATAACAAATGGGTGTTGGTTACAAGGTGTACCACACTTGTCTAAACTAGTCTTCATGCAAGGTCTACCACATGTCCAAGCTATATGAGCTTGTTTTGAAGGTCTACCACACCTCTTGAAATTAGGATCCATGTAAGGTCCACCTTTTGTCAAGCTATGCATTTAATGAGTACTAAAACTAAGTAAATTGCAGTACTTAAATACCTTTCCAAGCTCATTAAGATTTTGGTCTCTAAGGCCGGCCACCACCACATGTCTAATCTATGCTCTAATTGATTACTTATGCTATTTCTCTCAAAGTCCAAACATAAGCTCCCTTCTAGCAAGGTTAGTTTAAATTTAGGCTCCAGCACCTGTCTAAGCTAGGTTCAATTTATGAAGCATCACCATTTAACCATGCTACGATCTAATGTATCATATCAAGGGGGTATTGATAAAAGGTCCAAAACTTATTGAGTTCAAGCTCTTAAGTAATTAAGTCTTTGTGAGTATTAAATGTTTTAGTTTTAGTCTACAGATCCACCATTCAAAAACTCAAGTAATTTACTATTTACATTCAAACCTTGAATGCTTGAGATAAAAAATACAAGCTCAATCAATACTATATAAAGCAAAATCTAACATTAAGAGTATCAAATCAGTAACAAGAAACACTAACATGCACAAGAAACTCAAAACATACGTGTCTCCATTTCCAAAAAGTCCTCCATTGACAGAGGATGGTGTTGTTGTTGTTCTTCTTCTCTTTGTGGAGAGCACTCCTCTGTAACAGGCACAATGTCGCCTGATTGCGAAGTGGATTGTTGAAGTCCAGCCCATTTTTCTATATCTTCATGAGACTTAACAAAGTCTAGCAGCATGGTCTCCATGCTTTTTGCCTCCTCCACACTATCAATTAAGCAGATGACTTCTTTTTTCTGTTGTATTCCTTCTTGTGCAACCAAGGAGCCATCACCAAAAACATCAACAAGCTTGCGGTCTTCAAAACAATATGTACGAATGTAGTGCTTGACCAAAGCTCTTTTTTTGGCCTCCAAATATTGCAAATCTGACATATCGTTATCTGCTACTTGAAGAAGAGAACAATCAATTGGCATGGGATGTTCCTCTGATCTTCTTCTCAGGTCTTCAAATGCATTGCCTTGTCCCAAGAAGGCAATAACTGTTAGGAATTGAATTGCTCCTTTGCAAGGAGCTGATGGAAAGTGATGCAATGCACCACAACAATGGTAGCTCAAATTATCTCCCATGGCGTGAAAGGCACATTGCAATTTTGTGAAGTTAGTGAAATCCACAAATGCAAGAAAGACAAATCCAGGATCTGTTGACCCTCCAGCAATAGCCAAGATCCCATCCAAAGCATTGTTAAATGTCTCCTCACTCCACTTCAAATTGCCTCCAACGTTTTTTGTCATATCTAAAACACATAAGCCAATAGGCACTTTATTATTGAAGTGGCGCATCAAGTAGAGATTGCCTTCCATTTGTAGGCTCACCACATAGATTGACCATGGCAAATCTCTAGGCTCAGTTTTCTCCTTTTGAAGGTGAATTGCCCATTGCATGTATTTTATTGCTCCATCTGGAAAAGCCATTTTCTTTGTTCCACGCGTCAAACTAGATCTGATCCATTCCTCGCATAGCATTAAAATTGTTTTATAAACAACATCATTGATGTTATACA
The DNA here is from genome assembly GCF_014529385.1 of Adiantum capillus-veneris. NCBI lineage: Eukaryota > Viridiplantae > Streptophyta > Polypodiopsida > Polypodiales > Pteridaceae > Adiantum > Adiantum capillus-veneris. The sequence continues at coordinate 67,387,477 of NC_140952.1, forward strand.
TTTTGACCACCTCCTCCCAGTCTTTACATGGTGAAGACTCATTCAAATTGTTGAAGCCTTCAAGAAGTGCATCTTGAATCAATTTGTCTTGCTTCAACTGCTTGATTCGATCATACATGTCAGTTGCATCACCATCCTTTGCACTCTTTGACAGTAAAATCTTCTCATCTCTAATCTCTTCTTGAATAGTCTTTACCTCTGATTCCTCAAGGCCACAAAGATATCTAAATACAGTTGTTGGGGGTTTCTTATTCTCCTCTTCTAGATTTTCAATGATTTCTATCCAGCAATCATAAACTAAATCAGAGTAGGTGACCATGTGTGCCTGTTTAGCAATCCAACTTGCTGCTGCACTCATTCTTGCCAATCGAAGAAAACCCTGAAAAGAAATAGAGAAATAATTAAACTATTGAGCAAGATTTGTTAATTAAACACTATCAAAAAGACAAAGAAAATAACTTACATCCCATCCGGCACGAGATGCATGTCCCTCTGCAATTCCACTTGCTGCCTTTGGTGGTCGTCCTGAGAAGATCCATTGACTCCGTAAATGTCTCAATATTTGGCTGTAAGGTTGCTTGACATACAATGCCTGAGCCTCCTCATTTGCAATGGCAGATATAGCAGTTGCAACAAATGGAGGAGCATTCACAACAATGCGAGCCTTTCTAAATTTATACACGCTAATCAGTCTTTCAAAGATCTCTTTGTTGTTTTGTTCATTGTGAAGCAAAACTTTTGCAGCATAGATTGAATGCTGCCCATCAAGAATCCAATAATGATAATCTTTAATTTTTTGCTCCTCTACCTCTTCTACTGCCAAAGGAGTCCCCTTCTTTGATTTTGCATTTCGAACAGGCATCAAATATGCACATGCTGCAGGCTTGGTCGTACTCCGTGAAAATCCAAATAACACACTTTCAGCGTGTTTTTTATCCATAATACGTGCATTATAGTGATCAGGAGCAAGCCAACAATTTTGAATAGGGATATCAAATTCCCTATATTGGAAAGGAAAATAATTTATGTACTTATTCATTCCACCTGTATCTTTTTCTTGTCCTTTCATGGCCTCAGCTTCTAAAACATCTGGATCCACAATTCTCATCTTTGACATTGAACCCTCTGTTGATGAGGATGCCAAAGATGCCTTGTCTACATCCAAAATGGAACTAGTTCGCTTAGCTTCTACTTTCTGCACTTTTGCTTGCTTCTTTGTGGATGGTGGTCGTGAAGCTTTCACCTTTTTTCGTTGTAGTGTGGCAATGATGGAGCTTTGAAGTTGATCTGCTGTGATATTTGGATTTGATTCTGCAAACTTCCATCCTCGAGAAAACATTGTCTCTTCTTTGTTTCTAGACATGCGCTCCAATGCATATGCTCCTGGAGATAGTTGAAATTCTAGATTCATTGGAACTAGAATGTCAATGCATTCCACCTCTGGATGACTATCAACTACAGAGACAGATGCTTCCACAACTTGTCCAACATCTTCAAACAAGCTGTCATTCTCCTTTTTGGCAATAAATAGATGCACCTTATGAAATTGTGCACCCTCTATACCATGTATGTCCAAATACCATTTCCTAAGATCATTGCAAGTATAGTCAACTGAGACAGCAACCCTTGCAACCTGTTTTTTTGGAGCCATCTTTCCTGAAACAAAAAAAACCAAATGTTATTTTAACATATACTTTTTTGTAATGGATTAAGTTTGTGTGAATACAAGTTCCACCACTTGTTCAAGCTAGATCTAAGCAAGTATACATAGTGATCATTTAAGCTAGTAAACTAAGGGAAGGGAGAAGTAAGGTCCACCACTTGTCCAAGCTTAGCTCTAGACAACATGGAGAGATTGGAGGTCTACTAATTGTCTAATATAGGCTAACTATATTGAAACATAGAGAGAAGCAAAGGTCCACCACTTGTCCAATCTAGGGTCCATTGAAACATGGAGAGAAGGATGCTCCACCATTTGTCCAAAATAGGCTCCATTGAAACATGAAGAGAAGCAAGATGCACCATGTCTTTGAGATGCTAGGCTCCATTGAAATACCTTAAACCCATGATATTTTGTATATGTGGGGTTTAAATTCAAGGTCCACCACTTGTCCAACCTATTATCCCTAGTAGCATGAGTGGTTTGGTCTCAAGATTCACCACTTTTCCACTCTATGTCATTATATTAAGAAGATCTGGGTGTTAAGGTCCACCACTTGTCCAACCTATAAGGCTATATCTTAAATGGTATTATTTACCACCACTTGGAATGCACATGATGGGTTTTACATAGGGGTACGGTTCCAAGGTCCACCACTTGTCCAAGCTAACTCTATTGAAACATAGAGAGAATCAAAGGTCCACCACTTGTCCAAGCTAGGCTCCATTGAAACATGGAGAGAAGGATGCTCCACCATTTGTCCAAGCCAGGTTTGATTGAAACATGAAGAGAAGCAAGCTGCACCATGTCTCCAAAATGCTAGGCTCCATTGAAATATCTTAAACCCATGATATTTCGTACATGGGGGGTTTACATTCAAGGTCCACCACTTGTCCAACCTATTATCACTAGTAGCATGAGTGGTTTGATGTCAAGATTCACCACTTTTCTACTCTATGTCATTATATTAAGAAGATCTGGGTGTTAAGGTCCACCACTTGTCCAACCTATAAGGCTATATCTTAAGGGTATTCTTTCTCACCACTTGGAATGACCATGATAGGTTTTACATGGGGGTTTGGTTCCAAGTTCCACCACTTGTCCAAGCTAACTCTATTGAAACATAGAGAGAAGCAAAGGTCCACCACTTGTCTAAGCTAGGGTCCATTGAAACATGGAGAGAAGGATGCTCCACCATTTGTCCAAGATAGGCTCCATTGAAACATGAAGAGAAGCAAGCTGCACCATGTCTCCAAGATGCTAAGATCCATTGAAATACCTTAAACCCATGATATTTTGTACATGGGGAGTTTACATTCAAGGTCCACCACTTGTCCAACCTATTATCTCTAGTAGCATGAGTGGTTTGGTCTGAAGATTCACCACTTTTCCACTCTATGTCATTACGTTAAGAAGATCTGGGTGTTAAGGTCGACCACTTGTCCAACCTATAAGGGTATATCTTAAAGGGTATTCTTTCTCACCACTTGAAATGTCCATGATATGTTTTACATGGGGGTTTGGCTCCAAGGTCCACCACCTCTCCAAGCTAACTCTATTGAAACATAGAGAGAAACAAAGGTCCACCACTTGTCCAAGCTAGGCTCCATTGAAACATGGAGAGAAGGATCCTCTACCATTTGTCGAAGCTAACTCTATTGAAACATGGGGGGTTTACATTCAAGGTCCACCACTTGTCCAACCTATTAACGCTAGTAGCATGAGTGGTTTGGTCTCAAGATTCACCACTTTTTCACTCTGTCATTATATTAAGAATATTTGGGTGTTAAGGTCCACCACTTGTCCAACCTATAAGGCTATATCTTAAGGGTTATTCTTTCTCACCACTTGGAGTGACCAGCATAGGTTTTACATGGGGGTTTTGTTTCAAGGTCCACCACTTGTCCAAGCTAACTCTATTGAAACATAGAGAGAATCAAAGGTCCACCACTTGTCCAAGCTAGGGTCCATTGAAACATGGAGAGAAGGATGCTCCACCATTTGTCCAAGATACACTCCATTGAAACATGAAGAGAAGCAAGCTACACCATGTCTCCAAGATGCTAGGCTCCATTGAAATACCTCAAACCCATGATATTTTGTACATGGGGGGTTTACATTCAAGGTCCACCACTTGTCCAACCTATTATCTCTAGTAGCATGAGTGGTTTGGTCTCAAGATTCACCATTTTTCCACTCTATGTCATTCTATTAAGAATATATGGGTGCTAAGGTCCACCACTTGTCCAACCTATAAGGCCATATCTTAAACTTTATTCTTTCTCACCACTTGGAGTTACCAAGATAGGTTTTACATGGGAGTTTGGTTCCAAGGCCCACCACTTGTCCAAGCTAACTCTATTGAAACATAGAGAGAAGCAAAGGTCCACCACTTGTCCAAGCTAGGCTCCATTGAAACATGGAGAGAAGGATGCTCCACCATTTGTCCAAGATAGGCTCCATTGAAACATGAAGGGAAGCAATCTGCACCATGTCTCCAAGATTCTAGGATCCATTGAAATACCTTAAACCCACGATATTGTTTACATGTGGGGTTTAACGTCAAGGTCAGTCACTTTTCCAAGCTATTATCCCTAGTAGCACTAGTGGTTGGGTCTCAAGATTTACCACTTTTCCACTCTATGTCGTTATATTATGAAGATCTAGGTTCTAAGGTCGACCACTTGTCCAACCTATAAGGCTAGATCTTAAAGGGTATTATTTCTCACCACTTGGAATGACCATGATATGTTTTACATGGGGGTTTGGTTTCAAGGTCCACCACTTGTCCAAGCTAACTCTATGGAAACATAGAGAGAAGCAAAGGTCCACCACTTGTCCAAGCTAGGCTCCACTGAGACATTTAGAGAAGGATGATCCCCCATTGGTGGAAGATAGGCTTCATTGAAACATGAAAAGAAGCAAGTTGCACCATGTCTCCAAGATTCTAGCATCCATTGAAATACCTTAAACCCACGATATTGTTTACATGTGGGGTTTAACGTCAAGGTCAGTCACTTTTCCAAGCTATTATCCCTAGTAGCATGAGTGGTTTGGTCTCAAGATTCACCACTTTTCCACTCTATGTCATTATATAAAGAAGATCTAGGTGTTAAGGTCGACCACTTGTCCAACCTATAAGCGTATATCTTAAAGGGTATTCTTTCTCACCACTTGAAATGTCCATGATATGTTTTACATAGGGGTTTAGTTCCAAGGTCCACCACTTATCCAAGCTAACTTTATTCTTCTCATAGAGAGAAGCAAAAGGTCCACCACTTGTCCAAGCTAGGCTCCATTGAAACATGGAGAGAAGGATGCTCCACCATTTGTCGAAGCTAACTCTATTGAAACATGGAAGGTTTACATTCAAGGTCCACCAGTTGTCCAACCTATTAACGCTAGTAGCATGAGGGGTTTGGTCTCAAGATTCACCACTTTTTCACTCTGTGTTATTATATTAAGAATATTTGGGTATTAAGGTCCACCACTTGTCCAACCTATAAGACTATATCTTAATGGTTATTCTTTCTGACCACTTGGAGTGACCATGAAAGGTTTTACATGGGGGGTTGGTTCCAAGGTCCACCACTTGTCCAAGCTAACTCTATTCAAACATAGAGAGAAGCAAAGGTCCACCACTTGTCTAAGCTAGGGTCTATTGAAACATGGAGAGAAGGATGCTCCACCATTTGTCCAAGATAGACTTCATTGAAACATGAAGAGAAGCAAGCTGCACCATATCTCCAAGATTCTAGACTCCATCGAAATACCTTAAACCCACGTTATTTTGTACATGGGGAGTTTACATTCAAGATCAACAATTTGTCCAACCTATTATCGCTAGTAGCATGAGTGGTTTGCTCTCAAGATTCACCACTTTTCCACTCTCTATCATTATATTAAGAATATTTGGGTGTTAAGGTCCACCACTTGTCCAACCTATAAGACTATATCTTAATGGTTATTCTTTCTCACCCCTTGAAAGACTATATCTTAATGGTTATCCCTAGCTATTATTGCTAGTAGCGTGAGTGGTTTGGTCTCAAGATTCACCATTTTTATTAAGAATATGTGGGTGTTAAGGTCCACCACTTGTCCAACCTATAAGGCTACATCTTAAAGGTTATTCTTTCTTACTACTTGGAGTGACCATGATAGGTTTTACATGGGGGTTTGGTTCCAAGGTCCACCACTTGTCCAAGCTAACTCTATTGAAACATAGAGAGAAGCAAAGGTCCACCCTTGTCTAAGCTAGGGTCCATTGAAACATGGAGAGAAGGATGCTCCACCATTTGTCCAAGGTAGGCTCCATTGAAACATGAGGAGAATCAAGGTGCACCATGACTCCAAGATGCTAGGCTCCATCGAAAAACATTAAACCCATGATATGTCGTAGATGAGGGGTTTACATTCAAGGTCCACCACTTGTCCAAGCTATTATTGGTAGTAGCCTGAGTGGTTTGGTCTCAAGATTCACCATTTTCCACTCTATGTCATTATATTAAGAATATGCGCGTGTTAAGGTCCACCACTTGTCCAACCTATAAGGCTACATCTTAAAGGTTATTCTTTATTACCACTTGGAGTGACCATGATAGGTTTTACATGGGGGTTTGGTTCCAAGGTCCACCACTTGTCCAAGCTAACTCTATTGAAACATAGAGAGAAACAAAGGTCCACCACTTGTCCAAGCTAGGGTCCATTGAAACATGGAGAGAAGGATGCTCCACCATTTGTCCAAGATAGGCTCCATTGAAACATGACGAGAAGCAAGCTGCACCATGTCTCCAAGATGCTAGGCTCCATCGAAATACATTAAACCCACGATATTTCGTAGATGAGGGGTTTACATTCAAGGTCCACCACTTGTCCAAGCTATTATTGCTAGTAGCCTGAGTGGTTTGGTCTCAAGATTCACCACTTTTATTAAGAATATGTGGGTGTTAAGGTCCACCACTTGTCCAACCTATAAGGCTACATCTTAAAGGTTATTCTTTCTTACTACTTGGAGTGACCATGATAGGTTTTACATGGGGGTTTGGTTCCAAGGTCCACCACTTGTCCAAGCTAACTCTATTGAAACATAGAGAGAAGCAAAGGTCCACCCCTTGTCTAAGCTAGGGTCCATTGAAACATGGAGAGAAGGATGCTCCACCATTTGTCCAAGTTAGCTCCATTGAAACATGAGGAGAAGCAAGGTGCACCATGTCTCCAAGATGCTAGGCTCCATCGAAAAACATTAAACCCACGATATGTCGTAGATGAGGGGTTTACATTCAAGGTCCACACTTGTCCAAGCTATTATTGCTAGTAGCCTGAGTGGTTTGGTCTCAAGATTCACCACTTTTCCACTCTATGTCATTATATTAAGAATATGCGCGTGTTAAGGTCCACCACTTGTCCAACCTATAAGGCTACATCTTAAAGGTTATTCTTTATTACCACTTGGAGTGACCATGATAGGTTTTACATGGGGGTTTGGTTCCAAGGTCCACCACTTGTCCAAGCTAACTCTATTGAAACATAGAGAGAAACAAAGGTCCACCACTTGTCCAAGCTAGGGTCCATTGAAACATGGAGAGAAGGATGCTCCACCATTTGTCCAAGATAGGCTCCATTGAAACATGACGAGAAGCAAGCTGCACCATGTCTCCAAGATGCTAGGCTCCATCGAAATACATTAAACCCACGATATTTCGTAGATGAGGGGTTTACATTCAAGGTCCACCACTTGTCCAAGCTATTATGCTGCTAGTAGCCTGAGTGGTTTGGTCTCAAGATTCACCACTTTTATTAAGAATATGTGGGTGTTAAGGTCCACCACTTGTCCAACCTATAAGGCTACATCTTAAAGGTTATTCTTTCTTACTACTTGGAGTGACCATGATAGGTTTTACATGGGGGTTTGGTTCCAAGGTCCACCACTTGTCCAAGCTAACTCTATTGAAACATAGAGAGAAGCAAAGGTCCACCCCTTGTCTAAGCTAGGGTCCATTGAAACATGGAGAGAAGGATGCTCCACCATTTGTCCAAGGTAGGCTCCATTCAAACATGAGGAGAAGCAAGGTGCACCATGTCTCCAAGATGCTAAGCTCCATTGAAAAACATTAAACCCACGATATGTTCGTAGATGAGGGGTGTACATTCAAGGTCCACCACTTGTCCAAGCTATTATTGCTAGTAGCCTGAGTGGTTTGGTCTCAAGATTCACCACTTTTCCACTCTATGTCATTATATTAAGATATGCGCGGTGTTAAGGTCCACCACTTGTCCAACCTATAAGGCTACATCTTTAAGTTATTCTTTATTACCACTTGGAGTGACCATGATAGGTTTACATGGGGGTTTGGTTCCAAGGTCCACCACTTGTCCAAGCTAACTCTATTGAAACATAGAGAGAAACAAAGGTCCACCACTTGTCCAAGCTAGGGTCCATTGAAACATGGAGAGAAGGATGCTCCACCATTTGTCCAAGATAGGCTCCATTGAAACATGACGAGAAGCAAGCTGCACCATGTCTCCAAGATGCTAGGCTCCATCGAAATACATTAAACCCACGATATTTCGTAGATGAGGGGTTTACATTCAAGGTCCACCACTTGTCCAAGCTATTATTGCTAGTAGCCTGAGTGGTTTGGTCTCAAGATTCACCACTTTTATTAAGAATATTTGGGTGTTAAGGTCCACCACTTGTCCAACCTATAAGGCTACATCTTAAAGGTTATTCTTCTTACTACTTGGAGTGACCATGATAGGTTTTACATGGGGGTTTTGGTTCCAAGGTCCACCACTTGTCCAAGCTAACTCTATTGAAACATAGAGAGAAGCAAAGGTCCACCCCTTGTCTAAGCTAGGGTCCATTGAAACATGGAGAGAAGGATGCTCCACCATTTGTCCAAGGTAGGCTCCATTGAAACATGAGGAGAATCAAGGTGCACCATGTCTCCAGATGCTAGGCTCATCGAAAAACATTAAACCCACGATATGTCGTAGATGAGGGTTTACATTCAAGGTCCACCACTTGTCCAAGCTATTATTGCTAGTAGCCTGAGTGGTTTGGTCTCAAGATTCACCACTTTTCCACTCTATGTCATTATATTAAGAATATGCGCGTGTTAAGGTCCACCACTTGTCCAACCTATAAGGCTACATCTTAAAGGTTATTCTTTATTACCACTTGGAGTGACCATGATAGGTTTTTACATGGGGGTTTGGTTCCAAGGTCCACCACTTGTCCAAGCTAACTCTATTGAAATAATAGAGAGAATAAAGGTCCACCACTTGTCCAAGCTAGGGTCCATTGAAACATGGAGAGAAGGATGCTCCACCATTTGTCCAAGATAGGCTCCATTGAAACATGAAGAGAAGCAAGATGCACCATGTCTCCAAGATGCTAGCTCCATCGAAATACCTTAAACCCACGATATTTCGTAGATGGGGGGTTTACTTTCAAGGTCCACCACTTGTCCAAGCTATTATCGCTAGTAGCATGGATTTGGTCTCAAGATTCACCATTTTCCACTCTATGTCATTATATGAAGAATATCTGGGTGTTAAGGTCCACCACTTGTCCAACCTATAAGGCTATATCTAAATGATATTATTTTTTGACCACTTGGAATGTGCATGATAGGTTTTACATGGGGTTTTATTCCAAGGTCCACCACTTGTCCAAGCTAGATCTATTACAATATATTATACATACAATATTCAACTAGATTCCCTACCTATCATGTCCATTAGCATGGATGCTCTAGCTTGAAGGTCCACCACTTGTCCAACCTATACTCTCTTATGTAAGGGAGATCTCGCTATAAATTCAAAACCTTCCCGCCTAAATTTAAAATACCCTCCCAAATCTTAAATATCCCGCCTAAATTTTAAACTATCCCGCCCAAATTTTAAAAATTCAAACTTTTTTATAAAAATATAAATTTTACACTACTTAAATTTAAAATATCTAAACGCAAAATGATTTTAAATTCAAGTTTACCACAAAAAGATATCATTATACCACCTAAATCAAATATGCAAACCTCAAATCATTATATTGTAACATAAATTCAAACAAATTCAAATTAACAAGCCTAAACTGATATTAGTTTGCATAGATATGAATTTATCACACCTAAATTATGTCACCATGTTAGAGAGAGTGTTAGAGAATTTGAACAAGGTCCACCACTTGTCCAACCTAATACCAAGAAGGATTGAGTGTACAAGGTATTGTTTGGAGGTCCTTATAGTCCATTGGTCTTAAGGTCCACCACTTGTGGTAAGGGTCACCAAAAAGTGTATATATTCATCCAAAGAAATACACGTATTTTTGGTCTACATGTCCTAGTTAAACCATTTATGTCCATTAGTGTATCACTAAACACACTACTATTTTTGAGAAACAGAAGTTACAATCATATCTACAAATGGATTAGAGGAAAATCAGCTCAGCATACATCCAGAACTCGCTACAAGAATCGACTTAAACAGATCACGCAAGTAAGTCTTTCCATTCAATTTTACTAGTATTACAATGTGTTAGTTATTTGTGATATTTATGTATGTATATATACTATGTGTGCATATCGTAATTAAGTGTAATTGTGTATCTGCATTATGTATGAGTATTACAATGAAATAACACAAATATACATACATACACATAGATAACACAGACGCACACATACATGAGCATGTATTTTCAAGAGAGAGATAGCAAATACAGAGATAGATAGATAGAGAGAGAGAGAAGATAATAACTGTTTTTTAGAGAGAGGAGAGAGAAAGATAACAGATTTCACTGTTTTTATGTATGTGGAAGAGAGGAAGACGATGTATGGAATATGTTCACGTATTTTCAAGAGAGAGACAACAAGATAACAGATTTCATTGTGGTTATGTATGTGGAAGTGAGGAAGACGATGTGTGGGAATATGTGCATGTATTTTCAAGAGAGAGACAGCAAGATAACAGATTTCACTGTGTTATGTATGTGGAAGAGAGGAAGACGATGTGTGGGAATATGTTATGTGTGCGGGGATACGTTTAAAACTATGTATCTCTGTCTTTTGACGAGAGAGTGTGTGTGCAAGAAGAGTTACAGAGAACCATCTTCTCTATATGGAGAAAGACAGAGAGTGAGGAGAGAGAGAAATACCTGTTTTTTCTCTATTCGTGAGGTGTGCAATGTCTCCTGAGAAGACTGCCCGATCCTGCCCTTCTGGAAAGCGTTGTGTACGCTGCTGTTCTTTGTCTTGTGCGCGAACTTTCAATCTGTGCACTCCACCTGTGTGTTGTGTACGATGCCGAGCTTGCTCCTCTACGCGCGCGTATACTCCAACTGTGTGCGATCCGTGGCGCTTTCTGTGTTTTGCTGCTCGCCTGCTTTCTCTGTGTGCGTTTCTCGTGCGCTCTCTGTGTGCCTAATCTTGATAGGGTTTATTAGAATGCCACGTATGCTACAAGTCCATGTATTATCATAGGATTTAAAAAAAACAAAAGCAATAATAAAAATTAACCAATTCAGCCCCAGGGTCGCTGCCCCAGGACGCCCGCCCAGAACAATATCCCAAAATCAACCTCCCAAGCCCCGCCATCGAGAGCGCTATATTCCACATCCCAATCAAGAGCGCTACCCCAAACCTCACGTGGAAGCGCTGCCTTGTCCACCCCCATTGTGGCATTGCCCAAAGACCCCGCATCTGGAGTGCTAAATGGGAACATTCTTCATTAGTGAAATTTTGAACATAAATTATATTAGCATATACTTAAATAAATACAAATATTAACATATTAGCTATACTACTAATTTACTATAGCAGAGTCTAGATTAAATGTCCCATACTATATTTAAGGTGCCAAAGGTTTGGCCTTATGGTCCTAATTTAGCCAAGTGGTCAACACATATAGGACCACAAGTGACACTGTGCCACAAAACTTGGCCACCACTTCACTTGCCAAAGTTTAGGCCACATGGTCAATCCTAACTTTCCAATGTTCTAATAATGTCACCTTTTGCCTCGTGGAAAACCTAGGCTTGTTTCACATACTCCAGGCACTTCAAGCCACAATAAATTGTCATTACTCGTCGACAACCCTTTTGTTCAAGTCTTAAAAAACATTGTTTAAGGCCACCCTAAAACCATTTTCATTTGGTGGTCTAAAACTAGCTTTTTGGCAATTTCGAGAAGAAATGGTCAAAGTTTTATACTTAGTTTTAACCACTTGACCAATTCAAATATTGGAAAGCAAGGTCTTGTAATACTTTTCTTTGGACATCACACATTAAAACTAGGTCCCTCACTTGTCCAAGCTATGCTCTAATACAATAAAGGGCTATTTGGTTTCAAGATGCACACACTTTCCCAACCTTGATTCCATTAAAGAAGCTAGCTCTACTTAGACATTTAATAGCAAGGTCTTGCAGCAGTTCAGATTGAACATTTTCCATGGCAGCTAGGTCCACCACTTATCTAAGCTATGCTCTAATAGAGTAAGGGGGTTTTGGTTTCAAGATCCACCACTTGTCCAAACTTGATTTGGGAAGCAAGGTCCTATAATAGTTTGCTTTGGACATTCACCATTACAACTAAGTCCACCACTTCTCCAAGCTATGTTCTAATACACTAAGGAGGTTTTGGTTTCAAGGAGAACCACTTGTACGACTCTATTTTTGGAAGTAAGGTCTTTACATAGTTCACCTTGGACCTTGGACATTGGATACTACAACTAAGCCCACCACTTGTCCAAGATATCCTCTATATATAGCCAAAGGGTTTGGGTTTCAAGATTCACCACTTTTCCAACCTTTCTTCCATTAAAGAAAGGAGGGGCTTTATAACTAGGTCCACCACTTGTCCAAGCTATGCTCTGATATGGAAAGGGGATTTTGGTTTCAAGGTCCACCACGTGTTCAACCTTGCAAGACTCAAGGGATACTTGGACATTGGAAAGCATAGTCCTATAGTAGTTGATAGGTGGCAGTGGGTATTACAACTAGGTCCAACCTATGCTCTCATATCGCAAAGAGGCTTTGCTTTCAAGGTCCACCACTTGTCCAACCTTGCTTCCATTAAAGAAATGAGGGGCTACGTAAACATTGGCAAGCAAGGTAGCAAGGTTCTAAGGTGTTTCACCTTGGATATTGGGCATTATAACTAGGTCCACCACTTGTCCAAGCTATGCTCTGATAAAGAAAGGGGATTTTCGTTTAAAGGTCCACCATGTGTTCAACCTTTCTAATATAGAAAGGGGATTTTGGTTTCAAGGTCCACCACGTGTTCAACCTTGCAAGACTCAAGGGATACTTGGACATTGGAAAGCATAGTCCTATAGTAGTTGATAGGTGGCATTGGGTATTACAACTAGGTCCAACCTATGCTCTCATATCGCAAAGAGGCTTTTCTTTCAAGGTCCACCACTTGTCCAACCTTGCTTCCATTAAAGAAATGAGGGGCTACGTAAACATTGGCAAGCAAGGTAGCAAGGTTCTAAGGTGTTTCACCTTGGATATTGGGCATTATAACTAGGTCCACCACTTGTCCAAGCTATGCTCTGATAAAGAAAGGGGATTTTCGTTTAAAGGTCCACCATGTGTTCAACCTTTCTAATATAGAAAGGGGATTTTTGTTTCAAGGTCCACCACGTGTTCAACCTTGAAAGACTCAAGGGATACTTGGACATTGGAAAGCATAGTCTTATAGTAGTTGATAGGTGGCAGTGGGTATTAAAACTAGGTCCAACCTATGCTCTTATATAGCAAAGAGGCTTTGGTTTCAAGGTCCACCACTTGTCCAACCTTACTTCCATTAAAGAAATGAGGGGCTACGTAAACATTGGCAAGCAAGGTAGCAAAGTCCTAAGGTATTTCACCTTGGATATTGGGCATTATAACTAGGTCCACCACTTGTCCAAGCTATGCTCTGATATAGAAAGGGGATTTTTGTTTCAAGGTCCACCACGTGTTCAACCTTGAAAGACTCAAGGGATACTTGGACATTGGAAAGCATAGTCCTATAGTAGTTGATAGGTGGCAGTGGGTATTACAACTAGGTCCACCACTTGTCCAACCTATGCTCTCATATAGCAAAGAGGCTTTGGTTTCAAGGTCCACCACTTGTCCAACCTTGCTTCCATTAATATAGCAAGGAGGATTTGGTCTCAAGGTTCACCACTTGTCCAACCTATGCAAACCTTTTTCATGTTGTAGCATGATTTTTGGTTTGAAGAGTATTTTTCTATAACTATGGATTTAACAATGTAATCTTTTTACTTACAGGATGGACTTTGAATCTGGGGAGAAAGTACATATGATACTTGACAATGAAATCGTTGGTATTGGTTGTGTGTGTAGAACAGATCCAGATTCCACTTGTGGTGGTACAAAGATAGGGCTGGGAAATGTCTCCATACTAGTGGAGGAATGCTTGAAGGATGTGGTCCTACCTTTTCCTACAATGGATACTTCATCTCTCCAAGGCTCATTATGGAGTGCTGTTCGATGGTCAAATCTTCTTTTGCAATCTTTTGTATTAAATGGGAACTTAATTGATCCACACGAAAGCTACAATGGTGATGAAGAACATGATCATTCTGATCCTCTAGTTACAGATGCAATACCTATGACAAGCCCAGAATTTGAAGCAATGATTCGAGAGTCTTGGAGAAATCAGAGGGTCCTTTTAAAAGATGACACAATGATGCAAACCATGAATGAAGGGACCATCTTATATGTATTTCCACATGATTATGTCAACTTTCAGGAACTTGGTCCTGATTGTGTGGGTGTGGGTATTGAAAGAGAAAATGCAAGCATTCATGATGTGGTTGAAGTGGGTAGCATCACTTTGCTAAAGTGGCCCATCAAGCAGACAACAATGTTGAATGGGAGCCCATTACAACGCTTTGTTCCTGTTGATGGCATGCATGCTACATATGAGGATGTATCCAACGATGGCAATGTTGGAAAAAAACTTGATGGGAGTAATGTTGTCCAGTTGTCAAGGAAGAGACGATACACTTTCATGAACAGGACTCAAAAATCAAAAGCAGCACCAGCTTCGACTTTTTACCTTTCAAACAAATCAATTCAAAGGGTATCATGCATTGATTGTTGTGCACAAAAATGCTGCCAATTTGCAGATCGTGATATGGTGACAAGGTTACGACAACAATTTTGGGGAGAGTCTCAAAAATCACGCACTAATTATGTTTATGATGTTCTTTCTATATGTTATCAGAAAGATGAGAAGTCACGATACCAATTCAGGCTAAATGGCTCTATTGTTTGTTGTAGAGCATGGTATGAGCTACATGGAATACCAAAGACATCATTTTATCGATACAAGGAGAACTTTGAAAATGGTGTGCGCCAATATGTACATGGGAACACATGTACATTGAGAAGGGGACTTCAACATACTAGTTTAGCAAGAGCACTACTAAACGAGTTTGTGGAAAATAACTCTGAGAAAATGCCACATAGAAGTAGAACACTGCTAGATGGCTCAAGAGAGACTCAATTGGTGATTCCATCAACATACAAACAAGTGGATATTTTATGTGAAATCAACACGACACTTGACCAAATGGGCTATGAGAAGAAGCTATCCCAATCTTCTTTTGGTAGAATTTGGAACAAAGAGTACCCACATGTAACTTTAACAAAGACGAGTGAGTTCTCTAAGTGCAATATTTGTAGCTCAATCAAGGCAAGGTTAGAAGCTAAACCTTCTCTTGAAGAGAGAGCTCTTCTCTTGAGGGAGAGAGAAGTTCACATGGCACAACAAAAGAGTTGCAGAAGCCTATATTATGCATGGCGCACGTATTCAGAAACTCAACCACAAAAATATGTATGCATAATCCATGATAAGATGGATCAAAAGAAGACTGCCATTCCTAGATTACGCATTGTTCCCAAGGGTGTGGATTCAGGATATAATCTGCAGGTGGCATTGATTGGCATGATCACTCATGGACATGGAGAAGGTCATTACGGACACTTTGTCTTGAATGGTTTGTGGCCAGCTGATCCAAATCTTACAATTGGCTCAATTGCTAATTGTTTACATAACCTCGAGAGGATAGATAAGCATCCTCTTGGTGATCTAGTAACAAATGGACTTCCAAGGAGCAATATTTCACTACTACATGCTTTGAACTCAAGGGATGCTTTGGACTACCATAACTTGAGTGATGGAAAAGAGCCCATTGTGCAGTCGTCAGAAATTGCAGAAGAGGAATTGGGGTCAACATTTCGCAGATTGCCAGAGAACTTGTTGCTACAATTGGATAATTGTGCAGGGGAAAACAAAAATCGATACTTATTTGCCTATTTTTCAATGCTTGTTGCAAGGGGTGTTTTCAAAACCATCCAGCTGGGATTTTTAATGGTTGGGCATACACATGAGGACATAGACGCCATGTTTAGTAGGTTTTCAGAGAAGTTGAGAGTTACACAAACCTATACTTTGCCACATTTGATGGATACATTACGAAACAGCTCATCTTCATCTCTAGCTCCATTTTTTCTCACAAAGATCCCTGATTTCAAGCAATATTGTGATGGCTATCTTTGTGATGGACAAGACATACTTGTTGGACATTCCAAACCGCTTCAGTTCAGGTTCTTTATGCAAGATGAGACACCAATGATGCAATATAAGGCACATGTAGGTGTATCAAGTTGGAGTGGAAGTATTCGCCTTTGGAAAACAGACACAGAAGGCAAGCCAATGTTACCACATGGAGATCCACCTCTAGTACAAATGGCGGAGTATGTCAAGGCCCACGAAGAAGTCATTTTGGGGCTAAAGAACTATATAAAATTTTGGAAAAATTTAGGGAATGGTTCAAGTATTCCGCGATATTATAGACCCGTGATAGATTATTGGAGTAAGGTAATTGAAGAGATTGGAAAAGCAATCATATCAGAGGGAGTCTTGTATGAAATGTTTTGGCCAAAAACTCAAGAATATTCTCATCTACAAAGCACTACAATGAATTTGCAACAAGGAGCAAAAAGATTCCTAGGCCTTGAAGAGTTGAATGATCATTTTTGTGGGCCTCAACGAGATAGGCCAAGGGAAGAGTTTGACCCTATGTCTGATGTGCACCAAGGTGACTTTCTTATGCTTGTTCCGAGTGACACAGAAATCTATCCAGTGTGGCTTGCAATGGCTTTATCTGACATTGATAATGAGCCTACATCACCAAACTACAGAAAACTCTTGATTCAATATTGGGCACCTTGCGCGAGAAAAAGTGGGATGACAGATACTCAAGCTTACAGTAATTGTTGGAAGGGTTATTGGGCTGTCAACTATAAGGACCCACAAGTGTGGGAAACTATAGATGCAATTGTTTGGTCCTGGAGACCCAACAAAGAAGGACCATTTTCTAGAATAAAGATTCCAGAAAGACATGCTCTAAAAGCCAAAGAAGGCCTCACTCATGCACATCAGCCACACTTGGATCAAAGTTCAGATATGGTATCAAATGTGGAGTAGAATTATGTGGAGCTTCTATTGTGACTATACTAGTCAATTTGTAAACAAAATCTTTTTTGTATCTTCCTTTGTTTTATGTAATTTATAGTTATTATTCAAATCCATGTGTTGTACATCCTCTTGACTTTTGGTGTTTATCAACACCACAATCCTATGAGATTTTCACTTTATTTACTAGCCACACACCTCAATTTTTCCCACTTTAAGTGGAAAATTCCCAAATTACATGAATTCGGTCGATTTGGAGATTCCCATAATGTGAGATTTTTACCAAAATACCTAATATGGTCTTTGAATTTGAAAATCAAAATTTTGACTTCCATAGCAAGATTTGAAGTGATATGCAGAGACCAATCAAGGGAGTTCTCAAGAGCTCTACTGTCCTTATAGAAAAACAACTAATTTGATTAATTTTGTACAGGAATCAGATTGCAGACGAGAAACCAGTGGCTTGACAAAAAGTTGCAATTGAATCGAGTGGAAATTGATGACAAGTCAATCCAAGGTGAGGACTCAATCCAAGGCTTCATAAGTCTATATGAACCTTAGATCCGGTCGTGTAATAGGAAATCAAGGCCTATTCGGAGAAAACACCAGTAGAGTATCCACTTAAGAAAGCGTAAATCAAGGCAACTCCTTGCACACAATTCCTGAAGAAGTCTCGGATTCAACATCCGAAATGTCTTCTTACTCGACCCACTCGGAAACCGGAACGACAATGCAAGACTAATCGTCACGGAGCCTAGGTTACTTGGATTCTAACGAAGAGTATGCTATTCGCATTGATGACCATGGTATTGAGTTCGAAGAAGAGGTTAGGGCAAACAAACAAGGAAAAATGTACATGGATCGAAATGGAACTCAATATGTACAAGTCAAAAATCCTAACGTGGTAGACAAATGGGGATTAGAAGTAAACACTATAATCCCAGATATGTCAGCAAAAGAAGGACCACCAACTTTGGAACTCGAGGGATACGATCAAGTAGACTTGAAGCCTTTGAAACGGCTTAGTATAGATAATCCTAGGATCGGAGTCTATTGTTGGGAACATAGAAACATAAAAGATCTTTTGTGGACGTCTCATGGTAGACTAGGACAATTAACGGCCATGAAGATCATCTATATCTTCAAGATCAAAGATAAGGGATCTACGAACCTACCAACTTACTTGTTTAGAGGTTGTTATAACAACAACTTTGTTATGATGACTCCTGAGGAGGTAGAATAAACCAGATACCAGGGGTATTCAATACGGGATTGGATATTGGGTCAGGGACCAGAAACCACTCCAAGAGACGAACATCATGAGAGATAATCTGAGAGTAATGTGAAGAAACCAGAAACCACCTCATCACATAGAAAATTGGGTGACACTAAGGCCAGTCCAAGGCTACATGAGTTCCTATTTTCGATAGACTTGTTCGAAGGACTCGGAACAGCACCAACTCCTAGAAGACCTAGAGTTGACCCGAATAGACGTGTTAGACCAGCCGATTCTCAAAAATGGATTAAAAAATACAATGGATCAAGGGATTCATATGACCACTTAGCAATATTTAAGGAAGTGCTAAGAGCAGAGCGTATATTCGATTTCCATACTCAATTCGAGGGGTTTGGAATGACATTAGAAGGAAAAGCTTGGACATGGTTACAGAAAACCTTAGAGAAGGTGGGGATAATGGGGTTAATCTCTAAGAATCTGAAAAATTCAAAAAATAAAACGGAAAAAAAAGAGATTCGATCAGTTCCTATGAACAAGGTCGGAGAATAATATGAAGGGGAAGAAGGAAACACTACCCTCCTAGTGAAATATAATGACATTGAAACCATGGCAATACTGGGTAGTGGAGATGGCATAGCCATAGCAACTAAAGTAGTATGGGAATCCTGGGGACAACCAGCCATTAGAAAAACGCGAATGAAATTGCAATTGGCTGACTGACACATTGAAAGACCACTAGGGCTACTAGAAAAAGTGATAGTCAACTACTGTGGAATTGAATATCAACACACTTTTGCCAGAGTAGTCTTTGGGAAAAAACTCAACTATGAAATCATATTGGGAAGACCTTTCATGCGACAGGTACAACTTATCCAAGATTGGGAAAACGACTATCTGTACTAGAAGCAAGTGGGATCTATAACAAGAGTCAATCTAAAAGATCACACCTATAGAGATGTTTTGAAAACACCCATCCAAGAGTTTGATTCAGTCTCTTCGGCTGAAACTAAACTCCCACCTTGGCTAAACAAAGACACTCCTATTTGGATGTGCGGAGCTTCGGAAAATGGGAGCTTGAGACGAGAGGAATGTATCCTAGAAAGGGACTGTACATACGAAGCCTACATACCTGAATCCTTTCCAGAGCATTTATTTGAACCATTCGAATGGACTCAAATTTTAGTAACAATGGATGTATGTGTGAATACGTCTATGCCTACTCAATTTTGCAATGAGGATGGCTACGACATAATTCCCATCCAAATGATGTCAGTCCTTAACATTGAAAACAAAGATGAGGAAACAAAGGACTTGCTGAAAGCTCAACAAATCTTTTCTGACCTCTATTACGACGCAACTGATGAGTTAGACAAACACTTAGCTACCTCAGAAGATTCGAGATAAAAAAAAGAACATACAAGGGCTCAGCTACTCTTAAAGGGAGGGGAGGAAAAGTTTTTTGACTTTCCAAACCAGAAATCAAGAAGACGAAAATGGTATAGAAGAAAAAGAGACACTTAAATTATGAAAGCACGACCTATGCCATCAGTCTCCAGTAAAACACAATTCCTGATGCAAATAGATGCTAATGATTGTGTCAAGGACAAAATAATTGACAGATATCCTCCAAATAGAAACTCAAAACTGTCTCAAACATCGAGAAAAACAAGGAAGGATACTCAGGAAGAACATCAGGATAAAAAACCACTCATGACCCCCGGGGGATTCACTAAGTTTTACCGTATGGTATCACGTGAGTGTACAATAGGGGGGTTATAAAGCGGAGAAAAGGTGCATTTTACAAAGGATGGTCGCGTATATAGGGGTTAAAAAGGGGAATTTGGTGCACGTAGGTGACATGTCCTTATTATAAGTGGTGAATCCCCCGGGTCATGACCAGAGTCAAGCGGAAAAAGAAATATCAAGAGTTGAAAAAAGCTCTAAAGGATATATACACCACCGAAATGGAAACCGCGGAAGAGGATAGTAAGGATGTAATGCATGTTCCATCCCATTACAAAAATTATACTCTCCAAGATCGGAAAATCATATTCGAAAAACCTGTTAGGGAACTATGGAAACAAGGCGAGTCTTACGAAGGACCTGAAAACGCTAAAAGGGTAGACTTGGCTGAAGGAGGAGAAGAGCCTAGACCGGCTTGCATTGCAAATGACCTCACAGAAGAAAAAGAAAAGCTTTTGTTGAGCTTGTTAAAGGAATACCGGGATATCTTTGCTTGGTCTAACAAGGATCTCAAGGGTGTCGATCCAAAAATCTGTCAACATACTATACCCATGAGAAACGATGCAAAACCAAGTAGACAGAGACCATACACTTATAACGAAACATTTTCCAGAAAGATCAAAGAAGAGATTGAAAAACTGAAGGAAGCCGAATTCATTTAGGAAATTGAACACACAGATTGGGTGTCTCCAATTGTGGTAGTACCTAAGAAGAATGGGAAATTACGAGTGTGTGTTAATCTCAAAAATGTGAATGCAGCTAGCATTAGAGACAACTTTTCTCTTCCAATAACTAAGCATGTTTTAGAACGAGTGGCAGGAAAAGAAACTTATAGCTTCCTAGATGGTTTTTTGGGATACAATCAACTTTTGGTTGACCCAAAAGATCAACATAAAACTGTTTTTGCAACAGAATGGAGTATATTTTGCCTATCGGTTATGTCGTTTGGGTTAACTAATGCTCCATCCGCATTTCAAATATTGATGAGCCATGCTTTCAAAGGGTATCTTTGAAAATTCTTGGAAGTATACATGGATAATCTATGTGTACATTTGTCAGTCCGGGTTGATCATTTTGAACACCTCAAAAAGGTATTCGAGAAATGTAGACTTTATAGGATTTGCTTAAATCCTGAAAAGTGCACATTCATGGGAAGACAAGGAAAAATCCTAGGACATATAGTGTCTAAAAATGGAATAGCTACCAATATTGAAAAGATTCATGTCATTGCTAAATTGCCTAGACCAAAAACAATCAACGGGGTACAAGCCTTCATGGGACATTGTGGATATTACCGACGGTTCATCTACATGTATACTATAATTGCAAAACCCATGTATAGCTTGATTACGCACTTTGAATGGACCGAGGCATGTGAAGAATCCTTCATGAAGCTTAAGCAAGCTCTCACCTCGGCTCCAATATTGAAAGCACCCGATTGGGATAAGGTATTCCACGTACATGTAGATGCTTCAAACTTTGCTATTGGTTGTATACTAGCTCAACCAGGAGATGGGAAAATTGACTTTCCTATTTCTTATGCTAGCCGACAATTGAATATGGCAGAAAATAATTACATCACCACTGAAAGAGAAGGACTAGGAATGATCTATGCCGTTAAAAAGTATAGACATTACCTATTAGCCAACAAGTTTGTGTTTTTTGTAGACCACCAAGACTTGTTATATTTGGTCAACAAACCATGTAGCACAGGCAAAATAGTGAGATGGTTTATCATTCTTCTCGAATTTGATTTCACTGTGGTTGTAAAAAAAGGCACTACACATCAACGAGCAGATCATTTGTCCAGGATTTTTTTAGGGGAATCACCTAAAGGGGTAGATGATGATCTACCAGATGCCTATTTGTTCTCCGTGGAAATGATACCTAGATGGTCAGAAAACATTGTGTCATTGATGACAATAGCTCAAGTGGATTCACTATCATAATTGATTTAATTGAGCAATCGGCTATGTATCATTTACTAGCTGGGCGGCTATATAAAAGAAATCGAGACGGGATATTTCTTTTATGCATAAACCCTGAAGAAAAGGATAAATACCTAGGTCAAGCACATGTTACCATAGTAGGACTTCACTTTGCGAAAGATCAAACTATGCAACGTATCTTAAGACTTGGAGTATTTTGGCCAACTATGAGAAAAGATGTTAGATATTTTGTAAAAGATTTCCCTCAGTGTCAAAAACAACCACTCATTCCTCATGTAACATTGTTTCAAATGTCACCTATTCCCAAGTGGAGTAACTATCTGGTTACTTACTTATCGAGGCGAACATTTCCTGAGGATATGAGTAAACGTCGTCAAAGAACAATTGAAACAAAATATTCCAATTATAGAACAAGCACATGCTGGATTAGCTGGAGGTCACTTTTCTAGTGAGACCACCGCAAGAGCAATCTTGATGGCAGGCATATGGTGGCCAAAACTTTTTGCAGATGTCAAAGAATATGTTCAAAGTTGTGATGCTTTTCAACGAGAAAAAATGCCAACACAAGTAGACACCATGCCCTTAAGACGAATGATGGGGGCTCGAGCCTTCGCAAAATGGGGTATAGATTTTGTTGGAACGATAAAACCACCTGCTTATAGAACCCAAGCTCAATATATCATTGTAGCTACGGACTATTTGACCAAGTGGGTTGAGGCTAAAGCAACCCAAAGAATGATGCTAGAACCACTGCTACATTCTTATATGAGTATGTATTCACAAGGTATGGACTGCCAATAGAGATTGTCAGTGATCAGGGAACTCATTTCCTCAACGAGGTAATAGAGTATTTGCTTTATGAGTTTATGGTTATCCATAACAAATCAGCTCCCTATCACCCACAAGCAAACGGACAAGTTGAGCATACGAATAAAATTCTTAGCTCAGTATTGACCAAAGTGGTTAGTTCAGGGAGGACAGACTGGGAAATGAATCTCCATGCTGCTCTATGGGCTTATCGAGTCTCATTCAAAACAGCTCTAAATGCCACATCCTTTAACCTTGTTTATGGTCTTGATGCCATACCGCCAATAGAATTTCTATTGCCGACACTAATGGTAGCACAGACTCTTGAGTGGACTAGACATGAATTGTCAGAAAGACTTGAAGATTTGGAAAAGCTAGACGAGCAAAGGCTAACTGCCGTAGCTCATATCTATGCACAAAACTGGAAACAAAAACAGTTTTTTGATTCCCACTTAATCACAAAAATTTTCAAGAAAGGAGACTTAGTTCTAGTCTATTCCCTTAAGCAACACATTCCCAAGTTTAAGAAAATGGGAAATGGACTATTTTTCATTGAAGATGTATCTCCAAGTGGAGCAGTAAAATTGTCAACCCTAGATGGTGAACCAATGGCTCATTGGATTAGTGGATGTCGTTTAAAGAAATACAATTTGCCACTAACCAATGAATTGCTAGAGAGAATGCATGCAGCCAAACAAAGGAAGATCAAGCGACAGTAGGTTATTGATGAAGCTCAAGAGGAAGCTAGACTTCGAGTGCTCAAGCATAAAGCTGCCCTCAAGAAGCAACATATACCGATTCCCATCAACACTTTGGAAATAGATGATCGACAATGGGAATTACCTAAAGACACAGTTTCAACAGATGACGACTGGTTAGATGGAATGGATCTGCGCATCAAAGTGCAGCTCAACAATCATAGCACCAATGCTTTGGTAGACATAGGAGCTAGAGTGAATGTAGTCAGTTATTTCACATACAGGAAGGCAACAAGTCAAGCATTGACCGCAGGAATAACGACAATCAAAGGATGCAACAACTCCAACATTGGGAGTAGTCAACTTGAACGTGGTAGTACATGGATGTTCATGTCCGCATCAGTTTGTATGCTTGCCAAATGAACACGTGAATGAGACGATGATTCTTGGAATTCCTTGGATGCGTACATACAAAGCAGTACCGATTGGGATACGAATCAGCTAAAGTTATCACTTCTAGGAGGGTAACTCATTGTTCCTATTGCACCAAGCAAAGAGGAATGGAAAAGATGCAATCAGAAGACCATTCCGCGAAGCAAATCTTCTCCATCTCCTCAACAACCAAATGCTACAAGTAGCATGTAAGGAGTCAGGAAAATTTGGGTACCAAAAGCATAACTGGGGGATAAACCAAATCAGATCTGGGTGCATAAAACTTCACCAAAGAAATAGAAGACGGTTCCAAGGATTTGAGCACAGAATCGAGCATCTATGAACGAGGAACCTAACATGAAAAAGGTTTGGAAGAAAAAGGAGCACTTATCTTCTCCACACACCACAACACCAAACAAATAGTGGCGAGTTAAGTCTCAACAGACTCTAACACAC
The DNA here is from genome assembly GCF_014529385.1 of Adiantum capillus-veneris. NCBI lineage: Eukaryota > Viridiplantae > Streptophyta > Polypodiopsida > Polypodiales > Pteridaceae > Adiantum > Adiantum capillus-veneris. The sequence goes on from NC_140952.1 coordinate 67,411,953, forward strand.
CATGCAACACCAAGCCGACCGAGCTACCAATGGAGAGAAAAAGCTCTACAATAGTCTTACGTGCTACCAATAGCTCAAGTAATCAGCATGCTAAAACACCCTGATGGTACTATCAAAGAGAGAGCACATAAGCTACAAGATTTGCTCTCTGGAAGACATCATCAGCAAACCTCGACATCGAAAACCCTTGAGTTATTTACTCAAGACCCAGCTCTTGCACAGCATATTGAGTTAAATTGCATTGGTCTTCATATCACGGTAGATCCAATCACAGCTATGCATAGACACAACTGTTCAACCCATGCACACAGTCGTCCCGAAGAACGCCATCTAGGAAGGGTACTAAGTACTAAGTAATTAACGGCAATGTTTGGAGAGGGAGGAAAAAGTTCCATGTAAATGTGCAATTTTTTTGCAAGATTACATAATAATGCCCTTATAATTCATCAAAAAGGGAAAATTCACTGATAATATCTTCCCGATGAGTGTAAATAGTGTATATACTATCAGAAAATCATAAAAAATAGTCCTTTTTTGGGTATTTTTCATCATTTTTTGTTGATAAGGAGGCTTAAAAATGAAGAAATCCAACAAAAAACAATAAAGCTGTGTTTTTTGAGGGATTTTCTTAATTATTGGATTTTCACTTTACTTTTTTAGAGCATTTTTCTATTTTCTTTGATTTTTTCAAATAAAAAGGTCAAAAATTAATAATAAATAGTAGGGAAGCTCAGATGGAAAAATGAAAGATACGATGGTGATCAGAAAGACAAAGCACGCAAGGAAAAAAAATTCAACGAAATTAGAAGATGGCAGCGGGAAGCCTAAATTAGGCGGCCAGGCCTACTTCTGCAAAATTCTTGCAGAATGAGCTACAGGAATCCGATTTTGGAAATTTTTGAGCCTAACATAGATTTCACGGCGTAATAGGACTAACGGAGGAATCTGGGGAAAATTGGTTCGGGAAGTCAAGGTATAGATATCCAGCCTAGTCTAAAACCACCTCATTTCCATTTGGAGCCTTTGTAGAGAGAGCATTTCGGCTTCTTTCACGCATCATTTCCGGAGCCCACAGTTGACCTTTTTCAGTGCCGTCTCACACGAGACATGAGGGGTAAGTTCTTTACTCATCAATGATCCATTTTGTACGGACGGTAGTTAGTCTAAAGCCTTAGAAAAAACCCTAGAAATTGAGCAGTGCACAAAGACCTACGATCTAAAACTGACCATAGCGGCTTGCCAGCTTGACCAAATCAGATGGGATTATTTGAACCATAGCATGCCCTAACATAATAGAACCTTTCCATACCATCAGATGATCATTCAGCTGGGGTCAAGGGGGTCCCCAGTAGAGAAATTAGGGTTTTTGGGAAAGGCCAAAATTTCGATGTGACTCCACAGACGGCTTGCTAATGAGGTTCATATACAATGTATATAATTGGTTTGGTGAAATCCATCAAGTAAAGCCCTCGAAAAGCAGAAAACGGCTCGAAGGTTACAAAGCGTCAAATTCGACATATGAGGCCAATCTGACTCCAAATAAGCCAAAATTGGACAGGTAGCTTTACGACTATGTTACAGACAAGTCCAAAGCCTCACAATTGACCGACCAACCCAATAGATAGAGTAATCACAAAGAACAATGATTTAAGAGTCGACAGAGCACAAAGTGATGCCGGCATGACCAAACTTGACCAAATTCAATTTAGGACTTGTATTAGGTGTATGAAACATGTCTAGGTCAAAAATTTGTGGGGATTGCAAAGTTTTTGTCACTGTAGTAAATAATTGCGATTATTTACTATTGCATCATTTTTGCTTGGAAATTGTCAATTCACCTCACCTATCATGTGTACACACCTATTACATGCCAAAAATCAAGTATGAGCCAAAATGACCACCCATTACTTGCAAAATTGCCAAAAAAAGGCAAAGAAGTCTCTATAAGCCAAAATTTGGGTTATGGACAAATTTTCTTGATCCAAATCACCTCATAATTCATATACAAGCTCTATACCATGCCTAGAACCAATGCATACCAAAAAATGTCAATTTTGGAGGAAAAGTTAATAATCACGATTATTTACTTTTTGATCAAAATTGGGGAATTTGGATATTTTGTCATCATACATCCAAAGTATATGATGTGATAAGCCCACTAGCCAATTTTGAGTCAATTTGGATTTCAAAATCTCAAACTTCCTTTATATCTACTGTTTTAGAGACCTAAAGCCAAAATCTGGTACCATTTTCAACATGTGCATCCAAATGAGCCCATATTTCCCTCAGAGCATGTAATTGGTATATACTTCAAGCCTATAAAGCCAATTTTGCAAAAAAAATGAAAATTTTCCCAGCTGTAAATAATCGTGATTATTTACTTTGGTTACAAATTTTTGTTTCGACCATACAGTTTTGTTCCTTGCATGATTTTATGCATCTTTGCTTGTTCAAAAATTGATTTGAAGCAATTTGGACCAGATTATCAGCATTTTAGTCTAAAAGGACATTCTAGAGAAAAATCCGACAACTCTGCTAACTTTGCACTCTATTCACTGAATAGGAGCAATGCAAGCCGCGGAGAAGGCCAAGAAGAAGTTAAACCAAAAGGAGAAACTGCAAGAAATACCCCCGTGTCAACTGGACCCCGAGTCAGTAAAAGCGGCAAAAGCATCCAACCTTTCTAAAGAACAAATGGAAGAACGCCACACCACGGTCTTCATTGGCTGGTTTAGGAGTGAAGAAGGGCATCAGGTAGAGTTGCAGCTCTTACCTAAAGAGGTCTATGATGTAGCAGCAAAGCCAGAAACCAAAGAGGCTAACTGCAGGTTGGTGCTCCGACATTTTTACGAACAAGAGCCTTGCGAAGTGGACTTTCAGAAAGCTTACAAGCTTCTGTCCACAATCAAAGAAGATGGAACTGCCCAGATATCAGACAACCAAGGAAACAAGGTCGAGGTTGTAATTACAAAAGATATTGTGGCAGAGGCACTCAGACTGCCCACTGAAGGGATGACCATGCGGGCAAGAGACAGGAAGACAGCGGGCACATTTACCAAGGAAATAACGGCAGCTACATTCGCCGATCTCATCCACAAACAGGTGGAAGAGCCAGCCCATCTATACCATCAACACTTCCATTTCTTGGCAAAAAGGCCACCAAGGTACACGACACCAAATCACGACGTGGCCACCACTTTTACACAAGTTCTGAAGTCAAAAACAAGGCAGCCTGTGGACCACGTGCTGTATGTTTTGACAATATTGAAGGCCACCAAGAAGGAGGGGAAGATAATATACTTGGGCGCGCCAAAAGTATTAACAAGAATAGCCTATCATGTCATCGCCATGGCCGACAACCTACCGCCTGCCTCGGATCAGAATACATGGATCTTGGTAGCTCAACCTTCTCCAAGAGCTACAAGATCAGGTAACTAAGATCATTTAAATCAGGTGATGAATCAGATGACAGCTCATCAGAGCGGCACAACAATGAAAGCTCTGACAATGAAGAAAAAGGAGCTAGGAGGGAAGAGATGAAGAGAAAAGTTGTGGCTGACCACCAAGAGGAGCCAACTCAGAAACAAGCAAGATTTGAAAGAGAAATACATGCGTATCAACGCACTAGGCAAGCACAGGGAAAAGCCCCAGAAAAGTGGGTACCCACACGCCTCAAGGGACTTAGAACAAAGTATCATACGAGAAAAGTGGGTACCCACACGCCTCAAGGGACTTAGAACAAAGTATCATACGAGAAAAGAGGCCAAGAATCCACAAGACTATTTAGAAAAAATGTACCAAGAGGAAGAAGCCTTAAAGGTGAAAGAGACCGAAGAAGCGGCAAAGAAAGCTGAGGAGGTGGCTACCCAAAAGCAAAGCCACGCATCTCCCCGACCCACCTCACCGTCGCCGGAACAATAGGACCAGCCCATGCCTACTCCACCACCATCACCGCCAGGCTCAGAGACCAATGAAGAAGCCGAGACTAAAAAAGGAAAAGATTCTGAATTCACCCACCAAACGGAAGACACAACAAGCTGACCACGCCGAGAAACATGGGGAAAAGAAAGCTGAGCTAGAACCAGAGCAAGAGCTTGTGAGTTTCTTTCTCGGTTTTCACAAAAAGATACAAAAAAACCAGAGCAAGAGCTTGTGAGTTTCTTCCAGAGAAAGATACAAAAAAAGAGGAAATCACTACACATGAGAAAGAAACGAGAGTGAGAAGGCAGAAAGGCTTGCAACCAAAGAAACGGTAAGGGTTGAGACCACACGGGTTATTTCCACTCAACCAGAAACTGTCGAGGTATCAAAGCCTCAGGATGGCCAAGGAGGAGAACAACCATCCACTTCTACAGAACCACCAGCACTTACAACACAACAAGAAGCAACATAGGAGACTGTTGACACATCACAAGTAGCAAGACAGGAGGAGTGGCAGTCCAATGACGAAGTGATTTTACAAGTAAACGAGTATGCAAGGAAGATGCAAATCATGACAGAGAAACTCCACTCAGCAGCCTTCAACCGCAGTACAAAAGTCAAAGAACTCGAAATGGTCATCGATGCTCTTCAAGGAGAGCTTGACAATAGAATGGTTACTATCACTGATCTCCAAAGGCAAGTACAAGAGCTAAAGACAGAAGCGGAACAAAATCAAATAGCCAGGGACAAACAACAGGAGGAGTTATGTCAGGACACGGGTCCTACGGGTAGGGCCCTACCCTAAAGGGGGGTCACGTACCCCGGCCATGGGCTAGCTAGCAGTGTGGACAGGGGATCCTAGGGCTAAGAGCCTATAAGTATGGGCGGTTGGGTGGAGGATCCAAGTCTCTAGCTCCTAGGGTTCTCATATTGGTATCAGAGCAGGGTTGAGAGAAAGAAGCAGGGGGGTAGCCATGGAGGAAGGGAAGCAGCGTGGCTTTCTCCCCACTGCCATGGAGTCGGCGTCTACAGTAGCCCTAGGCCGGGAACGAGCATCTTTTGGGACCTGCATCCAATCGTAGGCAATTTGGCTTGTTGGGAGGGCGCCAGCATCCTGGTCATAGCATCCTGGTCATATCTTGTTTCTTCATCAACTCCACACGCGGCTCTGAGCGCATGCCACAGTTCTCTTCTCCCTGCGCGCAAGCGGCAGAGTCTGCCATCGCCAACAGGTTTAATTTTTTTTAAAATTTTATATTTTCATAAGGTGAAAACCACCCTAGGGGTCATTCCCATAGGCAGCTGCGAACATATATCCTCTGCATGCCTTGAATTGACATGTATAGATACAGTGCATGCAAGGCGTGCATGGCTGCACACCACCTGCGCCGGTGTTGGCCGTCGGACCAAGGCCAAGGGCCGTCTCTATATTAACTTTGAGCTCCATCATGCCACGACTATGAGTCGAACCACAGCAAACAAGACCAGCTTCGGGATATCATGAATCTCGAGATTGCAGTCCAACAAAGCCAGTTTGCAATGAGGTTTCCGGATTTTATTTTTATTTTTTTTCTCTTTCTCCGCATGTCCAAGGGAGGCATAGGTTTGAGAAAGGCAGTCATGATGCTCAGCAAGGTTGCATCAGAGCAGGATCCTTCAACTAGGATCCCTTCACATATTTTTTGACACGAATCCAGCTTAAACTAAGCCATGGAGCTTGCACGGAGCAAGACAGCAATGAAACCATGTGCAACATTGGGATTTTACTCGAGACGACGGTAATCACGAATTGTTAGCAATAATTGGGCTGACTCGTTATTACACTTCACGAACCCGACAGGCATTTTGAAGTGTCTGCACCCAATATTGCATAACTCAGCTTTGACAGGGTCGGATGCTCGATCGATTTCCAAGGTAAAATCACCAAATAGCGGGTTATCGAAACTCTCCAAGGGAGCTTCAACCCAAAGAATATACTCATGGTGACTGGAGCACAAGAGCACCATGATCAACAGGTTTGATCTTTCAGGTTTTTCAAGTTTCCTATATCTTTGATAATTTTACATTCCAGGGGTTTTTTTAAGAGATTTGCACAAGTTACTTCTTATGCAAAGCGGTGGTGGCACTGAATGCCGATGCACCGCAACGTTCCTCCGAGTAACAAGACTCCATACACTTACTTGGTCATCAATTTTGCTTAACAAGTAGGCGGGTCAATCACGGTCATTTCTAAGACATCACGGAAGCAAGGCTCTATCTACAACTCTTCAAGATAATAGTAATCTGGCCTAACAGGTACGAGAGTATCTGTAGATCTGAGGCATGGTAGCATCCGAATTCGGTCTACTGAAAAGAATCATGCAAAGATAAGACTTCCATGTTCGGCATATGCTATGAGCATACAAACTTGGGATGGACTTGATAATTTTCCAGCGGGTTATTTCATGAGAAACAGACAGGCATATCTTACACAAGGGATGTATCTGTACATACGACATACCCCACTCGTGCAACAGAAATGGCTATGTGCCATTTTTAAGCGAGTTTTCTTCCACGGAATATCGGGCCAACTGGTTACAGCATCGACCAGGTTAGCCCAAGTTTAAGTTTTTCTTGTTTTCTCCATGTTTACACTTTGCTTGGCAATTACTATCATTGTGTAAAGCAAAGTGCTTTGGCAATTTTACATGAAGCAAGGCTTCTCCCTTGTGCCAAGGTACTGCCCAATGACTTGGAGTCAAGGGTATTGGCACACAAGTTTGGGGAACTAGAAAATTAGGGAATATTCGCTCACGGAGTCCCTACCAGTTTAAACTGTGCAAGGCACTTATGCTTGTGGCTCTCACATTTGAGGCCATCACTTTTGCCAAGGGCTTAAAATGTTGTATGCACATCATGATTTGTCACAGACAAGATACGTTTTGGAATGTTTTTGGGTTGCTGTCAACATACAACTACACTTATTTCACAGGCAACGTGCCAATGCTAAGTCATTTTCATACAATCACGACCCCTGCAAGGAAGGTAGGTCAAAATGTGGTTGTGTTTTTCTGTTACCTCTCTCGTTGCAAGACTCATAGCAGAAACTTACTGCATGCTTATAGGATAAGCTGCACATTAGGCATAAGATGCACAAGAGCATGCCAATCAACTATACAAGTCATAGTTGTTTAAGGAAAGTTCCTCAGCCCAGCATGCTCTTCTTCTCTCGTTCTCTCTTTCTCTAAGGGAAAAAATGAAAATCTTCTAAGAAGCTTTTGATACGTGTTTTGCTCATGAGTCAGCCTGAGCCAAGGAGCTCTAACTCGCAGCTAAAACGTGGCTAAGATGCTACTCAAATTAGTCTTCATCGGTTCGTCCATTGAACACTAATTTTTACAAGGGCTATGAGCCACTCAGGCTAAGAGCCATTGTCGGGCCAAGGGTAAGACCCAATTATTGGCATTTTTGGGGTGATTGTTCTCAAGATTGAACAGATCTACCCAGGGGAGTACACATCGACGTTAATGGACAAGCAAGATTCTTGTCATTACGGATGTTTAGGGTGTCATTTTTGCACTACATATTTTCAGTGCGACACTCAAGTGAGTTTTTTGATAATCTTCAACTCACATCAGCTGATCTCTACAAGGAAGTATAGATGCAGCCATCAGTTGTGATAGCATGGCTGTCCATCAGAGCTAGGCAGTTCACTTGTGTGGATTCCCTACTCTCTCTATAGCACCACGGAGTGTCTATGGACATATTGTTTGGGGTACGACCCGACGGGTGACTGCTAAATCACCCCATAGGCATTAAGGATCACAGTTTGATCTCTCCCATTAGCCTTTCAAGGAAAGAATTCCGCAATCTACCACGCGGTAGCGGACACACTCAACTTTTCAAGTTGATTTCAATCATTATTTACACAGTTAACTATATTGGTTACTGTTGCCTGCTAGTTTGGCAATTTCTACAAAGGGTCTTACCAAGGGGGTTTGACTACGTAAATTTTAACCAAAGGGGTTGGATTGCGAAGACAACGCCCATGGTTTCCAGTGCAATATTGTTTGTTTTTTCAGGTAGGAGATGTGCTCCTCTCCGTTTGAATACGGGTAAGTGAACATTACGTTCAAATCTCCAGGTACGCATCTATTGATTTGGTGTTATTCCTTTTTCAGTATGCTTTACTTGGTTTTTTCAAGCCGTATAAGTACGCTTGAATGTTATAGAGCCATGCCAAGGGCATGACAGCACAAAGTATTTTGGGCCAAGCGTCCAATCTATCTTTCTGTCTTTTGCTATTACGAACCTACTTGTAGGGTTCAATTTGGCACATGTTGTCACATGGGATACAACATGGTCTAGGAACTCCAGGAGTTCGGTTTAGCCAGTGTGGAGCAATGAATGAGGTTCCCTCTCACTCTTGTCGCAAAGTGTTTGCAGTTACCTCCACACACAAGTACATCTCGTACTTGATGGATGTCACTTTTCTTGATATCCTTGTTTGAGACATATTCCACATGTGGAGAATATGAGTCTTTGGGACTGACACTGGCGCCAAATTTCTACCAATGTGTCGTGACGAAGTCCCTAGGTGTTGGTCGTATCCATTGGTTCGACCATTTTGAGCACACAGTATCAGGTACAATGTCAGTGGCCAGAAATTGTCGGGTACTAAGTACAGACTTGTGGTGATTACAAGTGCTGTGAAACCACCTTAACGGAGGGTTGTTTCTACATATAGAAAAGTCTGCTACGTTCATGAGAATGTCTCATGGTTGGTTCCTAGGTGTGACCGGGTTGTCACATTCTATTATGGTCCAACTTTTGTTGCAAGATTTTCACGTAAGTATAGTGGAAAGTCTCGTCATGGAATTACGGTTCGGATAAGTTTTTGTTAAATGCATGCACACTAGGTGTTATGGGCCCTAGTTTTTAACACAAATTTATTCGGAGCGGCATGCAAATTCATGGACTTTATTGTTTCTGCAATTTTTTGCAATATCAGTGCAATTTCTCTTGCAGATTTTGTATGAGTTTACACCCTGCCATACAAGGTGATGGTTGAGTATGGGTGTTTCTGATTGGCTGCTAGTTGGTTGTCTCCATTCCATATCACGTATATGGCTGGATACTCAATGCTTGAGTCATAGTTTGTCGTCAGTCGTGGGCGACTGTCTGTAAGTGGTTAGGGGAAAGCACCTCACTCTTACTGCTGCTACTCATCCCGCGTAGGATGGGCAGTTCACAAGCATTCTATTTAGTACTAAAGGATATGCTAAATGCATACGTTAGCAAGAAGTGAAACAACTGGATCGGTTACCTTTCTAGTTTGGAGTTTGCTTCATATGATGAAAGGCATGTTACGGCTACTTTTAGTCTCTGACTGTTATTCTCAAGTTATCAACCTTAATCATCAATTTTGATGCGGTTGGCTACTAGTGAGGCGGTCGGGGGCGGGCAACAAGAAGAGTGGCCTCTAAACACCCTTCAAGGCTCCCGTGCTACTCAATTGGGGCTGGGGCAAGCACAATCAGAGACAACAACAATCCACAACCAGAAACCAAACAAGAAAAGGGGCACCACCTAGTTGTAGATGAGAACTAGGATGCACGTGATATCTCCTTGTACTCAAATGCACAAAGAGAGGGGAATGCAAGATAGCCACACACACCAAACACAAACATTCACCACGCCAGAGAGAGGTAAAGCGCACAAATCAACTTGAGAAACTCAGTCTTAGCCTTAAATACTAGATGCACACAAAGCTTGATGAGAAATAGAGAGACAACACAAAACTTGACCTTGTTGCCAATACACAAATTGTCTTAGGGTCACGGGAGCCCTCTCACCGAGCACTCTCTTACAATTCACCTTTTAGGCAAACAATTCAACAAGCCTTCAAACCACCAAGCATGAAATGTGACAACAAACTTCAAGGACAATATACCTTCAACCACCTGATGAGCCAACTTATCAAGTCAATTTGGAGAGAAGAGTCGTAGTTGCAGCATACAATTGCACCCAAAACTATAAATCTTATTTATGCACAAGAGTAGGCTACAAGTGTGGTGAAGAGTATGGCATACACTCCACTCCTCTAGATGGCATAACTAACTTCAAGCTTCTCCATGCACCTATGTGTAATGATGGAATAGAGCACTCACGATGCACACACTCTACACAACTAGGCTTGAAGAGTGGTGTGTTATGTGTTGAAAATGGTGTGGTGTAGTGTGATCATGTGATGTTTTACAAGGGAGATAAGGGCTCTATTTATAGGTTTTAGAAGCCCTGATTAGGATTAGGCCTAATCAAGTTTATTTGAAGGAATAAAAGATTATGTATATTTTTATTTTTTTTATGAGGGTGGGTCTTTCTTGTCCTTTGAGTCACATGGATGTGGGCTCAAGGGAAGAGAATTATTGAGGATGATAGGAGAGAGGATTGAGTGAATAATTTGGGAGTGCCTACTCTAGTAGAGGGTGCATTTTACAATAAGGTTAGTGGTTAGTAGTTAGTAATTATCACTAAAAAATATTTACAAAATCATTCACCGAATTGTGAGATATATGATGAGAAAAGTTAGAGAAGTTATGAGCTTATAAAGAGAGGTTGAAGCTTTGGAGAAGTTGACATTCACCTCTTTACAGCACCGGAAGAAGAAGCAGTCAGCATGGCGAAGCAGCGCGTGTCGATGAAGCTATGTTATTTCAAAACTTGGAAAATTCATGATAAAAGCCTTCATTTGGAGAGGTTATCTTTGGATTTTTGCTGATTTTTTGAAGTTCTTTACAAAGTTGAAGAGAGTATGGTAATATGGACATATATGTAGAGAGAAAGGGGGACACATAGGGTGTAGAAATGGAGGATGAAGGCTATGGAGGTGTGAGAGATGTGGCAATGGTGAAGAGGGTGAATTAGGATATGGGAGTTGCAGGTTTGGGAGTGGGAAGGAGAGGGAGGAGTGTGTGTGAAAGAGGAAAATGATAAAGTGGAAGAGGGAGTGTGGCTGCATAGCATGGGCAAACTGGGGTCCACCAATAAAATCATAGCTCACACCTCGTAGCTCAAAAAAATATGAAAAAATTTTGAGGTAAAAGTTCAGCTCACGAGCTACAACTTTTGTTTGTATCACCTTTCCAAATTCGGGGAGCATGTGATCTTTAAAAATTCAGCAAAACAGACTGTTTTTTCCACTTCACAAGGTCCTTGTGAGGTCCTTCTTTGGATGATTCTTTTGAATACCTCCAAGAGTGAGCTCCCCATGGTGCATGCATGCATGCCACATACCCTTCACCTTATTTGGTAGGTCTATAATTGAAGATATTGTTGAGATCGTGATATAAATGAATAGTACAACTAACAAAATCAAATATTAAGGGGTCTAAAAAATATGTACATGTCAAATATAAATAATATAGGTGAAAAAAATATAAAGGGGCCAAAATAAATCTCTCTCATTATAAGTCTACCATAAAAAGATGAATATTTTTGGTGGTCTAATTTATGAGAGTAATAAAGAATAGATGAAAGAAGGAAAAAATCACAATAGTGAAAAAATATACACATAAATAGAACTAGTTTTTTTGGATTTTTATTGGGATGGAGTTACACCAAAAATAAGAGAAGCTTGCATGAAATTATTTTTATATGGAATAAAGAGTATGCAAAATGGTAAGAAAAAATATGTTAATGGTGAGTCAATGTACATAGCATAAATAACACACCATAGGTAGAAATATTTAAATAAATACCAAAATAATTATGAAAAATCCTTTTATTTAGGCCTTATATACAATGAAATATTTACACACAAATGGGCCATAATATACTTATATTTTTTATATAATTTTTTATTTTTTTGGCTCAACTAGCCCAGTGACTAGTTAATTAAGGGTTTTTAAGAAGATATGGGAAAAGTCTCCTAACTCACACACACCTATATACAGTGAAATGGTAGGGATAGCCACGGTGTTTGGATGATTTTGGTAGGGTGGGTTAACTCACTATGGCAATTATGGAAAGCCGAAAAACGGCTATCACTAGCAAGAAACCATAATAAGTCAAGGACTTGGTTGTTGCTGCTGATGAGTATGTCAGCATAGTACTTTCATGGAAAGATGAGCCGAGGTTATATTGCACATTCAAGTACCTCCAGAAAGTCTCAAACTTGGGTATGCATTTAGACACCTCTTCGTTATGATAACTCGTTTAACATACTCAAGTGAGTTTTAAATGGAGTCTTCACATTATGATAGTTACGGGTCGGTTAACCAAGACGGTGGTACAAGGACAACAATGTGGAAAATCAAGATGTTATTCTTGATTTCATTGAACCTCCCAATGAACCGGGATCCGATTCAACAAACCGTTGGATCCATGAGGGATGCCACGGTGGAAAACATTAGTGTTCTTATGAAGATACCACCACTTGTGTTTTCAAGGACGAAAACTCTTCCAAAGGGGGGAGTAATGTCAGGACACGGGTCTTACGGGTAGGGCCCTACCCTAAATGGGGGCCAGCTAGCAGTGTAGACAGGGGATCCTAGGGCTAAGAGCCTATAAGTATGGGCGGTTGGGTGGAGGATCCAGGTCTGTAGCTCCTAGGGTTCTCATAAGTTAGGTGGCCTCCTTACTAAATTAGCTGATGTCTCCAAGGTGAAAGACGAGCAGTTGGATAGAAGTGACAAACAAACTTCTTACCACCTCTCTATCAGCTCAGAAAAATTCAAGTACAGTTAGATGTCCCTAACGCTTCTCTCTAATATTCCGAACAACGAATCAATGATCAGGCCAGTTTCTTGTGGCAAATAAGAGAAAATCCAGTCGTGGCCTCGATCAAGGTAGAAAATGAAGTGTACAAGGCACTTGAAAAGAAAAACAGAGATTTAGAACTGGAGTTGAAGCTTGAACAGTCACAACGCAAAGACCTGGCTGTAAGGTTTCCAGTTTCCGAAACCTTAAAAAAATTGTACAAAGCTTGCAAAACTTAATAAAAAACACTATTGAAGGATTCCAAACACTATTAATTTTGGTATTTTTGGAATCGTCAGCAGAGCTTTATTATTTGTAGAAATTTTCAGAATCTGAATCTGATAAAAACTGGAACAGTTACGGGTCCTGGAAAATTACAATAGAAATTCAATTAGTAACAAAAATTGAATGGTTCTAGTATTAATCATTAGCAAAGACTCTATACTCTAAGGTTCTAGAATTAGCTAGGAGATTCCAATTTTCATCATTAAAGATCTGCAAAAATCAACCAAGTAAATTCTGGAAGGTATGGGGGGGAGTGTGGAAGCTGGGAAAACTTGCCAAGAACAATGATAGCTGAAAATGGCGCAAATTGCAAGCTGGGGGGCTGCTTGGAATGTGGGAAAACTGCCAAAATGTGCCAAGTTCCCCAGAAAAAGCTATAAAACGACCCTTTCTCTTCATATTTTCTTCGACTCGAAGCCTGGAGAATTTCTCTCTCATCTAGGGAGAACACTATGCAGCAATCATTAGAGTTTAATCTCTAATTGATTAACCCTAACGGTAATTAGCCTAATCCTTCTTAATTAGCAAGGTTAGATTAAGATATTTGTTAATAAATCAAAGATTAGGCCTATGTATGCTCCTCAAACCTCTCTTAATAAATTAATCTATGCTGATTATTAGAGTTAAGCTTAGTAATACTAAGCTGATTAATTATCCTATCATAATAGGACTGAAATTAGCCATGAATTAATGGTCAATATATCAATTAAGATTAGATTAAGTTGAAGTAATTATCAGAGATGCATTAGACAATTAATAATCTAGAAAAATTATCCTATAATTTTCAAAGAAGTTTTCCTAATTAATTAGCCATAATTACTCTGTTTTCTGAGCAATTTTAATAGGTTAAATTAGTAAATGGATTTCAAATGATGTGATATATTTATAAGTGGTTAACTAGGTGTTCAAAAACCCTTGATAATTAGGAGAAGCTCTGAAAATTAATCTAGCTAATTACTTTAGCTAAAATACCCTGTTTTTTGAGTAATTTAAATAGGGGAAATTAATAAATGGAACTCAAATGCTGTGATATAATAACAAGTGGTTAATTAGGTTTTTAAGAACCTGTGATAATTAGGAGAAGCTCAGATAACTAATCTAGCTAATTACTTTAGCAGAAATACCGTGCTTTTTGAGTAATTTAAATAGGGGAAATTAGTAAATGGAATTCAAATGCTATGATATAATTATTAGTGGTTATTTAGGTGTTTAAGAACCCGTGGTAATTAGGAAAAGCTCTTAAAATTAATCTAGCTAGTTACTTTAACTGAAATACCCCGTTTTTGAGTAATTTAAATAGGGGAAATTAGTAAATGTAAATCAAATGTTGTGATATAATTATTAGTCATTAATTAGGTATTTTAGAACCCGTGATAATTAGGAGAATCTTAGAAAATTAATCTAGCTAATTACTTTAGCAGAAATAACCTATTTTTTGAGCAATTTAAATAGGGGAAATTAGTAAATGGAATTCAAATGTTGTGATATATTTATCAATGGTTAATTAGGTGTATAAGAACCTATGATAATTAGCAGAAGCTCAGAAAAGTAATCTAGATATTTACTTTAACAGAAATATCCTATTTTTTGAGCAATTTAAATAAGGGAAATTAGTAAACAGAATGCAAATGCTGTGATATATTTATCAATGGTTAATTAGGTTTTTACAAACCCGTGATAATTAGGGAAATATCAGAAAATTAATTTAGCTAATTATGTTAGTAGAAAAACACTATTTTTTAGACAAAGTAAATAAGGGAAATTAACAAATAAATTTAAATTCAATTGAGATATTTATCAGAGGTTTATTAGACCTCAAGAAACCCGTGGTAATTATGCTACCATTAGAAAATTAGTTTAATTATATATCCCAATAAAACTAGAAAACCTTTGATATCAATACCAGAGAAGGAATATACCTTGAGGAATCTATGATAATTATCATAACCTTAAATAAATAGTTTAGGTTTGTATTTTGGGCAAAAGTAACCGGTTTTTGTATATAATGGACAAGAAAAATTAGGAAATAAATTTATCTAATTGCCAAAGAATTAACCGAGGTCCAAAATCCTTATTGAAGTGTGGGAAAAAAATTACTTATAACATAATTAAGTTATGAGATGAGTAACCTATCAAATCGACTATTAAAGATCCCTCTCTATTCCAAAAATCCTTATTTTTGGGTAAACAAAGAAAATAAAGGTTATTCAATTAATCTTCTAATGGGTTAAGCCTTTTTATAAGGCTACCAAAATGGCTCCCAAGAGAACCAGAAGGAATCCTTTGATTGAAGAAGAAGATGTTAGTAATAAGCGCAACAAAGCAACTAATGACCATGAAGCCGGGCCTAGCCATAGGCCAACAGAGGAGAGTCTATGAGCACCTGCCCCACAGCACATGGACGAGCAGTCCCAGGTGGATTTCTATTATGTCATTAAGAGCTTTTAGAGTTCATTTTAAGTTAAGCATTGCATACGTAAGGTTAGGAAGGAAAAAACTGGTTGTAAATGGAAGGTAACTTCCACGAAACCCACGAGGAATGATTGTAATTAAGAAAGAAATATTTGACCATCCTTAACACAGCTTGTCTCAAGACACCTCTGATTCCTTGGAAATATTTTACTCCAGGTAATGAGTAATGATGGAGATACCATCATGGAGGAGTCAGTTACCTCGGCACGTGTGGAGTCTTTACCCCGTGCTTGTTTATGTTTATGGATAGTACTTTTGATTTTATCCTAGAGGAACCGCCCGGTTGTATGGGCAACTGGTTTTAGCGTATGGGCGCCCAGACTTTGGGTGAAGACTTTTTCCACCCCGATTATATAAATAAGGAATGGGTGCCATTTTTCACTCTTGTATAGGTGGTCTTGAGACAAGTTAGTACTGGTCAGTGATAGTTTAAATTGACAGTACCTTGTCTTAAGTTTAAAGATGTCTGTTTTCTGAAAGAATGTCTTCAATACTGTTTTCAAAGGTTGTCTTAAGGAAATGCAGTTTGAGAAGTTAAAAAGGAATCATTGTTTTAATTGTGGAAAAAATGTGGTAGTAATTAAACAATAATAGAATCATGTGTGAGTGCGGGGTGGTAAGTGGGGATTGACTAAGGTTGTCAATCATGGGCTGGTGGACTTGATTAGTCACGTAACTATCCATTCCCATGCACTAAAACGTTTAGAAACTTCTTCACTTGGACGAGGAATCCACCAGCGGCTGTGCCCTCACATATGCTAGAGGGAAAAAAGCGTTGGCTAAGGAAACCTTAATCTAAAGGATGAAGATTTAGGGCCAAAATTTTTTTTAGGGTCCCGTTTCCACTTCGAGACAGGACTAGGTCTCTTCTAGGGCTATAAACCTAAACCATTGCCAATGGTAAGGGTGAATTCCTTGGAATTTTTCTTGTTTAAAGACTTTGACTTTAGTAGGCCTAGAGACTTGTCAATGGTACCATCCTGCTTTTAGTGTCGGCGGGTTTGGAGACCTTACAAGTGGTATCAGAGCATGGTTTAATAAGGTCCTGACCTTAGGAGGGTAAAAGTTGGGAAATAGGCATAAGTCGTATTGCATTTTTAATTATGGTATATTGTGAAATGAAAATTTCCCTATCAATACAGGAAAATATCCTCCAAGCTTACCAAAAGTTTGTGATTTTCAACATCATGTTTGAGGCTACTTGCAGCTCCAAAAAATTTGTACTTCGCAAGAGCATCATGCAATTGTTAGATTTAATGTTTTCCCCTCCTCCTACATGGGGAATCAATTGGTCACAGTTTGGCGGAATTTTCCTAATTGATGCGGGACAGTTAGAAGGATTGACACTCAATCTAAAAAGACTCGAGTGGGCAGAAACACTTCGGACCATCGAAGTTTTCTTCTTCAGTGGGACTGAAGATCCAGATCAGACCATTGTTGTAGATGGGGTAGAAGTGTTACAAAATCAGTGGATCTATGATCAGGTAGCCACAGTAATATACCCAGGTAAGATCAGGTCCATGATGGTAGGCCCAAGGTTTAGGGGACCAAAAGACGTCATTCTTTTTGATCCCCTGTCAGACCCACCAGTGGTAAAGAGGTTGTTGATTTAGGGAATCACACATTGTATATAGCATGAGCCCATCTTGTACATAGTATGAGTCAGTGTTGTATCAACCTTTGTATATACCATGGTTTTATGACATGCTTGAGTAGTTAAAATGAAATGGTGTTAATGATTGTCAGATTTCTGTTTTTAGTATGTTAAAAAGTATATAAATTAGAGAACTGCATGACAAAAAAAAGTAGTGTAAACACTAAAGCATTTTCATTAATTACAAACTCAGGGAATTGCCAAAAGTCTCTATACTCCCAGCCAGGAAAAGAAACTACTGTTAAAACAAGCTCAACTCCCAACTTTCAAGGGAGAAGGAACCAATTTAGAACGTGATGCCGAAGCATGGCTCGACGCCATGGATGATTATTTCCTGGCAGCAGGAACTGCTTCAGAGAATCAAGCAATGTTAGGAATGTTCGGACTCACCAGAGATGCCAAACTCTGGTGGAAACAATACTGTAGAGATAATCCTTCCATTAGTCCCTCTTGGGAAAGAATGAAGCAGGTAGTGAAAGAAAGATATCTTCCTCTAACTCACCAAGCTATCAAGATGAATGAGTTCTTTGCCCTCAAACAATTAGGTCTTACTTTGGAAGAGTATTACACCAAATATTTGTCTTTACGACGTTACACACCACCAATGACTATGGAACAACAGATTGCTCGCTTTTGTCAGGGTTTAAACAAACCCTTGAGTAACCGGCTGGAAGCTATGAGACCCACCTCTATTCAAGATGCTCTTCTGAGAGCTAAACCACTTGCAGCCGAAGGAAACCCTCCTGCCAGGAACTATTACAACTACAATAACTTTAAAGGAAGAGCAAGGGGGAATTATAATCAAGGAGGTCAACAGAGGGCAGTGTCAGCTGCAGCCACTATAGAGCAGACTTTTTCGAACATCAGATGCTATGGATGCAATAGAATGGGACACTACAGGAGTCAATGTCCTGAGGGGAAAAATCCTCAAATTGCTACCAGAACCCCTTCTCAGACTCAAATAGGACAAGGAAATAATCAAAGAGGTAGAGGCAATAGAGGACGAGGCAGAGGAAGAGGTAGAGGAGCCAGAGCTTATGCTGCATTAGGAGAGCCTACCTTGCAGGATGAGGAAGATGAAAGGCTACTCTTTTTGCCGCCATTGATAACCCTGGAGCTCAGCAACAGTGTGCTGTCATCCAAACCACTGCAAACAGAGAAGGTGAAAAATTTGAACTACTTATAGTTTGTGGAAGCACACACTATTTTCTCTCTTCTAAATGTTTAAGGAAACTTAAATTGAAGCAATATCCTACCAAGAAATTAGTAGTAGAACTAGCAAATGGGAAAGAGGTTCTATCTCAATTTACAGCTGGGAAAGTTGAGTTGAACTAGAGGGAACCCTGACTTCATCCTACTTTCGAACTCTTCCAGTAGTAATATATGATGGTATCCTAGGAATGGATTGGCTCATCAAAAATCAAGCCCAAATTCACTGTGCTCAAGAGAACTTAACCTTCAAAAATCACTTAGGTGAAGAAACATTAGTACAAAGATTAAATGGGAAACCTAAGGCTCATTTAGTCAAGGCTAGTCGACTTCTGAAGGGGTTATGTAAAGGGCAACAGATCTTTGTAGTAAAACTTAACAAGGCAGATGATTCAAGGGAAAACCCAACTCCAGAATGGCTTAAAGAATTTTCGGATATATTTCCAGAAGATCTTTCGAATTTACCTCCTCCCAGAGATATAAACCACGAAATTGAAACCTTTCTAGGTAGTGAACCAATTTCAAGAAGACCCTACAAAATGTCCCTCCCTAAAGCTATTGAATTAAAAGAACAGCTTCGTCAGCTTATTGAGCAGGGATTCATAAGACCAAGCATTTCGCCTTGGGGAGCACCTGTTCTATTCCAAAAGAAGAAGGACAGATCCTTACGTCTCTGCATTGATTATAGGGGGCTTAACCAGGTATCAATAAAGAATAAGTACCCCATTCCTCGCATCGATGAATTGCTTGACATGTTACATGGAGCCAAGGTATTCACAAAAATTGATCTTAGATCAGGTTACCACCAAATCCGGATTAAGGAGGCAGATATTAACAAAACTGCTTTCAACACCCGGTATGGGCATTATGAATTCATAGTGATGCCCTTTGGTCTTACGAATGCTCCAGCCACTTTTAACCGTCTCATGCAGGATATATTCAGAGAATATCTGGATGATTTTGTGTTAGTGTTTTTTGATGATATCCTGGTATATTCTAAGGATGAAAAAGAGCATGAAGACCATGTACGTAAATTACTCCATCTTCTACGCCAACATAAGTTATATGCCAAGATGAGTAAATACGTGTTTTCCACAACAGAAGTTAGTTATCTTGGTTTTATAATAAACCCTAAAGGAATTTCAGTAGATCCCTCAAAGATTAAAGATATAATAGATTGGTCACAACCCAAAACGGTCAGTGAGATTCGAGGATTTTTGGGCATTACAGGATGGTATAGAATCTTCGTGAAAGATTATGCAGTTATTGCCGCACCCTTGACGCAGCTACTTAAAAAGACAACCAAACTTACATGGGGAAAAGAACAGGAGGATTGTTTCTTCAAATTAAAACAAAATCTCACATCAGCTCCTGTACTCAAACTTCATGACTTCATTCAAGAGTTTGAAGTAGTAACAGATGCCAGCGGTCTTGCTATAGGAGGAGTCTCAAACCAAGAAGGAAGACCAGCCGCCTTTACTTCGCGAAAATTAAGAATCCACGAGCTGAATTATCCAACTCATGATCTGAAACTTCTAGCTGTCGTCCATGCTCTAAAACTCTAGAGGCACTATCTTCTAGGAGGGAAGTTTCAATTGATCACCGATCATCAGATTTTAAGATCGATTTTCTCACAAGCAACACTCAACATGAGGCAGAGAAGATGGATAGAACTCTTACAGGAATATGACTTTGAGATAAAATATAAACCAGGGAAAGAGAATGTGGTTGCTGACGCTCTTAACCGCCGTAAGGTTTTTCTTGGGGCTATTTCCATAGCTGACAATCCAATCCTCAACAAGGTTAAGGAAGCTTCCATGGAAGATAAGGATTATCAAAAACTTCTACATATTATCAATCAATAGGATCTAAAAGAGAAAGAGAAAGACAGAATCAAGGATTATTCACTTGAGGAGGGGCTTCTCTATTATAAGTGTCGTCTTTACATTCCTAAACATCCAACATTAAAGGAGTTAATCCTTTATGAAGGACATAACGCTCCAGTTGCCGGACATCCTGGGTATGCAAAGACCCTTAATTCCATAAGGAAAAGCTATTTTTGGCCAGGAATGAAGGGAGATATACTCCGTTACATCAGACAATGTCTTTCCTGTCAAAGGATTAAGGCTGAACAAATAATGATGCCAGGAAAACTTCAACCTCTGGACATTCCACAAATGAAGTGGGAACTCATTAGCATGGACTTTGTAACAGGTCTTCCCACTGTTCAAGGGGGTTATGACTCCATTATGGTGGTAGTAGATATGTTGACTAAAGTCTCCCACTTGATGCCTGTAAAGAAAACTTACACTGCATCAGACATAAGCCGTCTCTTTATCAAAGAGATCTTTAGATTACACGGCCTTCCTAAGAGAATAGTCAGTGACAGAGACACAAAATTCACTTCAAAATTCTGGAAAGATTTGTTTGAATCCTTAGGTACTCAGCTATGTTTCAGTACATCCTATCACCCCCAGACAGACGGCCAGACAAAAAGAGTGAACCAAGTTATTGAAGGCATCCTTAGAGCCTATTGTGGTAGGGAACCCCGTAAATGGATCCAATTTCTTCCTCTGGTGGAATTCGCCTATAACTCTTCCTTTCATCAAAGCATTGGGATGTCACCATTCAATGCTCTTTATGGGCATGAGTGTATATCACCCCTAAATTTTTTTGACCCTACTACAAGAGTAGAAGCTTCAAAGCAAATGTTGGAGGAGATGGATGCCCAAACCAAAGCCATAAGGCAAGACATTCGGGCAGCCAAGGATCGCCAGAAATAGTATGCTGATCAAAAATGGTCTAATCAGGTTTTCAAACAAGGAGATAAAGTATTCCTAAGAGTTCGACCAAAAAGAAGCACTCTATCCTTGGGAAAATACAAAAAACTAAGCCCCAAATATTGTGGACCATATGAAGTGATTAAAGTAATCAGTGATCAAGCATATAAACTAAAATTGCGTGAGTACCTCAAGGTCCATAATGTATTCCATATCAGTCCTCTAAAACCTTACATCCCAAATCCAAATCATACTCTAGATGACGAACAAATTGTAATGCAGAAGCAAGGAATTCTTGAACTCCAACCAGATTGTATTCTCGACACTAGGGAAAGGAGTCTGAGAAACAGAGTTATCAGAGAATATTTGGTCAAATGGAAGGACTACCCTAGCGAGGACGCCACCTGGGAGGATGAAGTATCCCTTCACAAGGATTTTCCCAAATTCGGTTGAGATGAGGACATCTCAAATCCTTAAGTTGGGGTGATTGTAAGGTTTCCAATTTTCGGAACCTTAAAAAAATTATACAAAGCTTGCAAAACTTAATAAAAAACACTATTGAAGGATTCCAAACACTATTAATTTTGGTATTTTTGGAATCATAAGCAGAGCTTTACTATGTGTAGAAATTTTCAGAATCTGAATCTGATAAAAACTGGAACAGTTTATTGGTCCTGGAAAATTACAATAGAAATTCAATTAGTAACAAAAATTAAATGGTTCTAGTATTAATCATTAGCAAAGACTCTTTACTCTAAGGTTCTAGAATTAGCTAGGAAATTCCAATTTTCATCATTAAAGATCTGCAAAAATCAACCAAGTAAATTCTGGAAGGTATGGGGGGAGTGTGGAAGCTGGGGAAACTTGCCAAGAACAATGATAGCTGAAAATGGCGCAAATTGCAAGCTGGGGGGCTGCTTGGAATGTGGAAAAACTGTCAAAATCTACCAAGTTCCCTAGAAAAATCTATAAAAGGACCCTTTCTCTTCATATTTTCTTAGACTCGAAGCCTTGAGACTTTCTCTCTCATCTAGGGAGACACTATGCAGAAATCCTTAGAGTTTAATCTCTAATTGATTAACCCTAACGGTAATTAGCCTAATCCTTCTTAATTAGCAAGGTTAGATTAAGATATTTGTTAATAAATCAAAGATTAGGCCTATGTATGCTCCTCAAACCTCTCTGAATAAATTAATCTCTGCTGATTATTAGAATTAAGCTTAGTAATACTAAGTTAATTAATTATCCTATCATAATAGGGCTGAAATTAGCCAAATTAACCATGAATTAATGGTAAATATATTAATTAAGATTATATTAAGTTGAAGTAATTATCAGAGATGCATTAGACAGTTATTAATCTAGGAAAATTATCTTATATTTTTTTGAAATTTTTTTCTAATTAATTAGGCATAATTGAGCAGTTTTAATAAGGGAAATTAGTAAATGGATTTCAAATGATGTGATATATTTATCAGTAGTTAATTAGATGTTCACAAACGCATGATAATTAGGATAAGCTCAGAAATTTAATCTAGATAATTACTTTAGCTGAAATACCCTATTTTTTGAGTAATTTAAATAGGGGAAATTAGTAAATGGAATTTCAATGTTGTGATATAATTATCAATGGGTAATTACGTGCTTAAGAACCTGTGATAATAAAGATAAGCTCAGATAATTAATCTAGCTAATTACTTTAGCAAAAATACCCTGCTTTTTGAGTAATTTAAATAGGGGAAATTAGTAAATGGAATTCAAATGCTGTGATATAATTATCAGTCGTTAATTAGGTGTTCAAGAATCCGTGGTAATTAAGAGAAACTCTAAAAGATAATCTAGCTAGCTACTTTAGCTGAAATACCCTATTTTTTGAGTAATTTAAATAGGGGAAATTAGTAAATGGAAATCAAATGCTGTGATATAATTATTAGTCGTTAATTAGGTATTTCAAAACCCGTGATAATTAGGAGAAGCTCAAAAAAGTAATCTAGCTAATTACTTTAGCAGAAATACCCTATTTTTGAGAAATTTAAATAGGAAAAATTAGTAAATGGAATTCAAATGGTGTGATATATTTATCAATGGTTAATTAGGTGTATAAGAACCTGTGATAATTAGGAGAAGCTCAGAAAAGTAATCTAGATATTTACTTTAAAAGAAATACGCTGTTTTTTGAGAAATTTAAATAGGGGAAAGTAGTAAATGGAATGCAAATGCTCTGATATATTTATCAGTGGTTTATTAGGTGTTTAAAAACCCATGATAATTAAGGAAATCTCAGAAAACTAATTTAACTAATTATTTTGGTAGAAAAACACTGTTTTTTAGACAAAGTAAATAGAGGAAATTAACAAATAAATTTAAATTGAATTGAGATATTTATCAGAGGTTTATTAGAGCTCAAGGAACTCGTGGTAATTATGATACCATTAGAAAATTAGTTTAATTATATATCCTAATAAAATTACTCTAATTCTTTGGGAAAAATAAAAAAGGAAATATAGTAAAGTAAAACAAAAACCTTTGATATCAGTACCAGAGAAGGAATATATCTTGAGTAATCTATGATAATTATCATAACCTTAGATAAATAGTTTAGGTTTGTATTTTGGGCAAAAGTAATCGATTTTTGTATATAATAAGCAACAAAAATTAAGAAATAAATTATCTAATTGCCAAAGAATTAACCGAGGTCCAAAATCCTTATTGAAGGGTGGGAAAAAATTACTTATAGCATAATTAAGTTATGAGATGAGTAACCTATCAAATCGACTATTAAAGATCCCTATCTATTCCAAAAATCCTTATTATTGGGTAAACAAGGAAAATAAAGGTTATTCAATTAATCTTTTAATGCGTTAAGTCTTTTTATAAGGCTACTGAAATGGCTCCCAAGAGAACCAGGGGGAATCCTTTGACCGAAGAAGAAGATGTTAGTAACAAGCGTAACAAAGCAACTAATGACCATGAAGCCGGGCCTAGCCATAGGCCAATAGAGGAGAGTCTACGGGCACCTGCCCCACAGCACATGGACGAGCAATCCTAGGTGGATTTCTATTATGTCTTTAAGAGATTTTAGAGTTCATTTTAAGTTAATCATTGCATACGTAAGGTTAGGAAGGAAAAAACTGGCTGTAAATGGAAGGTAACTTTCACGAAAGCCACGAGCAATGATTGTAATTAGGAAAGGAATGATTGGGTTATGACTGATTGACCTAGGAAAAAAATGTTTGACCATCTTTAAGATAGCTTGTCTCAAGACACCTCTGATTCCTTTGAAATATTTTACTCCAGGTAATGAGTAATGATGGAGATACCATCATGGAGGAGTCGGTTACCTCGGCACGTGTAGAGTCTTTACCCCGTGCTTGTTTA
This sequence comes from Adiantum capillus-veneris, assembly GCF_014529385.1. Lineage (NCBI taxonomy): Eukaryota > Viridiplantae > Streptophyta > Polypodiopsida > Polypodiales > Pteridaceae > Adiantum > Adiantum capillus-veneris. The sequence continues at coordinate 67,436,391 of NC_140952.1, forward strand.
TGTTTATGGATAGTACTTTTGAGTTTATCCTAGAGGAACTGCCCGGTTGTATGGGCAACTGGTTTTGGCGTATGGGCGCCCGGACTTTGGGTGAAGACTTTTTCCACCCCGGTTATATAAATAAGGAATGGGTGTCGTTTTTCACCCTTGTATAGGTGGTCTTGAGACAAGTTAGTACTGGTTAGTGATACTTTAAGTTGACAGTACCTTGTCTTAAGTTTAAAGATGTCTGTGTTTTGAAAGAATGTCTTCAATACTGTTTTCAAAGGTTGTCTTAAGGAAATGCAGTTTGAAAAGTTAAAAAGGAATCATTGTTTTTATTGTGGAAAAAATGTGGTAGTAATTAAGCAACAATAGAATCATGTGTGAGTGCGGGGTGGTAAGTGGGGATTGACTAAGGTTGTCAATCATGGACGGGTGGACCTGATTAGTCAAGTAACTATACATTCCCACGCACTTAAACTTCTTCACTTGGACGAGGAATCCACCAGCGGTTGTGCCCTCACATATGCTAGAGGGAAAAAAGCGTTGGCTAAGGAAACCTTAATCTAAAGGATGAAAATTTATGACCAGAATTTTTTTAGGGTCCCGTTTCAACTGCGAGACAGGACTAGGTCTCTTCTAGGGCTATAAACCTAAACCATTGCCAATGGTAAGGGTGAATTCCCTGGATTTTTTCTTGTTTAAAGACTTTGACTTTAGTAGGCCTAAAGACCTGTCAATGGTACCATCCCGCTTTTGGTGTCGGCGGGTTTGGAGACCTTACACTGGCACTGATGCGGGTCCAAAGAGAGGAGGAGCTCCTTAAGGAAATTGCAGAACTGAAAAGAATGAACCAACTCCTTAAAGACGGAAAGCCCGATACACAGGAAGAGGCAGGCACTTGAGAGCTGCCCCAAATGGACATCCCCTCGGTCTCATTTGTTGGATTTGAGACGCAGTCTACAACAGAGCCGAGTGATGACGAAGACTTTAAGGTCCAAACTACGGACAAAGATACAGTGCCAATGGTCCAACTATCAAAGGTTGAAGAGGACGCACTAAAAGAGAAGATCACCTTAGAGGAAGATGAGCAGTGGAAGGCCGCTATGGATTGGGAGTTGAGAGTTTTACACTCTGTCAACGTCACTCAACTCACTCCCAATCAAATCAATGCTCAATGGCACCAACAATCCCTGCTATACCCTCTCATCAAGGTAGAACTCTTACAGGTAAAGGAAAGATTATACAAGGATATGCAAGAAGATGGCGCAGATAAAGACCACCCGAAGTGGAGGCTAAGCTCGCTGAACAAGAATCAAAGATACCTGATTCTATTCACAAGAGAACCTGCGGCCCTACAGAAAGATCCGACATTTTGTTATGTACCTGGAGTAAGAACATGGCAAGCACATGAAGCACTGTAGAAGAAGAGGCCAACATGGCTCAATTTTCCCAAGCTTCTAGCTCCAGAGAGAGGCCAAGCAACAGAAGAATACATGGTGAAAACCCTAACGGGCGCCATGACATTCTTCAAGAGTCTGCCACATCTCTCCTGTGCAATGCTATATAAGCTCTACAAAATGATACTCACTTGCATACAAGTTTTCAATGAGCCTGAGCAGACAGGAGTCCCATGGCTCTCATTCTTAGAAGGGAACAAAGGCCTTTGCTATGATCTAAGTGGGCAACCCTTAAAAGAAATTCTTTATGGATTTTATGCCCGCTACATGTTTCTGCCCTCGCATAATATGCTCTCTTTTGAGGAGGCATTCTACACTGACTTCTTCACCTATCGAACAAAGATATTTGCGCCAGTGTTAAGCAACCTCATGTCAAGATTTGTGGGATACTCGGCGGTGAAACTGAAAAACAGACTCACCATGCAATTTTTGCAAGTGCCAGAAAAAGAACGCAAAATCATATACCAAAAGGCACTAGAAGCACTGAAAGACCGCCTCACTCGCCACGATCAACCTGAAGACTACTTCAGTTCATAAAGCTGTTTCAAGGGACGACACAGGCAAGGAGGGGGGGAATGTTAGCAGCAAGCTAATGCGGACACCATTTTTCAAAGTTCTCCTTGTAAAACAATTATTATTTTGATAAATCGGGAATATTGTAACTCCTATTTTCTTGGTAAACTTTGTAATTAATGAGCCGGGGCTACAAGCTTCCAGATTGTATCAGCGAGTCAATTCCCAGCTTTGGTAGAACTCCATATTATTTTGTTTGACCACTCAAAAACCTTGGTTAAGATATAAAAGCCAATTTTTGTAAGTTTTTTACATGTTTTTGGATAAGAAATACACAGCGTGAGCTAGCGGCGCTCACTTCTCTCCTTCTTGTGCTTCCTACTCCCTCTTCGGTTGTCACATTGCGAATTCGTTTGTTGCATTGCAACCGCAGGTAAGAGCCGCTCTTCGGTTGTCACATTGCGAATTCGTTTGTTGCATTGCAACCGCAGGTAAGAGCTCTACTCATTGACATAAGCCATTCACCGTATTTCGTAGTTTTTGGCATCGCCGCGACCTGCGGCCTAATTTCATCATAATTAGGAATTTACACTTTTAAATCGAAAACTAAGCATAGGCAGGGTATTGGGGCATCATTGCTAAGCATTTAGATGCATTCTGGGTCAAAAACGACTAGGTCAAAAATCCACTGCTGTTAATAATCGCGATTTTGGAACTTGACCTAAAGTGGGGTTTGAGGCCATTGGCATGTGTGCTTAGGTATTATAAATTTGTCCTAGAAGTTTCGTTACGTTTGGATGTCATTTGATGCTGTAACGGATGTGATTTTCTTGCCGATGAGCGATTGGCTTTTGGTGATTTCAGTCACTTGAGTGTAGCTTGAGTTAGATGCGAGTTGTTAGTTGTTTTCCAAGAGATTGACAACCTCTTGTAGCCTCTATGCACTAGTCAAGTCAGCTTCGTCCCATGGTTTGACAAATTAATCGTGGTTCTCGCTAATACTACAATAAGATAGGATAGTGAGGTTAGACATGCGTCCCACAATCATAAATTCTCAACATTGAGTAAGAAGTTTTTTTGCTTGTGGACTAACTTTTTGTTGTGTGTGTGTGTGTGTGTAACTTTTGAAATTCAAGTGTTGATCTACATAATTATTGTAGATTGTCGCTTGAAAAACACACCGATTGTGGATCCCAAGGCCCTACCTATGATCAAGCATGACTAAGTATATTTAAAAGGCCCTAGCTATGATCAAGCAAGATGAAGAATATGTAGATATTTGTGTCATATGCATGGCTATGGTAAATTGAAGCTATCAATAAACCCACATCTCACAAAAGTTCACTTAGCCATGATTGACTTAGTTTGAAGCACCATTGATCACAACATCTTATTTCACAGCAAGAGCATTTGCTTCACATTATGTAGCATCCTCAATACCTTTCTTAGAATTGATGGAAGTTGTAGTAGTTGCGTTGTCCAAGGTGGACGTGCTTTGGTCAATTTAGTTGCACCACATTAGATTTTATGCGGGGTGGGTGGTTTCTCTTATGAAATTCCCATGTATAAAGGCAAAATGAATAAGACACCATCACAATGGGCAATGGATGTAATGAATAGAGAAAGAGAGGAGAAAGTTTACCATCTTAGGACCATTTTTCAAGAGAGAGAGAGAGAGAGAGAGAGAGAGAGAGAGAGAGAGAGAGAAGAAGAAATTTTAACACGTAGGAGCAATCAATAAATGGAATGGATTGTTCAATTGGCATCTTCAAAAGCGCTAAAATGACCTATGAAACTAAAGGTTACATTCATGCGTGACTCTAGCTCAAGATTGCCTCATCATCAGTTTGTGACATCCTGCTTGCAGCTGGCCTCTGCTAGCATGGTCATGGAACCCTGTGTTTTGGGAAAAAGAAACACATCCATGCACAGAAATCTATTAATGCTAAACTTTAATAGATCATAGATTCAACTAATCTATAAATATGTTGCTGATTGGACACACAATTGTTTGTACCTGCATCTACATGTGCAAATTACAAAGCAAAAGCATACGTTTCACAATATTGGCAAGCCCAGCCGTGTCAACATTAATTGTTGGCAAACAATTATTGGCAAGCCCAACCGAGTCAACAATAATTGTTGGCAAACAAACATAACAAGCTTAAGTCATTCATATACTAAGTATGCAAAAATGATTTTTTATGAGACATTCAGCATGCATAGTGTATTCATATATACATCAAACTTATGCCTGTGAACTGAAGGAAAAGCAAACAAACAAGAAAATCACATCATGTAAACATGCCCACAAAAAATGGCTGCACATACCGACATATATCGATATAATTATAAGCAATCAAATTCTAAGCTTTATGTGAGGTGGTGGGAATCCTTAACAGTGCTAGAGTTAAACTCAGGGCTATCTCTTCAGCCTATTTGCAAAAATATACGGTCCACACCCCGAAAAGATGCAAAGTGAGCAAGAACAAAGCATCCAATGTGAGCCAAAATTGCAATCAATGCAATGTGATGGAGATAAGTACTAGTTCTACTGCTGCTACACAGACAAAATCTCTTAGCATTGTTAATCAAAAAGTCATATTTCCATTTAAAACATAGATGAATCCATAATACATGTTTAGAAATAGTAGGGAGAACTACACTACTTCTTTGAGTAGGATAATACTAGTAACAAGAGCCTGACTCGTTTTTGTGCTAGAAGAATTTGTTGCATTATCTATAGTTTTCTTTTGCCGAAGAGAGAAGTGACAAAGGACCCGGTCTTTGTAAGAATATAAATTATTTGTAAGCTTGCAGACAAATACCAACTTGCTTCCCAATGAAATTTCTTTCGTACGGTTGTGAAATAAAGTGGCATAACAACCTTGAGCTTACCAATCTCCTTAGGGAGCTTCAGGAGTACTTTTGAAAGTCCAAAAAACAACCTTTTATTACTGGTCAATTCCTCCTTAAAACTCACCAAGAGCGCAAAGATGGAAAACGTGTGAGAATAAAAGAAGACTATTCAAATGATTCACAAGCCGTTTGGTCGCTATTTATAAGAACCCTTTTGGGTCCTCCTTACTAGACAATTGAGACGAGTATTTATAGTCACAACATCCTTCAATGACTGAAGGAGATTTTCTCAAAGAAGCCTTGACCTACAATTAGAGTCATCTAAAGACAGTTAATCAAATATACCCATAGGAGGCTTAAAGGATTGAAATTCTCATAAACTTAGTTCCTTGGCCAAACATTAGCCTGCAAACATCATCGTAATCAAGACTAAGAAGAACTATTGCAACATGTTAAGGGGAAAACAGAGGGGAATCCTAAGGCTATAAGACAATTCAGTTCATTTCTATGAGTTTAATGTCACAAACTACCCTCGATGCATAGTTTGACACACAAATATTAATCATGCACTTGTGAGAGCATCCTTTGGACTGTGCTCTTTGCAGTGCCAGTCTAGCTTCTATATTAAAATTGTAAGAAGTTTTCAGAGATGAAAGAGATCTTGTAACAGAAGAAGCCAATGTTCATAGAGAGAAAGATGAGTTGTTTGGAGACATCTTGTCCAAGTTGACTAGTATTACCCTATGAACTCTCAATCGATTTCAAAGGTGTTCAGTTGAAGAAAAAAATATGGTGCACACAAAGTAAACAAATAGACAACATCCACACATCGAGCAGTTTACCCATTACATCCAGCTTCCTAACATCACCTTCAAGTTAAAATCAATGTGCATACTACATATAATTATAACCACTGGAAAAGGCTGAAACCACGGACCAAACAGAGTTGGCAAGAAAATCAAAGTATGCCAGCATTTTAAATGGTTTTTATCTTCTGACCAGAAAAGGGTTTCAACAAATCAGGTTATGTGTAGAGTTGAATACCTGCCAATGGTCTTAGTCACATTGAGTAATGAAAAAAGACTGCTATACTTTTTCTGACTAGTCCCATAGAAGGTACCAAGGGCTTTAGGGTTTAGGGCTTTTGTTGGCAGCAAAATCTTACATCGTTGTGGCCATTATCAAGAATTGAGGGGAGGAGGTAGGATGCACACAAAGAGAGAGAGAGAGAGAGAGAGAGAGAGAGAGAGAGAGAGAGAGAGAGAGAGAGAGAGAGAGAGAGAGAGAGAGAGAGAGAGAGAGAGAGAGAGAGAGACTCGTCAATCCTTAAAAAGGAGATTACTATTACTAGCCCGAAATACAGGGCCACACTTTTTGTCGTAAAAATTGAATCGTTGCATTGACAACTGCCTCGAGCAGTGCCAACAGTGCTTCTGGATATCTGCAACCCATCGACACCCTAGAGAGCTAGCTACTTCATTGGCATAATCAAATAATCAAGATGGTAATAATCATCTCATCTTTTAAGAGACTCCTCTCCAACAACGTCGAGATTGAAGAAGCTAATGCTACTAGTAAATGGAGGTTACCTAAAGTTTCAACTTCCCAGGTATATAAGCATAACAAAGTTTTTGTTCTTTCCGCTAATACCCTTTACCATGAAACTCATGGTAAACTAACTATCAAAGATAGTGATTCTGATAATCACATCATACATTTGTTTGAAGAACTCTCCAAGTTTTGGAAGAAAGCATTAAGAAAAGGACATGAGTTTGTGCACATAGGCTATATTGCCGTGGGCATAATACCTTTTTTTTTTTAAAGGACTTAATACTTCTTATATAGGAGCTCTACTAGATACTCATCATAGAAACTTATCTGACCAAACAATTGGTGTCTTACAGGGAAGCTTGTCTAATGGGTCAATATATATAGAATGTTTTCCCAACTTTCCTTGTAGTCTCACGGTAGATGGCGGAGGCAGTCTCACTAGCGGAGGCAGTCTCACTAGGTGGGAACCGGCTCTTGAAAGCCGAGTAGCGGACCAGTCAGTATTACCATGGCGATTACCACATTAAATTCAAGGGGTTATAAATAGGACCCATTACATTGTAATCAGGTTGGCTGTACTTTTGGGCTGTTTATCTTTTGACTTCTTACTCTTAGTTGTGTGGTTGTAGTCCTCAAGCTGTTCTCGAGCTACATTATCCTCACTTGTAATCCTACTCTGTAATTCCTAATACAATAGTTGAGTGTACTTTAGTTATCTAAACTTTGTATTCATTCTTCTTGAACTTTGAATCTGAATCTGAAGACTAATTCTAGTCATTCAGTTTGTCTCTCTCCTCAGCAAATGTATTTTAGTTCATGTAACTATTCCAGTTCAGTTTCTATCTTCTCTTCCAGTTCTAGTGATTGAACTAATGAATCACCAGTAGCTGTAAATTCTAACACTGGATTCAGCTATCTAAAGAGATCCGCTCCAATTCCATTTTGTTAATCACGGTGGCTAGAGCTGTTGCTCGTTGACCAAAAAACTCCTCTCCTAGTTTGAATTTTCAGCTGTAGTGATAGCACCCAAACCCAACCATGGCCAGAAACCATCCTACCGTGTTGACCCTATCTTGGAGGAGTCTGAAAGAGATTCTAATCCCAAGGATGAATAAGTAACTTCCACTGATGCTCAGGAGGAGCATAGTCATGCTGATGAGGCAAAGGACTCTCAGCATTCTAGTCTGTCCAGAAGAAGAAGGGCTGAATGGGAAGAATGCAAGGCCAAGAGTTCTTGGACCATACAGGGGGACGAGGGAGCCAAAGGTAGTAAAGGAAGTCACCATAGTTCCAGTAGAAAAGCTAGGGAGGAAACAAAACCTGAGACACGGACACAAACAAAAAGGAAACTTCTAAAAGGAGTCAGGATCCCAAGGTGAGAAGAGGAAGAAATGATGCTGATAGACATGATTACACACCTTCATTGAAAATTTATTTTCCCATGTTCAAAGGGGGAAAGAAGGATGATCCAGATGTTAATATCCAAGCCTTTGAGAAATATGCTGAGTTGAAAAATATTGATGAAGATGACTGAGGTGAATACTTTTTGCAAACATTAAAGGAGGCAGCAAGGAAATGGTACTACCATTACCTGGCTTGTCAACTTAAATCATATAATAAAGTGCTTAAAGCTTTCCGACTGGAATATTCAGACAACAGAGGAGATGAGGATATACTTTGTGAGCTGGATAAGATAAATCAGAGAAAATTGTTAGTCATAAGTTATGTTGAGAAAATCAAGGAACTAACTAGACAACTGTAGGAACCACCATCTGAAAAACGGCTACGAGCATGATTTTTGAATGGTTTTCGCAGTAAGAAGCTTAGGGAGCAGGAGGTGCCAGCACCAACAAATAAATTCAATGATTTGGTGCGGTGAGCCCTCAAGCTAGAACAACAAGCTAAGAAGGAAAGGAGTCGTAAGAAGAGGAGGTCCAGTAGTAGTAGTACTTCTACTGAAGATTCTGATTCCAGTGAAGTAGCTCAGATGAAAGGACCAAAGACAAGATTAAGAAGCGATCTTGGTCTAGGAAGATTGAAGAGATGGCCCGGCAAATTGTTGAAATTAGCCAGACCAGAAAACTGGTAAGAAGAATGGAAGACCATGTCTTAAACGAATGCACACAGTGTACTTACTGCAAATCCTATGGCCATCTATGGAACAACTATGGTATTCGAATGCATCATTTCAAGAAGGGAAAAGATTTTTCAGTGGTGGCATTTACCAATGTTGAACCAGTAAGAGTGGAAACTACTAGTGCTTCTCAAGAAGAGAAACCAGATATCAGTGGTATTGGTATAGGGCGTGGTAGATACCAAGCAGGTACTAGATGGGGCCGAGGTTGTGGTAATTTTCAGATTCAAAGCCTTAATTTCTATACTTGTGATAAGTATGGGCAATTCACGGCTCAGTGTCCAGAAACACCAGTGACTGCGATACTGAGGTGAAGGTTCCAGAACCAGTTCCTATATGAGCAGTTACACGAAGTAAAGGGGTGGTGATTTAGGAAATTCCAAAAAAATCGACAAAACCAGTCACTCCTGAAAGTAGAAAATGGGCTCAGCATAGAGAGATATGGAAGTCCAAAGGTAAAGAATAGGTAGTTGATGAATGGCAGGAGTAGAGAGAACTAGCGGCAAAAAACACAAAGGATTTAGCCAAGAAGCTACCAAAGCAACCATAGAGTTCTGACGCTCGGGTCATTCAAAAGATACCTACCTAGTTTTCTGAGTCAGCACAACCAAATCAGTCAAAGCCTGGGATACCTGAGACCATGTTGGTTGTAGTACAAGGGTTGATGGAAGAGTTGGGAACTTATAAAGGAGCTGAAAGCTCTAAAATAAAGGAATGGTATTGTGAAGATACTACCAATTCTTTGAGTTCTGACAACAACTCTAATCATGAGAAAGAGGAAATTCATGTCAAGATTTGTGACAAAATTTGGAAACTCACTGTGGAGCTAGAGGACATCAGAAGAATTTTTCTTGAAGCAGCGAAATTCATCAGACAACGAATGAAGGCTGAGGGGGAGGCCAGATCAGTGGACTTGACAATTGTCAGAGATGATGAAGTGCCAACAATTCAGGTGGATAACAAATTTTGGAAACAGTGGGAAACACTATCGAGCGTCATACTAGATGGAGGAGCAGGGGTAAACATTCTGGGAGCACATCTTCAGCAAAGAATGGGAATTAAAAACCTGAAACCAATACCTTCTAAAGTTCGAATGGCAGATCACCGACTGGTGCAGGCAATTGGAATGATAGAGAGTATGCAGATAAGAGTGGGCAAATAAAAGTTCAAAGGTAGCTTCCTAGTATTGGATGTGCAAGGAGCGTATGGGATGATACTAGGATGCCCATGGCTGCGAACGGCACAGGTTGTTCACGACTATGCTAATCAGACTCTAACAATACAAGGGGGCAGTGGAAGAATCGAGATTCAGACAAATAACACTAGAAGTTGGAGAAAGTATCTGAGACCCAAAGAGCTTTGCCAGAAGTATAAGGTGAAGAAAATTGAGAGAATGTTAGCGGCTATGAATATTTTTCCATTAACAGAGATAGATCTCAATGCAGTTTTACTAAATAAAGATCAAGCTGAAAAACAAAAGAAACAATTTCCAGACCAGTTCACTGAACTGAATTCAGGAGAAGAACCACTTGATTTCAGCACACCAGTAGAACAGGCACACTCTGGAGGAGCTAATGAAAATCGGAATAGTAATTCAGAGCTCAAAGGATTGTCTTGGGATTACGCTGAGGAGTCAACCAAGAGAAAGGGTGGAGGGCCTAACTGGTTGCTTTCAGATGATCAGGAGATAGAGGAATGGAATTTGGGGTCTGAGGAAAACCCTAGATTGATCACGGTCAATAAACCTCTGAATCCTACGATGAAAGAGAAGGCATGACATATGTTCCAGCACTATAAAGATGTGTTCGCATGGGAACATATTGATCTCAAAGGAGTGGATCCAGAGGTCTGTCAACATCAAATACCACTGAAACCAGATGCCAGACCAGTACGACTACAGCGCCATCGAATGAATCCAAATTATGCTAAGAAGATCAAGGAAGAGATTGACAACTTTCTAAAAGCTGGGGTCATTACTGAATTAGCCAGTAGTGATTGGTTGTTTCATATTGTGGTTGTTCCTAAGAAGAATGGGAAGTTGAAAGTATGTGTAGATTATAGGAAATTGAATGCTCAAACCATTAAGGATTCATTTTCATTACCCTTCACAGATATGTTACTTGATGAAATTGCAGGATATGAGATGTATAGCTTTATGGATGGTCATAGTGGCTATAACTAGTTTACAGATTGCTCCTGAGTATCGGGGTAAGGCCATTTTTATTACGGAGTGGGGAGAATTTATGTATCTGGTAATGCCATTTGGCCTTTGCAATGCACCGGCCACTTTTCAATGATGTATGACAGAAATATTCAATGAATTTCTTCATCGATTCCTCGCCATATTCATGGATGACTTCACTGTGTTTTCAACAGAGGAAAAGCATTTACTATTTTTGGAGATGGTTTAGCGCTGCCAGGAAAAGTGGATTTGTCTGAATCCATTCAAATATGTTTTCTTAGTCTAGAAAGGAGAGCTACTAGGACATGTGGTGTCCAGAAATGGACTAGAAATGGCCAATGATAAGATCCAGTGCGTTCAACAGGCCAAGGCGCCTAGAAATGCATCAGAATTAAGTTATTTCCTGGGATATATTAATTTTTATAGAAGATTTGTGCACAAGTTTGCTTCCCAAGCATTACCATTGTATGAACATACAAAGAAAACCAGAAAGTCCAATTGGACTGCTGAATGTGAAGAAATTTTTCAGAAATTAAAGAATGCCATCATTAGTAAACCAGGTCTTCGACAATCGAATTGGGATGTCATTTTTCATGTACATGTGGATGCTTCGAGACTGGCGATGGGAGCCATACTAGCTCAGCCAGAAGGAAGAACTGATTATCCAATATACTTTGCCAATCGCAGGTTCAGTCAAGCTAAACAATTATATACAACTACTGAAAGAGAAGCCTTAGGGATGGTTTTTAGTGCTACTAAATTCAGACTTTATTTGCTAGGCAAGCTGTTTCATTTCTATGTGGATCATCAAGCCTTATTATTTTTTATTAATAAAGTCATTATTTAAAAGGCGGGCTGATACGGTGGATGATTTTCCTTATGGAGTTTGAATTTTGTATTTTCCATAAACCTGGAAAAAACCATTGTGTTGCTGATTTCTTCTCTAGGAGTACGGAGGGCTACTCTAAGGAGTATTTAAAAGAGACGAGCCTCTCTCTCTCTCTCTCTCTCTCTCTCTCTCTCTCTCTCTCTCTCTCTCTCTCTCTCTCTCTCTCTCTCTCTCTCTCTCTCTCTCTCTCTCTCTCCCCCACCCGCTCGCCTCACCCTTCCCTCGGCCTCATTCTCCCTCCCTTGGCCCTCTAATACCCTCCCTCTCTCCCCCCCACCCCATTGACTCGCTCCCCTCCTCTCATCCTTGAGACACCATGCAAGAAAGAGGATAATATCTCTCTCCCCCCCCCCCCCCCCCCCCCCCCCCCCCTCACTCACACACTCTCTCCCCCCCCGCACGGTGGGCACCCGCCATAGAGATCTCTCTCTCTCTCTCTCTCTCTCTCTCTCTCTCTCTCTCTCTCTCTCTCTCTCTCTCTCTCTCTCTCTCTCTCTCTCTCTCTCTCTCTCTCTCCCTCTCTATAACACAACCCCCCCCCCCCCCGCCCCCCTTTCCTTCCTATACTTGCGCCCTCTGTCGGCCAAGAGCCCCCGCCATCTAATTAGTCTCCCTATCTCTCTCTCTCTCTCTCTCTCTCTCTCTCTCTCTCTCTCTCTCTCTCTCTCTCTCTCTCTCTCTCTCTCTCTCTCTCTCTCATCCCAGCGTGTGACGGCGCGCAAAAGGTGGGATAGTCTCTCTCTCTCTCTCTCTCTCTCTCTCTCTCTCTCTCTCTCTGCCTTGGGAATTTCACCATGCGAAGGGAGACACGTCCACCTCTCGACTCCAATGGTCGATGCACACACGTATACACACTCTTGGTAGCAAGCTTCACAATCATTGAGTCGTCTTAGAGAACGCACCAAGTAGTTTTCACCATTCTTTCTCCCTACCTCTCTATCACCATGGTGTGCCGCCTCGCTGAAAGGAAGGTCATTGTAAATACTGTAGAAATAATTCACCCTCACACCCCCGAGGGTTTTCATTATTTGTCAATCTCTCTCTATCTATCTGTGTGTGTGTGTGTGTGTGTGTGTGTGTGTGTGTGTGTGTGTGTGTAAGTTTGCGGTGTTCATATCATCGTGGTCTGCGTACTAGTCGCTCAAAGTTAGGTGGTGTCCCCTGTTCGCTTTACCATGACAAGCTTGAGGCGTGCCATTCGGCCCCCGATGTTTTAGAGGCCGTCGGGGTTCGGGGTTCGCTTTGCTCCCTTCATTTGGTGCCCCCACTGAGGAGGACTTCTAAGACCCTTTAGTTTACAATGCTGGAAGTGACGCACGCCATCAATCATGGACAAATGGCTGAAGGAATTTTCTAACTGGAGGACGGAAGAAGAGGAGACTAAGGAGGCACTAGCCGCCTTCATTGAAGTACTACTGTCAGGCTGCAGTGTCGTCAGTATTCAAGAGGTAAATTCTCCATCTCGTGTTGCTCGTTCTAACCACAAATTGAGAGCATCAGGTGGGAGGTCGGTGAAGTGCCATCACTGTTGTCAACCAAGACACACTTTCAATGAGTGCCAGCAACGAAGGCAGCGAAAGGGCTAAAATCGTCTACATCGACATTCATTGCAAAGAAGTCATTCACATCAAAGAAGGAAGAAAACGGTGAGGCCTCTTTTCCCTAAAGAAACTGTAGTCAAAGTTATAACCTTTACTCCAAAGTGGTCTTAAGGGGATGCTCGAGCCAAAGATAAGGAGAAGTTAAGCTAGTCTGGAAACACATGACCCCGAAGAGAGAAGCATCTGGCCAAGCAAGTGCTTCAAGCTCAGAAAGCCGGGTTGTACCCAGCTTGCCAAAGAGGAAGTCATCCGAAGATAAGCGACGGAAGGTCGCCTACCGATTTGCACGACGCATGCGAGTGCTACCAATCCACTTCGACAATCCTGAAGAAGAAGTGGTAAGAAGATTCCCATGTCCTAGGGAAGAGTGGTTTGGCTACTGCTCTCGCTATTTTGGAAGACGGGTAGAGGATCTTCCTCCTCTCCCTGTACAACTTATCCTGAAGAAGCTCTCTACCACAGGTGAAACCCAGTGGGCTAGGGACGAGTTGTAACTGAATGGAGTAGAATGCATGAAACACACCCACTATGGAAATTACCTGCAATTGCTACTAGCCAAGAGGCTCGGAGTGGTCAGACGCGTCGCCATCACCCCATACGTGCTAAGCGACGAAGGAAAGCTAGAAGAGTGACCAGGAGGTGGGAGATTAACAACCCAACAACACTAGAAATTCACCAGTACACTAGTCACAGCATAGTATGGATGATAAAGGGAAATGCAAAGTTGTGATTGAGATTCTAATAGGTGATGAGCAACATTCATTACAACTCATCACATTGAACAAGAGATTACTACATCAACAGGCTCCTATAACCAGGATGTATCTGGAGGACGATGATCTTATCGTTGATCTAGAGCGATTTCAGCAACTATATGTTGACGCTAGGGAAATGGTTCAACATTGGAATCGGATACTTTTCATGATCAGGAGGTGTGCCAATTGCCTGAGCATCTTAGTACAATACAGTTGCTAGAGAGAGTGCCTAAATGGATACTAAGTGCTGATGAGAAGTAGATAATCCACATTGGCAACGACATTCTACAGCAGATTGTCATTCCCTAGCCGTGGAATTAGAGCTCCTATTGGGGAATAAGCCGACATATAAATGTATGAAAGATGTCCGAAGTCAATTAAAAGAGGTCTTGGTGCAAATGCAGATTGCTACGGGAGTTCTGGATCAGTGGGTGCGAGCTATTCTTGAAGATCAAACTACCACCAGCAAGGGAACTCAAACTCAAATGACAGTAGGAGAACACGCAACTGCTCTCTCGAGATCATTTCAGTTGGTTAAGTTACCAAAAAGATGATGCAATAGGAGAACCAGGCTGTTCTTAATTTTCTAGAGTTTGTACTTAATTCCCCAGTTCTCCTGTATGTTGTACGAGCAAGAGAAGTGGAGCTGCCGAGTTTTTTTCTAGCACTATATCCTCAACATACAGAACCAGTGGATCGGCTCATATACTACAAGATTACTGATGATCTTCAGGATTGGTATGAGCGATCAACTATGGAATGGAAAACCTAGCAAACTCTATTCAATGATGCTCTTCAATTAAATGATTTCCAGGAATTAAGAGATGAGGTATAGAGGATCAAGCTATGTATGGGACAATGGAAAATCCAGATTAGAGGTCTCACTAAGATCACAAACCAACTGCTGCAACTCACTGTTGAGTCCTCTAAAGTTTCTGAAAAGGACATTACATCTAAACCAGGCCTAGGACCATAGTACAGAGAGATGGCTAAGATTCTCTTTGAAGCTAGGATCAAAACAAATCAGCCTCTTCCAGAAGGATGGATCCATACATCTTTGCATTGTCAAAAATTAGCGAGGACTCCTCTAACAAAAGGCAGATGCACACTCTTGATCCTAACACCAAAACCTATCATCCCCTCATGCCTTATGAAGTGAAAAATGACCACAGAGAGGTGGGATCAACTTGAGCAGGAGGCCATTTATAGACTCATTCAGAAGGAAAATGCTTGCACTAGCACTTCTGAGACACCATCCAGACCTGAGGGCAAAAGGAAGCGGGTTCAGTGGAAGGATACTGGGTAGTTCCATCTCAAAATTTGATGGAGGAATTTTCCAGCCGTTCTCAGAATTAGACATTGGATTTTTCCAAGAATTTTTAGAATCAGATGGTGGATTTTCTCAGTCAGGTGTTGGTATCTCTTTGGATGGACACCCTTGGAATTACAATTATAGGGGTGTCAAGCACTCAACAAGACTAAAATATGGCATAAAGCTAGCAATACCACAATAGCCAGAAATGTCAGAAGGCTACGTTCATGAGAAATATCAGCCAACTCAACAAGCTTCCTCAAAACTCTAGAAAAATGAGACGGTGGATTTTTCCAGAAATTTTGGAGTCTTACCAAAATTCAAGAAATGAGGGAAGGATGTAGATGGCGGAGGCAGTCTCACTAGGTGGGAGCCGGCTCCTGAAAGCCGAGCAGCGGACCAGTCAGTAATTACCATGGCGGTTACCACAAGGGGCTATAAATAGGACCCATTACATTGTAATTGAGTTTGGCTATACTTTTAGGTTGTTTATCTTTTGACTTCTTACTCTTAGTTGTGTGGTTGTAGTCCTGAAGCAGTTCTCCCGAGCTACATTATCCTCACTTGTAATCCTACTCTGTAATTCCTAATACAGTAGTCGAGTGTACTTCAGTCATATATACTTTGCATTCATTCTTCCTGAACTCTGAATCTGAATCTGAACACTTATTCCAGTCATTCAGTCTGTCTCTCTCCTCAACAAATGTATTTCAGTTCATGTAACTATTCCAGTTCAGTTTCTATCTTCTCTTCCAGTTCTACTGATTGAACTAATGAATCACCAGTAGCTGTAAATTCTAACACTAAAATCAGCAATCTAAAGAGATCAACTCCAATTCCACTCACGACAAATATTTTGATGAGGTAATCTCTCTCCTCATTAAAACCCATGGCTTTGATCTCAAACATAACTCTGACCACCTACAGATAGCCTATCGCATGATAATCCATACTATCAACACTTATCTACCCTCAATATACAATTCTGGCTATCTACAAGACAATGAATATCAAATCCTCCGTCAAAATATTGCTACAATGGTGGATGACACAATTTTGTGCAGTCTGCATGAAATGGTCATTTGGCAAGAATTTGAATTCCCTGCAGAATGGAAATTGGATATTTATAAGACTCTGCTCAATGAGGTACGACAACCAATAGCTTTAAATATTCAAAAGCTTGGATCTACTGCACAATACAAAATCTTAGGCAGATCCAAATCTATAAAAGATATAGCTTCTGTATTGAGAAACCAGTATACCAGATGTCCTTCGGACCATCTGATTATCCAACTAGTCAAGCCTCTACTTCAACTTCCCATCGACGCTATTCACCTCCATCATTGGCGTGATTCATCCAGAAACCTATAGATATTATGAAGGGTTGTTTCGATGCAAACTCTATAATCGCATCATTGCCTCTGAATTTTTCTCTAATGGTATTGATCTCGTTACGAAGGCAGCATTTGACAAGAAGGATCTTACCCACAGTCTTCCTTATATCGTCCCTTCTCCAAATACTCGTGTGCAACCCTTAGAGTCAACTTCTAACTGGCATACCAATGCTCTTAAAGAGATCTCCCTCTTGCAATATCAGGTACTCTCTAAACTGTTTCTTATCACTTCCCACATCTTTTTTCCCCAGGGGGTATCTAACGTATCTCCTTCAAATAAAGGCAAAGCACCAGTAACTGATATACAGCAGACAGCTTTGCAACATGCCATTAATTTTGGTGGTGGCTCACATATAAGGATTTTCCTCACATGTTTTCCATAGTGTTACAAGAACCTGGGATTTCTTTTGTATCTAGATTTCCTCTGAAAATGTCACCTTTTATGGAAGAAGACATCCAAGATGGGTTTAATCCCTATCATTGTTGGGGAAGCAATGCCGAAATACAACCATGGAAACAAAGATAGAAAATGGGGGAGGTAGTAAGAACTATTTTACCAGAAGACATGCAATGGACAGTTTTTCAGGATGACAATTGTGTTGAATATGAAGAGCAGGAATTGGATGAAGTGGATATAGTCATTCCACAATATTTCCAGTTCTCGAAGAATCTTTTGATAATTCTTCAGACATCAGTTCTGAAGATGAAGTTTGAATTCCTAATCTAGTTAAAATGCAAATAGAGGATGTCAAGATTGAAGCCCCTTCATCATCTTCCTCTACCACACTGAAAGGAGTTTCAAATATTGGAGATATGACCATTCTTGACATTGATGAACTGAATCAAGACCAGATCTCGAAAGACTTTGAGTTCATCTATAATTCTACCCATTATGGAATTCATTACAAAGACTTGACGCAAAGACAATCAGTCTCTATGATCATATCAGGATTTCAAGGCATGCTAAGAGCATGGTGGGATGACTAAGTGCAGATAGCAAGGCCATGCAAGAGGTCATGATGGTCATGAAAACTTTGATAATTTTATTTCACTATTCTTGCTGCTTTAGTTATGCAGTTCCTTGGATCAACGAACAAGATTCAAAAGAGAAATAAGGAAGCCTTCTTTAGAAGTAAGCTATGTGATTTAACTCACATAGAACAATATCAGCAACATATGACTCATCTGATGTAACAGTACCCTGGAGGATACTTCAAATCAAATTATATAAGCAGTATTATCTCAATTCTTTCCCTAAGTCATTTGCAAATTTGGTAAAAGAAAGAATTAATCTGGACAAAAATATTTCCATAGCCCACATAAATGCTTTCATTGATGAGGTCACTGATCTGGAGTGTGCCAGAATCAGGATGAAGAAGGATATCAAGCAAGTGAAAGGATTCAACTCTCACTTTTGGGACAAAGAAACAAAGGTCAAGACCTTTGGCTGTAGAGATAAAATTAAATGCAACTACAAGGTTAAACCAAGAAAAAACAAATATGGGAAAAGGTTCAAAGTAGCATGCCGCAAACGCAAGCTAAGCAAAGAAGAAAGAAAGTAGGTAAGGTGCTACATTTGTAACAAGCAAGGGCATATCGCCCCTGAATGCCCTCAAAGAAAACAAAATTTTAAAAATGCATTCCTCAAAGATAAATATGATTATGATGTCATCTATTGCAATACTCTGCAACATAACGACGTTCCAATTGCAGAATATGCAGAATATGAGTCTGATCGAGATCAATCTGAAGACGATTAAACATTGATTTCATCTCAGGATATTGAAATGCCAGTTTTATTTGATGATAGTGAGCCAAGAATAACCAATATGGTAAAGAAGTCCTTTTCATTCCCAGAGAAAAAAAGGTATGTTCTATCATCTACATCAAGCTCTAGTCCTTAAATTGATGAAACAGATACTTGGCAATAAGAGCAACGGCCTTTAAAGCTTAATTTATCTCGCAAGGAGTAACCAAAGTATACTCCACTGCCCCTGCTCAAAAATATGGTTGAGCAAGCAAATTCCATCGCTCAACAAGAACTCTTTGTGAGAAGTATTACTAGTAACCTCTGAGTGCTCGTGAGGGTTTCCTAGAATTTTGTGGTTAGGAGCTTCTATCGCTATTGAGTTGCCATTGCAGGCAAGGTGCCACTAGACACATACATTCTCAGCCACTTCAGACTCCTATTCATCCCACAATCTAGTGCTTCTGCATATTTGCAATCCGTTCACAACCTAGAGAGCTAGCTACTTCATTGGCATAATCAAATATTCAGCATGGCGATGATCATCTCATCTTTTATGAGACTCCTCTCCGACAACGTCAAGATTGAAGAAGCTACTCCTATTGGTAACTGGAGTTCACCTAAAGTTTCAACTTCCCAGGTATATAAGCATAACAAAGTTTTTGCTCTTTCCGCTAATACCCTTTACTATGAAACTCATGGTAAACTAACTATCAAAGATAGTGATTCTGATAATCACAACATACATATGTTTGAAGAACTCTCTGAGTTTCAAAAGAAGGCATTAAGCAAAGGAAATCAATTTGTGCACATAGTCTATATTGCCGTGGGCATAATACCTTTTTTTTTTTTAAAGGCCTTAATGCTTCTTGTGTAGGAGTTCTACTAGAGCAAGCTAAGGGGTGAAACGTTGTTGTAGTGTGGAGAAGGCGTGTGCATGCGAGCTACTATGTAGAGCCGTCTGCATTACCGCCTTGCGAGTTCCATCCATTGGCAGCCCATGTGATGCCTCGCCTTGTTTTCCTAATATACATACATATATATTTTCATTGTTTAGAACTTTATTGGTCTATCTGCAGCTCTCTGGCAGCCAACCATTCTCCTCGGTGTGCTTCCTTTGATGTGTGTGTCACACTCAAAGATTCATTTTGCAGATGACCACCTACACCAATGATTGTGTCGCAAGGCCGCTTAATGATTGGAGTATAGAAACACCCAACTCATGTACCAATCATTTCAGTGATGTATGTTGTGCTCATGCAAGCTCTTCAGCATTTGAGGATGACTCTCTGCATGGGTAATTTTTGTGTGTCTACAAGATAGCTTAATGCTTGGGTTACAAAAAAAACCCACTTCTGTATGAAGCATTTGTATGATTTACCCAATCAAGCCCTTCACAATTTTGTAGATAATTGCTAGTGCAGGCGATTGTGTGTTCGCAAGCCGGCTTAATGACCTGAGTATTGCAAGACGGTCATAATGCTAGAGTACAGAAACAAACAATCATGTAGCTGGCATTTGAATGGTGTATGATGTGGTCATTCAAGCTCTTCAACCCTTTTTCTCAATACTATTAGTAGATTTCATGGATTGAAACTCAAGCCTTGTGCGTGCACACACATTTGATATACATATCAAGTGAATGGAGCTTGTGTGTAAAGAGGAACCTTACAACAACCTCCTTCAGTCCCTAGCTACTTCTCACCAAAAAGAACTTTGGGTGTGCAGATGAGTATGTAGCTTAGACTCTCAGTCGAGCGTAAGAGTACTACCCAAACTTAACAATGGAAAGATCGAGAGATGGTCTTGAGGGTGATGCGGCCCCGGCTTGGAAGAGCATTGACCTTTGCTGGTTCATTTGGTGCCATGGACCTGGAAGTTGTACCCTCATTACTTATTACTTATGGTTATTGCGAGGAGGAGAAATCTTGAAATGCATACTTGTGTATGTAAAATGATTTACTCTATTCTTACAGGAACAATGATTGCTTTTCATGATGATACTTAATGTATAAACAATGAAATGCACTCGTATATTTGGATGGAACTTACAGTTAACAACAGTCCTTTTAAGGATGCGATAAAGGTCTCTCAAGCAATGTTAGGTACCAATGTGCTTGTGTTGGTGAATTTGCATATTCTTAATGCCCAACAAAGAATCATTGCTATCATGAAACTCAACACATGGACCTTTGTCTGAACTTACGTTCATGTTTGTACAAGGCACACTTATGCCTTTTTGTGCATTTGCATTACTTGTAGCAAGTTGGTCTACAGCTGATCCTGATCTAGTGTCGTCCAATGTACCGCTATTCCTTGTTTAGCACTCATTCAGGTAGTACTAGTCTTACCTATACTTGTTTGGGGTGGAGGCTACATCCCTACCATGGTTTGTAGTGACCATTCGACCCTTGCCAGAAGCTCATCTGGCTGAAGCAACTGCCTCACCCCTTGCTTGGGAGCCACCACAGTCCTCATAGAGCGGATTCCAAAGCCTCCCCTTCCAAAAGTACCTATTACTATCAAGGATCATTGGTGCAAGAAAATGTCCCCTCTCCACTTTTCTTTGAGGATATTGTAAACTCATACATAGATTCTTGGATTTTTATAAAAAAACATCCCATGATCATAGTGATCATGCTACCTTTCTTATCAAAGGATAATTGCAAGATAGGCAAAGAGTGGCCCTATGGATTGTCATGGGCTAGCGTTGAGGACTTCATCTTTATTCCAAACAAAACAAGATCACATGTACTATGAGGGATTGTAGGGCTAACATTGAGCACCTTAGCTCTCATTCCCATAAAAAAAAATAAGCATCAAATGCAGATCGCAAAATCTTTTAACCACATCGGTAATAGTGAGTATTTTTCTTAGTACCTTGCCTTGCTCCTAATTTTATAGCACTATCTTAGCAGGCCATCGTGATCATTCACCTTGTTTCTTCATTTTACTGTTTTTAAAAGGTGTCTCTATATTGGTGTTGATGTGAATCATTAGAATGTATAAAAAAGATCCTCTAGCTCCCCCTCCCTCCATGTCTAGAAAAATAGATTCTCCCTAACCGATGAAAATAAGGGTAAACTTGAAATTCTTCCAATATTTAGGTCAAAATTTGAAGCTTTTGCCGGTAATAACACTAAAACTTGGGTAAATTTCTTGGTTTTCTTAAAGACAAGCTCAAAATCTAATCGGGATTTTACAATTTTAGCCGATTACATTGGACCTCGGTTTTTCTTTTATCTCCATCCCTCTCTCTCTCTCTCTCTCACACACACACACACACACACACACACCAGTGTTCGAAAAAAGTAAAAGGGTCACGGCGGCTTTCTAAAAAATTTAAAAGTGATAAAGTTAGGTTGAGTTTAACTGGAATTGGTGTTTGAAACAGGACTACCTCAGCTTAGCCTTGAGTCCGTTGAAAATCGAGACCAGCCATATGCAAACCATAGTAACGGCAAGAATAACGGTGAAATATGGGAGAAAATAGCTCAAAATTCTTGCAAATTTAAAATTTTATGCTAATATATTTTGTTTTCTTCTTTGTGAAGAGGAAACTCGGCCGACGTCCACTTAATAAAAGAGACTTTCTCGAATATTGAGTAGAATCAATTCATAGAATGCAAGAAAAGTCGAGCCATGTGAAGCTGTGAAATTATGAAAGAACTCATATATGTGTGTGTGTGTTTAGAATTTACTAGAATTATGGAAGGTGAAGTTTCACTTTGACATTCTAAAACAATAGAATGCAAAAAAAAAGTCAAGAAATGTCAGGATATGAAATGAAAGGTGAAATATAAAGATCCATTTACTATTTTAAAACTGAAACAACATTTAAAGTTAGTCTCATTCATCACTGAAAACATTCAAAGTATGCCTAATCCAACTTTCCTCGAAGACTTCTTTTAGAAAGCCAAAAGTATAGCTTAACTTAGCCTTGAGCCGGTTGAAAATCCAAATTAGCTGCTTGAAGGAAGAAGGAGAAGGAGAAAATCCGCTTGAAAATTTTATAAAAATAGAGTGAAATTGTAAAAATTATCG
The DNA here is from genome assembly GCF_014529385.1 of Adiantum capillus-veneris. NCBI lineage: Eukaryota > Viridiplantae > Streptophyta > Polypodiopsida > Polypodiales > Pteridaceae > Adiantum > Adiantum capillus-veneris. The sequence continues at coordinate 67,458,814 of NC_140952.1, forward strand.
ATTATTTTGTAAAATTTTCTCTTTGAATCTACCCCAAAGAAAATTTAGTATGTTTTTCAAAATGATTTTTCTCGAACACTGACATATACACACATACACACACAATGTATTACAACTAAAGTTATTGCTTTCTTTAGGTCAACATAAAAACTTTACCTTGTTTAGTATTTCTTCTAAGTCTTTGTGAGGGGTGTTGACATTTTTGTACCTCTCTCTTTAAAGAGAGCCATTGAATATTGGTTTAGTCATTATTTTTAATGCTTTTGGAATATATTGTTAACTACATAAGTCATTGTTACACTTGTTTCCAAAAAGTGTAATACTCTATTTGACCAAAAATTTTGAAGTGCTAATGTCACTTTCTCTTTTTTTTTCTCTCACAAAGAAACCTCAATGTCCTCTCAACTATGTGTGCCAAATTTTGTTTGAGTTGCTTAATTACCTAGAAATTAAGAAGATCCTCATTAGCATTGGGAAGAAGAAAAAAAGATGACATGATGTGTGGAAGGGAGAGAGAGAGAGAGAGAGAGAGAGAGAGAGAGAGAGAGAGAGGAAGATGCTTTGTTTTTTGACTACATAAGTAGTCCTTAGTAACGGGTTGGATTTTGGATGCATCTCTGGACCATTGGATAAAGTGTGCGGATTAGTGCCACACGAGAAGCTAATAAACTTTCTTTAAAATATTTCTTTTAGTTCCTTGTGAGAGGATGTTGACATTTGTGTACCTCTCTCTTTAAAGAGGGGCATTGAGTATTGGGTGTCAAACATTAGTTTTTATGCTTTTGAAATATAAAGTAATCTAAACAGCTCATTGTTACACTTTTTTTCAAAAAATTATAATATTTAAATGTGATATCACATACTTTACATTACTAGTGTCACTTTTTATTTTTCTCTCTTACAAAGAAGTCTCTTATTATAGCTTATGTAGGCCATAGTGAATTTTCACCTTGTTTCTCCCCTCTCGCTTTCTTTCTTCTGTGAATAAGTTCTCTCCTTTATTCGATCTATATATCCCTTTACTCTCTCTCTCACTTTCTTCTCTGAATTAGTTCTCTCCTTTATTCAAGCTATCTTCTCTCCTTTATTCTATCACCAAGTGTGGTAGATTCGTTATGCCATTTCCCTCTTGAATAACAGGTCTTGAGTTCAACTCCTCGTCGGCTAGATCTTTAGGGATAGTTTCCTACAACGTTAAAACTCTCTTCTTCATCTTCTCCGCCCCCCCCCCCCCCCCCCCCCCCCCCCTCCCTCTCTCTCTCTCTCTCTCTCTCTCTCTCTCTCTCTCTAAGGCCTCTCCTCTATGGCGGAAGGTGTGCTGGTGGGAGCTGCTGTGGGTGCGGTGGTTGCTGAAGCATACTCCGATCTTTACAAACTTGCCAAAGATGCAGTTTCCAAAATGGTGTGGTGCAAGAAGAACTGCAAGGACCTGGCCCAGGATCTTGATACTCACTTGCCCACTTTCCGCGAGATATGCCGCCATGTGCAGATACCTGCACGTGACTGGGAGCAGCGCTTGCTCGATTTCAAGGAGCAACTTGAGCAGGGGAGATTTCTGGTGGAGTCCTGCATCCAACTCAGCGGCTGGCATCCTATTCAGCGACTTCGCTACAGAAGGACCATCCTCAAGCTCAGGAAACAGATCCTGCAACACTTGCAAAACCTGGCAGCGTTCAACACACTGTTATTGCAGGAGCTATATGCACACCAACAGGTTCTGCGTGAAGAGCAGGACAAGTTGAGGGAAGCCATCGATCCTTTGATGGCAAGGATGGATGGAAACACAAGTCTTCTTTTGGACTGGGTGAGGCAAGCTAACAACACTAGTGGAACTCATGATGACGTGGGACAGATTAGTACTGAGCCCGGGAAACGACTGGATGAGCTCCACGTCGATCGGTTTTTAGTGGGTCTGGACAATCCAATCGACCAAGTGAAGTTGCTGCTCTTCGGTGGCGACGACAAGATGGTGACGATAGTGGGAGGCATGGGTGGGATTGGAAAGACTACCCTTGCATTAGCAATATGCAAAGATCCACAAGTTCAAGGTGAGTGGACTGGTAAATCATATATAGATTTTAGGTCTCCTTTGTGGAATTAGGATAAGCTGGTTGGCCTCTTTACGTGCACAAGAGCTTTTCGACATTACAACATCATCATGAGCTTCTGCAGAGGAGGCGGAGGGTGGGGGGGGGGGGGGGGGGGGGGGGGTGTGGTAGGAGCTTTAGACCAATTGCCACCTAGTAGATATCATCCCATTTCATTGATTTGCTAGATTGAACTAGCAAATCTATAGCAAATATAGCAGATGGAACTAGCAAAAGTGAGGCATTGCTATGTATTTGCTAGATAGAACTAGTAAAATCATGCTCCCTACAAGTTTGTTATATAGCAATCTAACGTTCTTGCTAGATGGATCTAGGAAAATGAAGTTAGTTTGTGATTACTGCATAGTAAGACATGAGCTATAACATTTCTACATAGTAATAGTTGCTTCACATTTGCTCTCTAGTAATTTAGTGTAAGCAATTACTATATAGTAAGTCATAGGTTGTAACATTTCCTACATAGTAATAGTTGCTACAAATTTTCTATCTAGTAATTTAGTGCAAGTAGATCGATAGATATAAAAAATTAAAATTTCTATATAGAAAAATGTGTGTTCCCGTGAAATTACTATGAGTTAAATGTCCTGCCGCTAGTCTCTCTCTCTCTCTCTCTCTCTCTCTCTCTCTCTCTCTCTCATTTGTTTTTCTCATAGACATGGGGCCACCACGGTGGATAATGTTTTGGCCCAATAGACAGTTTAACATTTAAACTAGCCTCTAGGGCCAATTACTGCTACTAGCAAAGATATTAAGGATCATGTAGTATTGTGGTGTGTAGGATAAGGTTCTAGTGGAGTCTTGGCATGAACCCCATGTAACCAACTATCTAGCTTAATATAAAGAGGTGCCAACCCACTAGGAAGTGACACTCAGTCCCGGCCATACTTGTCTCTCTCTTGGGCACGTCACATTGGTGGAGTTGACGGGCACCTAGGTAATTAATTAGGGGGCCTTTCTTGGTTTTGATTTTGGGATATGGATGCCTTTGCTGCTGGGTGAGAGACTAGGAGCGCAAAGGCCTAGATAGATGGCCACCTGCATAGCTCGTTGCTTGACGGACCTAGAATTTTTAGAATGCTTTCTCCAATGTCGCTTTGGCACTGCACTGCTTCCTAGCCGTGGAGCATCAACCCATGAAGATAGTCAACAGCCCAACAAGATGGTCTCAAAGGTAGTAGACTGGAGATTCATCATCCCTGTCAGACCCTTCATTGGGTGCATGCGATTCGTTTTAGCAAAGCATAGTGCTCGTCATCATTGCATGCTACTGATCAGAGTATCCACAATCATTTTTTGGTGAATTTCCTCATCAATGACCTCATTCTGATTGGGGCACAAGGGTAGTTGCAATCAAGCTTCGGTAGACCCTCTATCAGCTACATGGTCTACCTTTCGAGACTCAGGCCCTCAACATTAAGCTCTACAACGATCCTCCTAACCCTGTAGGGTACGGTAAATGCAAGAGGATCGCTATCGCATGCACTAATGACTGTCGGTCCTCCCATTTTAATGGCTCCTTTTTGCTCAGTTGTTCCTGTTGCGACAACATTACCAGCATGTGAGAATGATCCAGATGGTAGCATGACCCGAATAATTTCCTAGCGATAAGAGTAGCCGCAACAATTAATATTGTTGCAAGAGGTGCTTGTTGTTGAGATCAATTTAGTCTTGGTCATTCCGATTGATGCAACTATTTCTGTCCTCATCTTCGGATACAAGCAACTAGAATACGTTGCAGACTTGATTCCGTTCCTTGTGACATTGATTAGTCTTTCATGCAGTCTGGTTGTTTTCTTTCTTTTAGCTCCATTTTGCATAGCTCATGATCTTGCATGTTGAAACAGCCTTGGTCGCACACCAAACTCCTTTTGGAGATAGATGTATGTCACAAAAATAGAGTCGAGTCCTTGCCGCTATATTGAGCAACCTTTTCAGTCATTCCTCGAGAATAACCACTAGCTTTGGGATAGCGACCTAGTGGAGTGGTTGTGTCGGGATGTTTTCCATGCCTTGAAGCGGTGTGCACAAGTGGACGTAGCCAACCCATTTGTTGCCATTCTATTCGGCATGTTGTTTGAGTCCTTTCTCTTTCGCTCTATGGGGTTTAGATTTAAGGACTCGGCCCTCAATGGACCACCAGAGCAGATGTGGTAGCACTGATGGATGGAGATATATGGAGAGGCCTCTAGTTTCTATGATCTCTCAGATGATTTCGGTTAATGCCTCAATGCCACGTTAGTCGAGCGAATGGAGACTATATATATATATATATATATATATATATATATATATATATATAGAGAGAGAGAGAGAGAGAGAGAGAGAGCAGTTTTCTGGTTTTGGGTTTTGGGGGGGGGGGGGGGGGGGGGGGGATCGTTGTTGGCACTCGGAGTCGAGAGAGAGAGAGAGAGATATTTTGCTGGTGCGCACTGCCAAGACCAGGGTCCTTACGTCCGCGCCTCTTCGGCCTCGCTCTCAAGAGCTCGCTGCATCTGTACGTTATCGCCCACCTGCGAGGTTAGCGGAGCAAGCAATCTTTAACTAAACCTTTTAAACGTTAAAGATTTCAAGAAGAATGTATGAGCTATTAAGTTTTTTAAACGCTAAAGACTTCGTAGGGTCCCCAAATCTCACATAAAAGGTAAAATTGTGACAAAAACATGGAGTTGTAAAGGATTTGGAAGGTCTTTTGTAAGATTTTGAAGGTCAAGAGTGCATTGTGCTTCTATATAACGAAGGTCTTGTTTTGATAATAATGTATTGTGACTCGGACTATCGTATAATAAGATGAGCTATGAAATCTTTTAAGACAGACATAAAGCTTCTATTTGTGAGCTAATTGTTGAATCGTTTTTCATAAACGACACTAAATTCTTTCTAGGAAAAATTACCAAAATACCCCTCTAATTTGTGGAGATTCCCAAAATACTCCTCAAATTTCAAAAAATCCAAAAATGCTCCCAATATTTTGTCGTAAATTTCCAAAATGTCCTTCACATTTTCCAAACTTCCAAAAATACCCTTGGTTTAGAGATTAAATTTCTCGAAAGATAAAACATTTGTAGCTTTTGATAAGCAGATTGTTTGTCTATCAATGCAAGATACTAAAACTAGAAGTTGAGTTGGTTATGTAGGGTTCGGAGATGAATTGCTTTATTATTTTGCAACATTTGTGAGGTAATTTGTGACAAATTATTGCTAAGCACTAAAAAACGCATCCCTATTGTGAAAAAGACTAAGCTATGCAAAATTTGGGGAGAGAGAGAGAGAGAGAGAGAGAGAGAGAGAGAGAAGGGTATTTTCACTACAAGAGGTTGTGTGCTCTTGTGACGCTGTTAGCGACGGAAATACAATGGGTTTTTATAACCCCTTGCGTCGCTAAAACCGTCGCTAATAGCGTCGCTATATAGAGACGCTCATAGCGACGTTTACACAGAAGTTTATAGCGACGCTTATAGCGACGCTCCAGAGCCATAAATAGCGACGGTTATAGCGACGTTCGAGAGATTTTTTTTTTGGTGACAGGGCATTGAATGCCCTGCCACCCATCAACCATATTGTACTTGATTCACTTTTTTAAAAAAGTGCAACGGTAGATAATAGACCCAAAATAGTCACCCACAAGACGCATTGTTTGCAAAATTAACAAGCATAAAATTGACAATTGTACACATCATAGGCAAAATGAATTGATTGGCAAATGTAATAATAACAATTGTACAACATCATAGGCATAAAGAATTGATTGGCAAAATGAACTGCGGTGACAAATGTAATAATATACATGGTTCAAAAAGACGTATTGATGCCGTCTCATGATACATAAGCTATGAGAAACCCTAAACTAATGCTATCTAGCTACGGCTAAACTGACGTCGTCTAGTCAGACGTCTCATTGCGTCCAAGCAGCGTATCTGTCGGATTCTGCAAAAAAAGACAAATAAGACAGCTTTCAATAAGTATAAACATATAACGACATTTATAAAACAATACAAAAAATAGAAAAGAGTAAACCCTAATACTAACCATGCCGCCGCGAGAACTGAGAATGTCCAGCAGGGCGTTTAAGCCCTTCCTGCCTGCGTACTCGCGCTCGTACGGTGTGGGATCACGTCCTGTCATCGACCACTGTCAAAACATACAAAGATTTCATTATGTTAGAATTAAAAAACTCATAAACCCTAAACTATCGAACATAAAGAGCAATGCGAAAACACTTACAAAATCCAAACTTTGCCTGCATGTTGAAAAGAACCAGGAGTGCTTTCAATCTAGACATACGTGCTCCATTATACAATGGCGTATCGGCTTCACTTTTCATATCATCATAGATAAGCCTTTCTGAATCCATGATCGTCTCGATCATTTCATCAATCTCGAGCTCAAACATTGCCTCGTTGGGGGTGTGCTCTGCATGATCATCCCCCGAGCTGTCAGAGGCTACATCTTATGGCCTCACATATGCTGCTTGACCAAAGCGCCTGCGAACACGTCTATTGGGTTGCAAGATTGCTGCTTGTTGGCCAGCGTCAGAGTTCGACGAGTTATAATTGGCAACAACTCGATCTATAATAGATAGATCGAACTCGCCAAATTCGCGAACGTGCTACAAAGAAACACGTCTTGTCCGTCGCACAGCATGCTTGCATTGATTACAAGGACATAAGACCCTCGTTGAGAGATAGGTGTTTCGGTTGGACGGTCCCACATCCTCGTCACTACTCATAATGAGGATAAAAATCTTATAACCTGGACAACAAATTTAATATTCTATTGGCATTCTTCGTCTTATCTCTCTCTCTCTCTCTCTCTCTCTCTCTCTCTCTCTCTCTCTACCTCACATTCTCTAGTCATGTCCAATCCCCGCACACCTCGGTCTAGAGGTGCACGGAGATCAGAACCACCGGGTTATAATCTCGTCTTTATTGGTCAATACCTATATTTGTGGGTACAAGAAATCTACAGACCCACGTCTACATGATACTGCATGTAGTGGACAAAACCCCTTTGCCTCTTCTCTAGCTGTAGCACTTCACAGCATCTTAACATCTTTTCACAGTAGATCTTTTCACTGTTCGTCTAACTCTAAACCCTAAACCGTAAGTAATTCTTGCGTGGACTCGATCTAACGTAAATAAGCGTAAATCTAAATAAACCTAAATCTAACTAAAAATAAACCTATATCTAATTTAACGTAAGTCTACATCTAACCTAATCTTTAACGTCTTTTGGGATAGTTTCCTACGACGTTAAAACTCTCTTCTTCTTGTGTGTGTGTGTGTATGTGTGTGTGTGTGTGTGTGTGTGTGGGGGGGGGGGGGGGGGGGGTAAACCTAAATAAACCTAAGTCTAATCTAATATAACATAAATCTAAATCTAACGTAAATTATGTTATATTAAAAACAAAGAACTAAACTAGCAGGGATTATAAGAACCTTAAAACTGATTTAACACATAATTTTTCACATAACTCGGCAAGAGTTGGCATTCTCATCACTAAAGATGTCAGAGTTAACTTCCGGCGGTGACGCTGCCTCATCTCCATCCACATCTGACGACAGCAATTGGCCCTTTGGACCGTTCTTGCTCTTGTTACTAACTTTGAAGTTGCTGTTGAATGACTAGAGGTTGTCTAGATGGTCATTGTCGGGGATGTAGTGACTCTTGCCGCCCTGAAGATCCACCTTCTTCCCTATCTTCTGAAGACATTTCACCAGTACTTTTGGATCGACGGAGCCCACCATGAGTGAAGGCAGCAATACCCTATATTCCATTGAGGGCTTTCTTCACCCGCTTCATGCAGGCATCGCAGTCTATGGAGACCTAAATCTAATCTAATATAACGTAAATCTAAATCTAGCGTAAATAAACGTAAATCTAACTAAAAATAAACCTAAATCTAATCTAATTTAACTTAAATAAACCTAAATCTAATTTAACGTAAGTCTACATCTAACCTAATTTTTAACGTCTTTTAGGACAGTTTCCTACGACGTTATAACTCTCTTCTTCTTGTGTGTGTACGCGTGTGTGGATGTGTGTGCCAATAAAAAGAGATAAATGGTATAACCTTTCTATCACCCATGCCAAGTATGATAGATTGGTTATGCCATTTCCCTCTTGAATAATAGGTCTTGAGTTCAACTCCTCGTCGGCTAGATCTTTAGGTCTTTTAATTTTAATTAGTTTCCTACGACGTTAAATTAGTTTCTCTCTCTTTCTCTCTCAATGTGTGTGCGTTTTTTTGTTTATGCATGTTTTCTCTCTTTTTTCCTCTTTCAATGTGTACGTTTTTTGTTTATGCATGTTCTCTCTCTCTTTTCCTCTCTCAATGTGTGCGTTTTTTGTTTATGCATGCTCTCTCTCTTTTCCTCTCTCAATGTGTGTGTGCATTCTTTGTTTATGTATGTGTGTGTGTGCGTTTTTGTTTATGTTTGTACTCTTTCTCTCTCTCTCTCTCTCTCTCTCTCTCTCTCTCTCTCTCTCAAAAACACTCTGTGTGTGTGTGTGTGTGTGTGTGTGTGAGAGAGAGAGAGAGAGGGAGAGAGAAAGAGGGGAAGGGAACATGAGAGTGAGGAGAGGGAAGGAGCATACCTGGCTCTCCTTTCTCTCCTCGTGTGTGTGTGTGTGTGTGTGTGGAGAAGAAAAAGAGAGAGAGAGAGAGAGAGAGAGAGGGAGAGCGTTACCTGCTCCTTGCTTGAGGGCGCCGAAAAACTCAGATCTGAGATCTGAGTTTTTTGGCGCTCTCTGTTATTTTTTTTAGCCCAGCCGGCGTCGCTATGAGCGTCGCAAATTTACAAGTAAATTTGCGACGCTCATAGCGATGCCGGGAATTTTTTTTTTTAAGCGTCGGTGTGTGAGCGTCGCTAATATGAATAGCCTCTTGTAGTTTTGACACTCAAATTGTTTATATATGACACTCAAATTTTTTAATATATATACTCATTTGAATCCATCCATGGACAAACTCCGCCACTCATTTGGCTCATTGTTGAAATTGTTCAAAACAACAATATGCAAGTAGACCCTTTTCCTTCAAATATGAAGGGAACGTAGAACAGACTTCACAAAACATCCAAGTTTGTGAAGAACAGGTGAAACTACCCAATGATATTACCATAGAAGACTTAAATTTGTAAGGCACTGCAAGAGGTTATGTGCACTTGAGACGTTTTTAGCGACGGAAATACTACTCCTTGGTGTCGCTAAGACTGTCTCGCTAATAGTGTCGATACGGGAACGTCGCTATGAGCTTCGCTATAACTGTCGCTATAATCGTCGCTACATGTATGCTATAGCCGTCGCTATATAGTGACGCATATAGCGACGCTTTACAGGCTACCTATAGCGACACTTATAGCGACGTTGCTGAGCTTTATATAGCGACACCCGAGAGTAAAAAATTTGGTGACAGGGCATTGAATGCCCTGCCACCCATCAACCATATTGAATGTTTCAATAATAAAGTAAACCTAAATGAATCCAAGATAAGCCGAGATTCACCTTTGAAAGAAAGTGCTATAGATCCAAAGTAGTCACCCACAAGACACTATAACCATCAACTCAATCATCCATAGTATTGTTTGCAGAATAAAGATACAAAACTGACAAAAGTAAATTGATGAAAGTAAATCAATGAAAATTGTACACATCATAGGCAAAATCACTTGATTGTTAAGCTTTGCAAATGTAATAGTTACAACACCATTGTCATTATTGAGAAAATATACATGGTTTTTTAATAGTTACAAAAAGACGTGTACATGGTTTTTCAATAGTTACAAAAAGACGTGTACATGTCATCTCATGATACATATGCTATGACAAAAGGAAACTAATCCTATTTAGCTACGGCTAGACTGACGTCGTTTAATCAGACGTTATTATCGCGTCCAAGCGGCGTACCTATCAGATTCTGCCAAAAAAGCAATAAGACAGCTTTCGATAAGTATAAACATATAATTTACAAAACAATACAACAAATAGAAAAGAGTAAACCCTAATACTAACCATGCGACCGCGAGAACTCAAAATTTCCATCAGTGCGTTTAAACCCTTCCTGCTTGCGTACTCATGCTCGTACGGTGTGGGTCACATCCCGTCATCGACCACTATTCAAAACATACAAAGAATCCATTATGTTAGAATTTAAAAGTACAAATAAACGTAACTACCAAACCTAAAGAGCAATGCGAAAACACTTGCAAAATCGGCCTCAAATGATGTCCACCCGTCGCTCCCCAAGTGGTGTGAGCTCTCTGCCTCTACTCGTGCTTTGGCTGCCTCCTTTTGTTGCTTCCACTTGTCAGGATTCTCGCACGCTGTTTTCTTTGCATTCTTCCAATCTTCTTTGGCCAGCCAATCTGGTCTGTTCCACCCACGCTTTATTGCTTTTTGCACTTCAGAACTCTTGTGCTTGTAGTATTCGCGCATTCGAACCTTCATCAAGTCTTCGTTGAAGTGGTCATCCCGTGTTGACATGGAAAACTCTTCATGCAGCATGCTGATGACTCTGTCTTTTAATTCACTTGGTACTTCACTCCAGGTGTTTAGTATGTAGTGTCTAAACACCTGAGAGCAAAGACCGCGCATGCGTGAGATCACCTTCTTGCCTTCATCATCCAAGATGATGCCGCCGTTGAAGTCGACGGAGTAAGGCAAGCCCTCTTGCATGTGACGCGTGAACTTGGGTGTCCCGGCAAGGGTCTCTAGCGGCCTGTCGATGGGTGTACGGATGTCAGGTGTCTCCACTGGAGTCTGGGCTCCGAAGTAGGGAGTGTCGACCGGGGTGACTCCCAGAGGAGTAGGTAGTGGTGTGTAGCCAGGAACGGCCGATAGCCGCGCAAAACCTGGCGTAGATAGCGATCACGTGGTTGGTATGGGGGCGGGCAAAGAAGGGGAAGGTAAAGAGCGTCGTTGAACAAGAGGCGGTGTCGAGGCATTAGTGGCGACATCCCCACAAAAACCACCACCGCCACCACTAGAGCGTCGGTGCATAGACGAGTGTGAAGATCGTCTCCTCGACACCGAAGCTTTGGAACACATTGAATGCTCCAAAACAGAGGGAGACGCTGAAGGAGTAGAACGACGTGATGGTGCTCCAAAGCAATGACGATCCTCGTACCACTGCCTTTGCCAGGGTGGCAAAGAATAAAGAAACTCATAATCATCTATATCCGCATTAAACACACGAGCATTTAATCTTAATATTGAATGGAGAAGAAAACATGAACAAGTAGAGAGAGAGAGAGAGAGAGAGAGAGAGAGAGAGAGAGAGAGAGAGAGAGAGAGAGAGAGAGAGAGAGAGAGATAGAGAGACACAGAGAGAGAGATAGAGAGAGAGAGGAGTCATAAAGAGAGAGGGATTCCTGTGAAGTTCTTGTGAATTTATCTCCCATGTGCATTCTACGTATCTTGTAAAAGCACTACGTTCCAAGTGCGATGGAGACTGAGGCTGTAATCGCAAAGGAGGTGATTCGTCTCTGCTCATAGATGCTGCTCGTCCCTCCACTAGATCTAGCTGATCGGATGAAAGATTGTAGCCGCAGTCTCCATCGCACTTGGAGCATAGTGCTCTTCCACAAACGAATGATATTAAAGTCCACACAAGAATTTATTACACAATTCTCACTTTTATATATTCCACTTCAAACATACCTAACACATTTTATGCCAGTCAGGTGACTTCAAACCGATAAGTTTTCCTTCTTTAGTGAAACACGTTTGGAGCGAGTGCATTATGCCAGTGGGGGTCCGCACAGATCGAATGGTCTCTTTTACTTTGCATTTTTGGGCTCCTGTGAAAATCCATGGCGCTTTAGGAGTTTTATCGATCCATCGGATGCTATCTGCCGCCAATATTGCTCCATACGATCCACATTTCTAAGGTCAACCCTGGCTCCCAAAGTATTTTTCTTACCGGTTAGATGGTCCCATAACAGACTCACCCACATTCTTGAATATGTGCATTGGATCGAGCAAGTGATTGATCATGAGTCGGGGCCAATATGGTAACTCGTACCATAGAGAGAGTCTCTTTATCCCTGGGGGAAAACTGTCATCACACATCTCCTTATTCTCTAACCATGCTTGTGTAGTCCTCGATGGCTCTCTTCCCAAAAAGCCGTTGTGTAACACGTGATTCTCTGGAAGATACGCTTGATGACCTTCATAGATTTGCTTCTTCAATGAGGGTGCCTGATGTGCATTCAATCTAGGTCCACAAGTGACACATGCTCTGTATCCGCTTGTTTGAAGCCCTGCATGTGTACACATGACAACAGATTATCTTGAGAAAAACCAAGATTTACAGTGTTTGAGTTCGAGTGAAAATCACCTAAGCATTCTGTTAGTCCAAGATAGTCATGCATGGTCCACATTAGAATGCCTCTGATCAAAGCATTGTGTCCACCTGTGTACCGGCTCATATCCACCACTTCTATGCCAATCCACAATTTTTGTAGCTCTTCCAATAGTGGACGAAGATACACGTCCATATTCTTTACTTTACATTGCCCCGGCACAATCAAGCTTAGCCACAGGTGCCCCTTCTTGGTAGTCAACCACGTGGGAATGTTGTAGTTGACGATGACAACGGGCTATACACTGTAAGATATTGATCTTTGACCAAATGGATTTACGCCATCCATAGCCAGGCCTAGGCGCAAATTTTGAGCTTCCTTGGCAAAATCCGGCCATGTTTCGTCCATATGTTTCCAGGCTGCGCAATCTGTAGGAATTCGTAGCATACCATTCGAAGATTTATTCTCCTCATGCCATGATGCTAGGGCGGCCATGGAATTACATTCGAAGAAATGCTTGATGCGAGGAAGTAGAGGAAAATGTCGCAAAACCTTTTGTGGAATTTTTGTGCAGTGCAGATCTACTCGATATCTCTTGGAATCACATTTCGGACAATTCTCCGTGTCTATGTAAAAAGAATGTAGTCGTTAGGACAAGTGTGAATCGAATTGTAATTCATCCCCAAGTTTCGCAAGATCTTTCTTGCTTCCTCTTTGGAATCTAGCATCACATTATCAGATGGTAGTATCTGCTCTTTGAGTAATCTACACAGCAAAAAAAATGCGGTACACTTGTGTAAGTAATCTATCAGATTATTATACATCTAGAGTTTTTTATTAAAGTAAAGACATTGTAATAGATCACCTGAAAAGCGATGTGACACTAGTGTCACTCCATTCAAACTTTGCCTGCATGTTGAGAAGAACCAGGAGCGCCTTCAATCTATACACATGTGCTCCATCATACAATGGTGTATCGACTTCACTTTTCATATCATCATAGATAAGCCTTTTTGAATCCATGATCGTCTTGATCATTTCATCGATCTCGGGCTCAAACATTGTCTCGTTGGGAATGTAGTCTGCATGATCATCCTCCGAGGTGTTAGAGGCTACATCTTGTGGCCTCATGTATGCTGCTTGAGCAAAGCGCCTACAAACATGTCTATTGGGTTGCAAGATTGCTGCATGTTGGCCATTGTCAGAGTTCGACGAGTTATAATTGGCAACAACTTGATCTATAATAGATGGATCGAACTCGCCAGATTCACGAACGTGCTGCAAAGAAACGCGTCTTGTCCGTCGCACACTATCCTTGCATTGATTACACGGACATAATATCCTTGTTGAGGGATAGGTGTTTCGGTTGGACGGCCCCAGATCCTCGTCACTACTCATAATGAAGGTAAAAACCTTATCTCTCAACAAGGACATAAGATCCTTGTTGAGAGATAGGTGTTTTGGTTGGACAATCCCACATCCTCGTCACTACTCATAATGAAGGTGAAAACCTTATAACTTAGACATAAATTTAATCTTCTATTGGCATCCTCCGTCTCTCTCTCTGTCTCTCTCTCTCTCTCTCTCTCTCTCTCTCTCTCTCTTTGTTCACACTGTAAACTACCTCACAATCTCTAGTCATGTCCAATCCCCGCACACCTCTGTCTAGAAGTGCACGGAGATCAGAACCACCGGGTTATAATCTTGTCTTTATTGGTCAATGCCTATATTTGTGGGTACGAGAGATCTACACACCTATATCTACATGATAGTGCATGTAGTGGACAAAACCCCTTTGCCTCTTCTCTAGCTGTAGCAATATATTCACACCATCTTAACATCTCTTCACAGTAGATCTTTGTTCGAGGGATTACTTAGCACAATATATGCTGGCCTCCAATCTAAGTATCATGCCGTTGAAAGCTTTCCAACTTAAGATCGCATCCGTAGAGAGGAAGAGAAGGATCACCATTCGTCTAACTCTAATTTTTTTACCGTAATCAATCCAAAACATCTAATCTTAAATCTAACCTAATTGAACATGTGGTGATTCGTGGCTAATTGAATATGGTTAGTATGTGAGTTAATAGGTATCAGATTTTGATGGGAATATGTATATTGTTGTGTAACTAGTGTTTGCTCTTTGGGCAAAGCGCGCCTTCATGCACTAAAATCTAACCTAAATCTAATATAATCTTAAATCAAACATAAATCTAGATCTAATCTAATCTTAAACTCAAAATAAACATAAATGTAATCTAATCTTAAATCTAATCTAAACCTAAATGTAATCTAACTTAAATCTAGATTTAATCTAGTTAATTTTAAATCTTGTTTTAATCTTAAATTTAAATTTAATCTAATATTAAACTCAACATAAAGCTAATCTAATCCAATCTTAAATCCTAAACCTAACTGTAATCTAACTTAAATCTACATAGCTAGCTAATCTTTAACATTGCCCTAATTTTAAATCTAACCTAATCTTAATCTAATGTAAATTTAAATCTAACTTAACCTTAAACTCAACATAAACATAAACATAAATGTAATTTAATATAATCTAATTTAAATCTTAACCTAATCTCTCTCTTTGTTTTCTCCCCTTACCTCTCTCTTTCATCTTCTCCCCCTCTCTCTCTCTTTGGTTTTTCATTCTCTCTCTCTTTCTCCCTCTTTCTCTTTCTCTTTGTTTTCTCCTCTCTCTCTCTCTCAATGTGTGTGTATGAATTCTTTGTTTATGCATGTGTGTGTGTATGTGTTTTTTGTTTATGCATGTGCTCTCTCTCTCTCTCTCTCTCTCTCTCTCTCTCTCTCTCTCTTCCACAAAGACACTGTGTGTGTGTGAGAGAGAGGGAGAGAGAGAGAAAGAGGGGAAGGGAACATGAGAGAGAGGAGAGGGAAAGAGCATACTTGGCTCTCCTTCCTCTCTTCGTGTATGTGTGTGTGTGTGGGGAGGGGGGGGAGGGGGGGGGGGAGAGCGTGGGTTACTTCTTTGCTTGAGCATCGAAAACTCAAATATGAGATCTGAGTTTTTGGGCGCTCTCGGTTCATTTTTTATCCCTTTCGACGTCGCTATGAGCGTCACTATGGGTGTCGCTATAGGTATCACTATGTAAAAAATAGAATAGCGACGTTGATAGGGACGTCTATAGCGACGCTGATAGCGATGCCGTGGATTTTTACTTTTGAGCATCTCACTACAAGCGTCGCTAATGTGAAGTATCTCTTGTAGTGAGGAAACTTTAAATTAATAACAATAAATCTTGTAAATATAATTTATTTTGCTTGAGTTACAAGTACAACTTATTTGTTCTTATGGACATCTATATAATGGATTGTCCACAATCATTGTTGGATAGTTTTCTCTCAAAGCCTCGAGATGAGGCTTTGAAGATATTAGATTTGTGGCGGGCCTCCAAAACCGAGATTCAGAGCAATGTGTCATGAGCTTAGCAGTGAGGAGCATATATCTATGATGTATGCTCAATTATTTCGTGCTCCACCATTAGCTCACCGAGATCAAAGTAAGCTTGATGGAAAAGAGTTTTTACGGAGACATTGTGATGACCAAGTGAGAGTATGGAATGCAAGCCGTAGCTTTGTGGGGGAGCGGTTTGAGGATGTAGAACCTACAAAGGATCTAGAAAACAATGTAGCAAAGAAGAAAAGAATAGAGAACATTATCAAGGAAAACGTAGGAAACATCAATATTGAGCCTATATTTGGGATGTGAGTAAGACTACATTTTTTAAATTTATATGAAACATGTTTGAACTTAAAACTTTTGTTTTAAATTAAATTTAAACATTTAAATCTTGAGAGAAACTTTGGAAGAGGAAAATTTAGGAGATGGAAATGAATAACCAAAAGTTTTGCAGGTAACATATATGTTCACAAGATCCAGGTTTTTTGTTTAGAATCAAGTGAAATTAACACTATAATTATGTATGGTGATATGGTTACTTGGTTATTTAAAGAAGGCATAGTGTCTATAAATGCCAATAACATTCGATGTTTATCTTTAAATGATGTCAGCGTTAGATTTGATTAGGGACACTATAAGCTAGCAAACACCTAGCTATATTATTCTTTTGCTACATGGGAGTTGGTCCAAAGCTCCTTGTGGTGCTCTCAGAACCACGAAAACAATATAGGGAAAGAAAACGCTTACCGGTGAGGGAGAATATTTCCAAAACATCTTGTGATGTAGCAGAGGGGGATCAACAAACAACTACTACATGAACGGTTGAATTGAGCACAGGGATCAACTAAACAACTACTACATGAGGGGCTGAATTGAGCACAAGGATAGTAGATTCAAGGCTGCCTTTTGCCCTTTTTTTTCATACATGTAGAGGGGATCGCCTCTCTTAGCTCTCTTGATCTTCCTTTGTACATTTGTAAATAAGCCCATTAAAGTTGAGGGGGGTGGTCTCTATTAGAGGGATTTTTTTACACTTTTGGTCGATCTTATCATCTTCCTCGTAGATAATATGTGAATAGGCCCAAAGGAGGGAGTTTCAAATCTTCCTGATTCACCCAAGCCCCTCTATTTATACCCTACCAGTACTTGTGTAAAAGTGTCCAGAAAGGAGCTCCAGAAGTCTATCCTTGGCTGCCTTTTGTAACCATGCACACATGGGGTAGGGGATGGTCCTTGCAGCAAGTCAGGTGAATGTTGGCAGCAGCAAGTCAGGTGACTGTTGGCAGTCGGGAGCGTGCTGCTGTGAATGGCCCCATGACCAAGGGCCATTCCCTTTCGTCTCGGTCAGTAGGGAGGGTCACACCTTGACAAATCAACAAAGGTGATTAGTGAAGTGCTTAGAGCTTGACAAGTCATCAATGATAATTATGAAGTGCTCAAATCTTGACACGTAAGCATGTAGAATGACAGTCACTTGTAGAGGTTCACCATGGCTGGTTCACAGTGAGCCAACTAGCGACCGTGATAGTGTAGGGAATGGCCATGGGGAGGCCATTCCCAGGGGGTTGGGATACATGTCAAGCACCCCACATTGTCTTATTGACAGTGTGGAATGGTGACCAGGCCTACTGGTTCCTAGCGTTCGGGTGGGTATCGACACCTTTTTTTTCCATTTTTGATCCTGTTAGAGAGAGAGTAGGAGAGAGAATTGAGTACCACCCAAAAAAAAGGATTGAAAGGGAACGTGGCCCTCCAAATGAGATTACGACAAAGGGAGGGACTCCTCATGACTAAATGGCACGGGGCCAAAAGAGATCAATGGTCCCAATGAATGTGCGAAGTCAAGATTGAATATCCGTCGTCCAATCTTAATGTAAACGGCCAGGTGTGTGTACCAATGTGAATTGTGTGTGAACTAGGTATGAACTATATAGAAGCAAGGGTCAAATTACGTATTATGTATAAAGCTTTTACTAGCGTACACAATGTGTGCGAGCTAGTGTGGTGATAAGGCATTGATGTCGAAGGGAGATATCGTAAAATCGATTTGAGGCCCCGCACCCATTGGATAGGATTTTTTTATCCAACCCGGAAAATGGACGGCCCACATTGCCCGATGATTGTGGGCCGTTGATCCCTTATGGAAACTCGTGTGCCATTTAGTACAGGGACTTGAGATCTATCCACAGCCATTCCTCGCAGGAAAACAGGGAGCTAGCCAGCCGATGATCAATTATGGCTGGACAATGGTGGCGATAAGGAGCTGGACATAGTTGATGTGTGCTGAGTTGGCGTCATCTATCTACTCAAGTGTGTACTTTGTAAAATTTATCCAATAAATTGTTAAGTGTGGACTTCTTTCCACCTATGTAAGTCTCAACATGTGTCTATTCCTACCTACCTATAATTTACATGTGATGATATTCGTCACTCTCTCAGCTTGTATATAAAGCCCATAAGCTGCCCTCATTTGTAACAAGGCGTTATGTCTCCATTCAAGTGCAATCTATTGTCATTGCTCTATTCCTATCTTGCACTCTCTTAGTTCTTGACATTAGCATATTAATTAACAATGATATTAATCACATTTAAGTTAATCTCTAAGTTCTCACATGGTATTAGAGCAATAGAACTTAAGATTAGTTTTTTTCTAATTAGCGCTAAGAGCATTCCATCCTCTCTAGCTCTCCACTCGAAGCCTCACTCTCCATTCTTTTCAAGGAATTTGGAACCTCAAAAGATGGCCGAGTTAGCTTCTTCAATATCTTTTGCATCCACCTACAAGGCCCGATACATTATCGATAAGCTTAACGGCACAACTACCACGTGTGGAAGATTCGGATGGAACTCTGTTATAGAAATGATATTTTATGATTTATTGCAGTTGACAGGTGGAAAAGACTACACCGAGCTAGGCCTATGCGACTGGAAATATATATTGTACATTTTATTATTCAAGTGCTCTTTATGAGCTTTGGCCATTTATGACCGGTCGGCCAGTTTGTACTCACATTGACCATTGAAGAAATCTATAAATGAAATACGTGCAAGAGGGAAATGGTTGTATCTTGATATCCCAAAGAACCCTAGCTCATATGAGGAGCTGCATAGCTAATGAGGGAACATTTGGCACCTGTTTGATACAATACTAGAGTGCATTCGAGTGCAAAAGTACTTACAAATTATTGTCATGGTTCCAAAGCACCTTACTGTTTGCTAACACAACACTTGACAAGTAATGGTGTTTTCACAAATCAAATTAACATTGCAATGCTTGACAAGAAATCATTACCTGGATTGTCACTTAGTCTCTAAAATGATATCGTTGCATAAGAAATTCAATATTAAACATTGGATTTGATTGAACATCGAGGACTTTCCTTTCTTAAAGCTATATACATTGCAATTTAAAAGGGATTATAGATACAGACAAACATGTCTGTTGAGAGCAGACATGACTTGTGAATAATTAAAAGAAAAATAGAATGGTACAGTGCATCAGATATCATCATGACGGGAAGAGAAATTTCACGACATGGTAGTGTGCAAAATTACCCAAGATATTTATCAGAGAGCAAAATTGTGGGTATCAGAGACTCAAATTTATGGTAAAGGAATCAATCAAAAGAGATGACCATTTGCCGTGAGCTGGCGATGTTGAGATGAAAATTCAAATTTTATGTGAAGAATAACAAGCTTCTTATTTTCACAACAGTAATGTGAGACATCTACATAGTGTGAGATCGAGGGGTGCACTATCATAGCATGTGGTCGACAAGAATTTCAACAAGTTCAGTGTCAGTGGTAGCTATGGTAGCAGCAAGCCAACAAGCATACACCAACTCCCGCCTCACGCAACTCGGCATGTGGACAGCAGCCAATAGATGCAACGGTGATGCTCACCAATAGTGTGAAGACGTTGTTTATTATCAACGGTAGATGGACATAATAACGACACGAATGAGTTCACAAACTGTTGTCCGACAGTAGCGCAAGAGTATACACACACAATTTGGAAACGACTACTGTGTGAACTCATATCCAACCAATCCTAATTGCATATACCTGATCACGAAGAAAGCAATATTGACCCTTACCTACAACCTTTGCATTGCAGTTTCACATTTATGGCACCTCAAAATTGGCCAATACATAGATCCCTTTAAAAATTTGTACCATGCACCACTCCCTCTCGCACACTTATAATGACAAACAACTAGACCCAAGAACAAGAGGAAAGATGGACATAAGTCAGGGGGTATAAATCTGTCAAATATGGATGTACAATGACAAAGTCCATGAAAAAAAATGACCCTCCTTTGGCATAGGATCTAGAGACCGTGACGGATAAGCACAAGCAAGATAATGCAGTTGGCTATCTTCCACTTTGGACGTCGGATCAAAATTTTGATATGCCGCCTTGGACCAAATGTACTCTTTATGTTGACTCGTGGATGCCCACCATGATCTACACTCGGCCTTTTTCTAAAAAATATATTATTATATATATATGAAAACGGTCGCTCTGCACGCAACCCATGAAAGTGAGTCCCTTTCTCCTCGTCGCTTCCTGTAGCTTGCAGCCTTCCATAGCATGTTTCCCTACACAGCCATCTCAGACTCCCCCTTTTGACTGCCCATTATAGGTTCCCTCATTTCTTTGCAACTCTGGTTCCTCCTGACACCCTCCAACCCTCATTGTATCGCCCTCCTTCATACCCTCATCATCATCCCCTTCTCCTCGTACATGGCCTTGCTCAGCATGCCGTTCTCTAGTTCTCCCCGTAGCAGGTGGACCCTCTGCTTGTTGCTAAGTGGGGGTCTCATCTGTCCTCCTCCTTGCCAACCACGGGTCACCTCTCTACTCGCTGCAATCCTACACACATGTGACAACTACTTGCTTGTCTGCAGTCGTGTTCCTGACTGTCCTCCCTGCTTTGCGGAACCTGCATGCGCCCCCTCTATAAGCGTCCGCACAGCTGGAGTTGTGAGGTAAGTGAGAGGAGAGGGCGAGAGTGGGAGAGGGAAAGAGATTTATATCTACCCGTAGTAGCATGCAAAATTGAGGAGGGTGAGGAGAGTTGGCTGGTTGGCTAAAGTCGGCTGCAGGTCATGCATGGTCGAGAGAAACATCAATTGCATGCTAAAGCAAAGGTGAGAGAGAGATCAAAGAGCGTGATGCAGCCGCGATGGTTGAAGACAAGAGGTAGATATCGATGGCTGCATGCGAACGCATGTGTGTATGTGTGTGTGTGTGTGTGTGTGTGTGTGTGTGAGAGAGAGAGAGAGAGAGAGAGAGAGAGAGAGAGAGAGAGAGAGAGAGAGAGAGAGAGAGAGAGAGAGAGAGAGAGAGGGTTGGCAATTGGTATGAGTAGCTTGGATAGGCCGCTCGTGCATGGCTGTAGGTGTGTGGCCTGGGGCTGCGCAGCCTGTTGTAGTTGGCCGACAGAGAGTCAAGATGAATTGCATGGTAGTTGGTGAGGCGTGCACTTGAGAGCAACCGGTTGCCAGCCTACTCCGTTTGTAAAAAGTGGTTGACTGTAGGTGAGCCACGGAATTCTGTGGTCACTATGGGGTGCCACCTAATAAGGAAACGGCGCAACAGCGATAGTGTACATGCTGGCAAAAGTAGCAAAAGATAAAAAAATAAATTTTGTGGGGGTGGCTCGCCATGCAACGGCTGGAAACAACCTCAGTGGCTAGAGCTTGTGGATGATTAATCTGTTTGCATGGGCAGTTATCAGCGTGGTGGTTGAGAGTTGTGTGGCTGCAAGCCTGCATGAAGCGGGGAGGAGGACTGCAAGGTATGAAGTTGCAACCGTAGGCTTGCAAGGCCCCAATTTGGTTGGTGATAGGAGCGCTCAATTTCTAGGCTTACATAAGGGCATGCTCGGTAGGTTTTCGTAGCCTAACACTGGTCGGTTTTGTGATGAGCGGTGGCTAGGGAGGGTGGGAAATAGCTGGAGCATCCTCTGTAACATCGACATCAAATTGCATAGCACTCATCATTTGACGCCACTAATGACAATTCCAATCACACGTCCTTGTTGACATCCTCACTCACTCCCAAGCTTAGCATGCAAGTGCCGCTGTTGGCCATTGAATGCAACTACCCTTGCTTGTTGTGTGTGTGTTCCTGTTGTGGTGCATCTTTTTCCGTCACCACGTTTATAGTCAATAACACAAGGCTTTTTCTTCGATCCTTGTCTAAGGTCGTGGTTCTCAGAGTTGGAAAAGCTGCCCCTTAATGTCACGAAAAAAAATAAGAAATATATATATATATATATTCCCTTTGTATTAGCCTGAGATGGGTCCCAGTTCAGTCCTTCAATTACACTAAAAATAATAGTCCTTTGGTTTTGTTCTCACATAAATTTTGTAGCCGAAAAAAAAACTTAAAGAATGCCACTAGATTGGCTTGAGAAAAGCACTAATATCAATAGATTAATAATTGAAAATTATAAGGAAAGAATAAAGAAATGAGTACTTAGCTCTAATTCTCTGAACCTTCCATAGTTGTAATGTCTTCTTAGGAACGTACACTTGGCTCTGATACCACTGCTACAGCCGGAGGCGTGGAGTTCCCTGCAAAATACTCGAAAATAGCACATAGCAAGACATAAACGACTAAATTTACGTACCTACCGACTCGCATAGCACATAACCACGACGTATGCAAACAGAGAGAGATAGAGAGAAGGAGAGAGTGAGATAGCACGTGCAGGCGCACCTCCTAGAGCGGAGTGCTACGCCGGCACGATGAGAGAGAAGAGAGGAAAGGAGAATAACACAGACACTAGGTGCAATCTCCCCCCGTGCAAGAGTGACCATTTCCCTCTTGCACGTATTTCATTTATAGATTTCTTCAATGGTCAATGTGAGTACAAACTGGCCGACCGGTCATAAATGGCCAAAGCTCATAAAAAGCACTTGAATAATAAAATGTACAATATATATTTCCAGTCGCATAGGCCTAGCTCGGTGTAGTCTTTTCCACCTGTCAACTGCAATAAATCATAAAATATCATTTCTATAACAAACTCTACCTCACGCAGCATCAACTTGGGGACGTCACATCAGGAGTCGAACAACAACCTGACCACCCCGAAGACAAAGATTCAACATACTTCATCGCCAACTACAACACTTGGCATAGTAGAAACAATAGTGCCAAGATGGAGCTCATTTTCTATTGCCAAGATTGGCAAGTCCAAATGGTGAAAAAGCTAACTACTGCTAGCCATTTGGAAGTTCTTCGAGAAGAACTATGAGCACACTGACCTCGTCTACCAAGTTTCCCTGATCAAGAAATTGGTAAACACTACCATGCAAGAGGGTCAGTCATCCTCCAAGTTTTTGGAGACGTGGCAAATACTTCTAGATGAAGTACTTGTCTCAGGGCTTGCCATCCCTGAAGAGCTTCAAAGTATGCTCTTATTGGCTTCCCTACCTGCATCATCGAGAGCCTTTATCACTACACAAGCCACCACGGCTAACTTCCAGGTACAAAATCTTGTAGCTAAGATCCATCAGGAGGAAACACTTCGCGACCACACTAGCAACTCGCAGAAGTCTACAGCACTTGTCACTATGACAAGAAACTCACGCCCTTACAACGACAAGAAGCCCCAACATTCGGGCCCTCCTCGACAACAAAATAATTTTGGAAGAAAGTCGCAATTTCAGAGCCACCGCAGTCACCCAAATTTAAAGCAATGCGCCAACTGTCATCTCTTTGGACACCTCAGAAAGGACTGTCGGCAACCACGTAATCAAAGTAATAGTCCTCTATCTCACCCTAATCTATAACCTTCTTATCCTCAAGGAGGGAGACGCCATGGACATCCATCTCCTTCTATTTATGTCCAAGCTAATTATGCTGACATATCTACTTATGATAGCCTATCTTATCCTTTGCAACTATATGCCACCATTATAGCTACTTCATATCCCAATATCTGGCTACTTGATATGGGCGCCACCCATCATATGACATATCACCTACACTGGCTATCCAACATCACTTATCTAGAACACCCTCTAGAAGTATGCCTCGGTGATAACAACATCCAACTCGCCAAAGCCTATGGAGATGCTATCATTAACCTACCTAATGGCCTACACACTACTATTTCTCACGTATATTATGTCCCTAGTCTCAAGAAAATTCTCATCTCTGTCAGCGAGCTAATCGACAACGGAATCGTCATCAAATTCATGCAAGAAGGTTGCCACATTTCGGCAGAAAACAAAGATGGTCAGTATGTCACATTTTTCCCAAAATTGGGCGTCTTTATCCATTGGGTGACTCATCGCCTACACATGCATCATCCATAAAAACGCAAGAAAACACATTCAAATGGCATTATAGACTAGGAAATATTTCTCAATATGTTTTGCACCAACTCACTCATCGCCAACTTGCACTAGGTCTTCCCAAGCACCTCACTCACATCACACTTTGTGAGAACTGCATTCTTTCTAAGGCACATCACGTCCCATTTTCCACATCATCATCACGAGCCACTGCACCTCTCGACCTCATCCACTCTGATGTTTGTGGCCCATTGCCCGTCAACTCCGTCACACTGGCAATAAGTATATGCTTACTTTTATAGACGATTTCTCAAAATATACAACTACTTACTACATGGCTGAGAAATCCTCAACCTTCTCTCATTTTTGCATATTCGAGGCACTAGTCGAGACTAAACATGGGTGCCACATTAAAACTCTCCACACAAATCATGGTGGGGAGTACACTTCTCATGCATTCAAAGATCTATGTCTTTCTGTTGGCATTCAACATGAATTCTTCATCACCGACCACCCACAACAAAATGGTCGTGCCGAGCGCAAGAATGGCACATTATGCGAAGCTTCTCCGGCCATGCTTCTTCAAGCTAGCCTCCCAGACACCAATTGCATGGGAAGAAGCTACCGCCACTGCTTGCTACATTCAAAACCGCATTCCATCCACCCGCAATCCTACTACTACACTCTACACCCTCTGACACGGTCACCCACCTCATCTTGGCCACCTTCGCGTCTTTGGTAGCATTGCATACCCACTTGTGATGCAACCTCTATCAAAACTATCACCACATGCTCAACGCGCAACTTTTGTCGGCTATGGTGATCGCTTTGGCATCAAGGCATACCGCCTCTATATCCCAGACCATCAGAAGTTTATCTTCACCCGCACCGTCGTCTTTGATGAAGAATTCATCTTATCAGGTAAATCTTCTCCACCATTGCACCCTACATTCTCATCACCAGTCCACTCTTCTCATCAATCTTTGTTGACGGCCTCATCCACACACACACCCATGCAAATTTCCCACCCTTCTGGGCACAATCTTGAGCCTCCCTTCACCATCCGAAGGCCTCTCCTCATCGCCCATCCACCTCCTCATGCCCTGCATTCTCATGCACAGCCAATCGGCAATACTCCTGCACCACCTCTTGCACCCATCTCCTCGCAGTTGACACCATCACTAACACCGTCTGTCCCGGCTACTGCTACTTCCATCATGCCGGAGACACTTGATGCTCCACTCTTATCACCGCCTCTTATTTGTCGCCCTCGCTCACCGCACTCACCCACAATTACATCTTCACCTCATCGCACCCCCGCCTCTTCACCTCGACAATACTCATTTTTGCTTCGTGGTAAATCCAATACAATGCGTGCACTTCAAACGGCGCATAAGAGAACCACCCCTTTATCCCTTGCTCCACCTTGTGAGCTCCCATCACCTTCGCTACTGGCTTCACCTTCACGATCGCCATCTTTTTTTCACAACTCCCACAAAGCCTTGCCAGGTACTCCCATCCCAGGAAATTCGATGAAGTCGAGCCTTCATAGCTCTACTTCTGCCACCTCGCCATCGCAACACACCTCGGCTATACACTTGGACCAAGCTGCCTCTAGCTCACATGGCCGCACCTGCTCTCTTCGCGAGATCTATGAAGCCACCAATTTCTCTGTTGTCCTCACTGATGAAATGATTTTTGAACATCCATCAGAGCCTCTTGAAGATGCCCTTCCCCTCTCTGTTCTCGAAGCCCTAGCAAGAGCTAACACTTGGGAGCTTGTGCCACCTCTTAAGAATCATAACATTGTCTCTTGCAAATGGCTATTAAAGAAGAAATACCACCCTAGCAGCTCAATTGATCGCTACAAGGCACGCCTTGTCGCTCAAGGTGTGGATTACTTCGACACCTATTCGCTAGTACTGGGTATGACTGCATTTCGGTTCTTGTTGCACTTGCTGCTAAGTTTAATCTTCTTTTACATCATCTTGATATAAAAACCGCATTTTTACATGGCGAGCTCCAAGAGCTCATCTATATGTTACAACCGCCTCATTTTGAAGACCCTCACCACCCTGATTATGTATGTAAATTGCATAAGCCCATTTATGGCTTAAAACAATTTGCACAGGAGTGGTACATCTACATGCACCCTTACTTGCTCAAATGTGGCTGAGAACGTCTTATGGCAGACTACAATATCTACATATGGCATACCTCAAAAGGCATGGATATCTTAGGTCTCTTTGTGGATGCCATTCCTCTTCTTGACACATCGGAGTACATGCTTTTGCAAGCAATTGATTGCATCTCTCATGTCTCATCTCGTAATTGGAGTTTGATCCCTCCTGGATGAACTTCTCATTGAGGGGGGATAGCATGTATCTATGACATGGCTATGTCACAAAGCTTTTTGTTCATCAATCTCGATGCGTTACAACGAGAAATCCATCCTTAAGGGGGGATGTAAAAGTTATCCAACAAATTATTAAGTATGGACTTCTTTCCACCCACATGGGCTCCTTCCACCTATTTAAGTCTCAACATGTGTCTATTCCCACCTACCTATAATTCACATGTCATGGATATTCCTCACTCTCTCAACTTGTATATAAAGCCCATAAGCTGCCCTCATTTGTAACAAGGCGTTCTTTCTCCATTCAAGTGCAATCTATTGTCATTGCTCTATTCCTATCTTGCACTCTCTTATTTCTTGACATTAGCATATTAATTAACAGTGATATTAATCACATTTAAGTTAATCTCTAAGCTCTCACATACTTATGTGTGTGTTGTGAGATTCCGCCTGCTGAGTTGGGATCATCGCCTGCATTCCACCTGCTGAGTTGGCGTCATCTCCTTCATTCCGCCTGCTGAGTTGTCAGCATCTGAGATTTCATGTCCTTCATTCCACCAGCTATATGTATTTCGCAGAATAAGGGAGCCCTGATTTAATGGCTGGGGTTTCCCCTCCCACCACCACGTGATCACGGATCTACAGTGACCTAACAATTAGGGAAGGCAATTCCCTACACCATAATTTGTGTGTTCTCAAAAAGGGCCAAAATTTTATCCCAATTCAAACAACAATATTATAATGTAATGAGATAGATGATAATTTCTTGGTGTTAAAATATACATTGCAGTTGAACGTTATAAAATGCAAATGAGTTTAATTTTTTGTATTTCATGATCCATGGTTACTAATGATTTTGTAAAAGTTGCAGAGTTTTTCCAAGATCGAATCCACTTCTTCACCGTTTCACAATCCCCAGACAGGATGGGGCTTCTAAGCACCATCTGGCAGCAAGTTGTGGGGGGAGCACTGCACTGCCCGTGTTTCAGAATGAGGAGGATGCATATAGGCAGTTGAAAGGCCGGCTTCTCAGCATGTCCTCCAACCGTTTACTAGTGTTAGACGATGTCTGGTCAAAAGCAAACCTGGAAAATCTTTCTTTTGATGCAAAGCGCTGCAGGACCCTAATCACCACCAGGCAAGCCTCCACATTGGAGACTCACAATACTCACATATATACATTGGGGTTGCTGAGTGAAAACAATGCGCAGAGGCTTTTCTGCTATTGGTCCTTCGGACAAGACTCTATTCCTGATTGGGCAGAAGAGACACTGGTAAACGAGGTAATCAAGAGTTATCAAGTAGATTGTATTCTGAGATTTAACATTTCAAAAACTCAAACTTTTGGAACTGCATGATGTCCAGGTTATATCAGAGTGCAAGTGCCTTCCACTAGCTCTCAAAGTCATTGGTGGATCCCTTTCCAATGCTGTTTGGTTTCCCCTAGCATGGCGCAATGCAAGGGACAAACTTCGCGAGGCTGAGATATTGGGAGAGTATCATAAGAATGCCTTACAAAGACGTCTTCAAACAAGCATTGATGCCTTGGATCTTAAACTGCAAGAATGCTTTCTAGACTTGGGTGCATACCCTGAAGACTCTCGGTGTTCAGTGGATACCTTACTGGACATATGGGTGTATGTCCGTGGAATGGAATGGATGGATGCAGTCTTAGCACTGGCAGAGCTTGGCAGTCGATGTCTCTTGGACTTCGATAAGAAACTCCAAAGGTCCGTACTGCAATGTCTTGTGGTGATGCCTTTCCCTCTGGTTTTATATTGAATATACTGATTCTGGACATACTCGTGTATAATTAACATGATGATGATTACATGCAGTGATGATGGGCGTGCACTTGAATATGGTAGTGCTAGGGCTTTAGTTT
Source organism: Adiantum capillus-veneris (assembly GCF_014529385.1). Lineage (NCBI taxonomy): Eukaryota > Viridiplantae > Streptophyta > Polypodiopsida > Polypodiales > Pteridaceae > Adiantum > Adiantum capillus-veneris. The sequence continues at coordinate 67,487,207 of NC_140952.1, forward strand.
TCTCTCAGCATGATGTGATGAGGGACCTTGCTATCTATTTGGGTAGAAGGAACAACCCACCATCTCAACGGACTCGGCTGCTAATGCCACAAAAGGGAAGGAGCATACCTAAGAATTGGCAATCAGCGGAACCCCTTGAAGCTCAAATAATTTCCATTAGTACAGGTCCATAACATATGTTAAACCTCCTTTAAAGCTTGAAATCATAATTATCGTCCTTGGAGAGGTTTTTCCCTTCAATTTCTAGTCTAGATTGAATCTGCTAGCTCACGGTTTCTATTTACTTCAATTTTTAGGTGCCATGACGGAGCAAGAATGGCCTCCCACATTGGCCTTCCCTTTTGCGGAGGCACTTCTCTTATATTTTGATGGAGATGCATATCACCTCCCTCCTTTTGTTCAAAGCATGTGCAAACTAAAGGTGATGTTCATAAGGTCCTCCAGGCCGCTGCAAAGCATCATAGGCTCTTTGGAGGGTTTAAGTCAATTACAAAGCATAGACATGGAGAATGTAGCACTGATTACCCCTAATACAATGTCTAAACTGGAGAGGTTGCGGTTGAGAGTTCCTGAAGCAGCTGCTGTATTATCCATGTTGGAAAGCCAGAATTTGGCCTCTCTGAATGTGCTTTGTCTCTTTGAGAATGAGATATTGGAGCTTCCGGACAGCTGTTGCCAACTTTATTCTCTCCAGCTTCTATACCTCTTTGACTGCATTTGGTTGTCCAGGCTGCCCAAGGAGCTGGGAAACCTCACCAATCTTGTGTGTCTTGGCCTTCGGGGTTGTCGTACACTAAAGGAGCTACCGACTTCACTTTGCAAGTTGCAATGTTTAGAAGTCCTGGAAATGAGTGGTTGCTATGACGTTGAGGAGCTTCCACAGAATCTGGGGCAATTAAGGGCACTGAAGGAGCTGTCCTTGAAGTTCTGCAATGGTCTGAGAAGGTTGCCGGAGAGCTTTGGGAGCTTGAGCAATCTAAAAACGCTGGATCTACTTTATTGCAACCAGTTGAGGCACCTGCCAAGAACGTTTGGGGAGTTGGTAGCTCTGAAGAAGCTTGACCTGGGAGGTTGCAGTGACCTGCAAGTTTTGCCCGACAGTTTTGGACTACTGAGGTCCTTGGAGGTCCTCTCGCTAGCTGCTTGCTCGGAAGTGAAACAGCTGCCACATAATTTTGGGCTGCTGGGCAACCTAAAGCAGTTGAATCTGAGTGGCTGCTCAGAATTGAAGAAGTTACCTGAGAGCTTTGTGGAGCTAAGTAATTTAAAGTCCCTCAATTTAGGTTTCTGCTCTGGAATTGAGATGCTACCAGAGATCTCTGCCGGTGATCACTGCCTAATTCGTTTGGAGGTACTCAACTTAACAGATTGCAAGGGACTAAGGCATCTTCCTCAGAATGTTGGAAAGCTCACTTGTTTGAAGCGTCTCTTCTTAGGGGATTGCTCAGGGCTACAAGCACTGCCAGAGAGCTTTGGAGAGCTACGTTGCTTGGAATATCTAAGCCTCAAGAATTGCCAAATTGTGAAGCACCTCCCTGGAAGCTTTGGGCAGCTGAGGTGCTTAAGGCAGTTGGATCTGGAGGGGGCAGCAGAGCTGGAGGCGCTACCAGAGAACTTTGGACAGCTGCGGTGTTTGGAGGTTCTGGGCATGGGGGGTTGCACAAAATTAAAGAAATTGCCTGAGAGCTTTGGGCAGCTGAGTGAGCTGAGGAGATGGGAAATGGAGGGGGTGGGGCTGGAAAGCCTGCCAGCGTCACTGGCCTGCGGTGGGGGGTTGGTAGGCTTGGAGAGCGTGGAATGCAGTGAGAGCTTGGTAACACTGTGGAAGGCAGTTAGAGGAGACGTAGCACCTCATCCCCGAACCAAGAATGTTGGTGCACCTCCACCTCCACCTCCACCACCACCGCCACCGCCACCACCACCACCCCTACCATGAAGCTTATTCATGGCCGGTCGGGCAGTTTGTTGGTTTGCGAACCAAGTACTGTGTTGTGAATACATGATTCATATACGGATTGTATACTTGTGAGAGTATGAGATACGGACCAGGGTGCACATTGCATGTACCTCTCGTCTGGCAAAACAACAGAATATGCTGCAGCATCTTCACTGCCTAGCGTTACGGGCCAAACGGAACATCTCACCCCTCTTCATTCCATTCGGGGGAACGGAACGTGGCCAATCAACTAGCTTGCTCTGGGAGACCTGGCTCCAAACGGAGGTGAACGGATTTGATGATGTCACGCTCTTCAACAACAATTGGACGTCCGACGGAGGCCCTGCATGTGCGCACTCTAATAGAGGGAGCTAAGAGAGTCTGCCCATAGATGTTCACGGAAAACCGGCCTTTGATGTATTTTTCAAAATCCCCACTAGATTATACTGTAAAAACCGCAAATCCTTCATATTTTGGCCTAAAAACTGAGAATTTTCACCATGTCCTTTTTCTCATTGGTTCGAAAAAATGTTTTTTGTGAATACTTGTTACCTTCATCGACAGTGTGGAATCTACCTAATCACAATTAATGCACATAATTACGATGAAAAATGATACATAATTAGCCGTTTTCTGTCTTACCACAACAGTCGACAAGTTTTTTTCCTTCATCACTAAAAGGCACGGGCAATTAGATTAAGCCCAAGCGGTGGGATCTACGACAGGGGAACTAGGACATGTAGATCAGGACGCGTGTAGCCGTAGGATGATCCACAGTAAACAAGGACACGAGAAGTAAACTTGGACAAGCAGAGAGGCTGTCCACGTTTACTTATCATACATATGTTTCCCATCATGGTCAACATGTGCGCACGGTAGTCTTGGATAGGCTGACCCCCGGTTCAAATCCCGCGCGCGACTTTTGTCAACCCTTTTTTTGAGCCTTAAACCTCCTTGAGATTCGTGCGCACGGCCTTCCACCGTTGATCCCACCGCTTGGGCTCATTAAATTTCCGTGCCCTTTAGTGTTGAGGGCTTTCCATGCTATCATAATTTTCTTGCTTCTTTTTGCAGCTTCCTCCCGGTTGCTCTAATGATGAGCACCATGGGCCATCATCTCTTCATGTATGTTCCTCTCATTTTAATATATTTTAAATGAAACCTTTTTATAGGTTTGTTACCTTATTCCAGGGGTCAATTTGGATATTCCAAATTTCACTTGAAACCCAAAAAAATGGATTAGAGCAAATATTTAAATCTTCATGATTGATCAACTTCTTTTGAGTGATGACATATCTACTTTATAAACAACATGCCACCTAACCCGTCATAAATGACGGAAGAGATTCAATCTCTTACTCGTGCATTATGAATGAGGGTTGAGAAGCATCACACCGTTGTCGTGCCGTGGCACGTATATAGTGTGAAATAAAAACATTCACCTCACTTTTGACACTTCTCGATGCATGGAAAGAAAAACAATAATGTACATATCGTGATATATGCTAAAGCGGCTACTGCAATCATTATCATGTACATACCTATCCGGGGAGTTGTGACCCTAGATGTGGCTCATTTGCGTGCTTTTTCAGTTAATAAGATGCATAATTTGGTTTGACAATGTACATAGTCCAAGTGTTTCATGGTGGCACACTCATCTCGCCTACAAAGACTAATGCGGGCAAAAACTGCCAAAAATAGCAACTAACAAGCGCCAGGATTGCATGGAAAGTGACCCAAAATGGTATATTGATGAAAAATGATGCTTACCTATGATTTTTATCCTTATGCGAGTGATCCCACAAATTTAGGGATTTTCCTGACTCTGTTTGGGATTTTTCGCATCAAAAATTATATTTTTTGGGTCAAAAATGAGCTGAAAATGGCCTAGTTTTCGTCCAAAGTGGCAAAGTGGCCCAAAAATTAACACATCGGCTCATAATGCCATGGGGAAGAGAGAGAAGAGGGCTTTTTACAGAAAAAATCTGCAATTTATCACTACTATTCAATAGCTTCCATGGTTGCTCAATCTATGTGTAGTGCAGTCCCACCTCTTCGAAATCTTGTATCTGAGCTAGTGAGGGAATGAATTAGGGTTTCCCATTTTCAAAATGGTGTGTGGGCTTCACCTCCGAAGCTCTTAAATCTCTGCAAATTTAGAAAATGGTCGCCTTGAAGGTGGAAGCTCGTGTATTCCTTTCAGCTGTTTGATGTTACGACTTTGTAATTGGGGGCGAGGCTACATGATACCATGAAAGAGGTTTGGGTTTTGATTGAGATTTGTGCTTGTATGAGCATCGAGGTTTCATGGCTGAAACTTTGGTGTTTTTAAATGGTCTTTTTAAGTGAAATTGAATGTAATCTCAACTACAAAAACAAGCAATTTCCAAGCACGATAGGAAAGAGGGTTTGTGACTTTGCTGTCACAAACGCTCTTAGATTTTATGTCACCCATAGGAAGAGGGTTGGTGATTCTCCACAAACACTTTTCACAAAGTGTTTGTGACTCTCATCACGAACTCTCACAGCCAGAGGTTTTGCACCTTCCCAGCTAGACCGCACACATTCCGACATTTCTGGTGAACCCGACGCGAAGTTGTTGGGGTGGGAGTTTGTGAATTGATCTAGACACTTTGTTAGCCATGGATGAAAATCAAGAGACACATGGGATGCACTTTGATCCTGCAATCATGCAAATGTTTCAAGCATTTGCCATGTACATTCAACAGCAACAAGCAGCGGGAAAGAAGCTAGATTTCAACCACAAAAGCACTACATTCCATTGTGAAGAGAATTGACCAGTTTGATGGCCAGGACATCACAAAGTATCTACGAGATTATATGAAGGAAATGGAGTTGAACCGAGTGTGTGAGGAAGACATGGTTCGAAGTTTTGAGCTAGTTTGTGTCCCAGAGATCAGAGACCATATTAGGGAAATTCAAAATGCTCATGGAAGAAATTGGGAGGAATGCAAGCTTGCTCTAAAAGAAGACTACTTTATGGAGGACTCTGAGAGGGTGACCAAAAGAACTTTCTTAGATTGGGTTGCAAAGCCTAAAGAATGGATTTCTGCTAGAGCTTCTCAGAGAGTTTGAGCGACGCTATGCTCAACTATCACAAACTGAACAAGCTTCCTTGGATAGGGAGAAGGTAGAACTTTTCCTACAAGCAACGGGCAAAGAAATTGAAGAAAAGTTAGAGCTTCTCTTGGAAGACAAAGGTGCAGAGCAAGGTTTGAAGACAAGGTGGAATGATGTACAAGATGCAGTCTCCCTGTTGGCAAAAAGACAACGCAGAAGAGACAAGATGGTGGTGAACAATGGTACTCCAGTTCCTGCTATTACTGAGAAGTAGCCAAAACCTGCTATTGTAGCTACTAAGGATGATGGGTCTATGCTTGAAGAACTTGTGAAGGGCATACGCGAGCTGAAATTAAAGCCAGCAAGGCTTGAAGAAAAGGGGCAAACGTCTGGACAGTCATCAAGTCAAAGACCTCAAAACATAGAGGGATTTGTAAATAGGTGCAACTGGTGTGACAGCCCAGACCATCCAAGAAGGGACTGTGAAAGCTTCAAAGATGCCTTGGGTAAAGATCTTGTCTTCTTCAAAGAAGGGAAGATACATCTTAGTGAAACAGGGAAGCCCTTGGCAACCAACTATGGCAAAGGAGGGACGAAAAAGCTAGTTGAGGACATGGAAACTAGTCATGCTATCTCAATGGTTAAAGCAGCAACATTTGGCTTAAAGGTTGGTCAAGTCATGCTCAAAGGGTCAAAATCTATTAAAGACGTGAATGAGGATGGTGAAGATGTCTGGCCATCTGCGATGGAGTTAGCTATGAAGGGAAAGTTGACTAAAGAAGTCTTACATGAAGCAAGAGATTGTATCCGTCTTGCGATTGGGTGGCATGAACCTGTAGATGCCTTGTCAATGCATGCCTACATTGCAAAGTGTCGAGGAAACAAGGCACTTGTTGAAGAAAAATGCAAGAGAGAAAATGGGGATGAGGGTCCCTCAAAGAGGGCTACTAGAGGTGGAGGGAGAAAGGATACGAGTCCCTCTCAAGAGCCCATGGCAAGGGAGCCTCCAGCACAAGAAGTACCAATGAGAGATGCTGCACCAAAGGAGAATCAAGATAAAGAAAAGAGCAAGGAAAAAAGCCCATCATACAAGCTACAATCAGAGATTGAAGCTGCCACAGATTTAAAGAAAGTTTTAGAGGAAAGGATCTTAAATAGCAAGGTGGATTTTACCTTGGGAGAAGTACTTGGCATTGCAAAAAGAGAGTTCCACGAGGAAATCATTGATATCATAAGAAGGAAGCGACAAGATTTGACGAAGTCTATCCAATCAGAGGTTGAAGAGAGTGCTTCAAAGACACATGTGGTACAAGTACAACAAACAGATGAAGATGAGAATTTTGTAAGCTGCTACCAATCTTTGAGCGGCAGAAATAGGCATGTTAAATTTGAAGATGAAGATGAAGACGAAGCCACTCATAAGAGCCACTATTCTAGAAACCATTGGTCAAGGGCTACAACAGAAACCTTGGTTAAGGTGGGAGATCTTGAGGAGCCTTATGTGGCCTTGATAGACCATGGTTCGGAGATTAAACTCATGTCCAATAGTCTCTATATAAAGGGAAAGTGGCCAATTGATACTGACCATGGGTGATGATTAGGGCTGCAAACAACTCATCCGGAGATCTCTATGCTGCTTGTCCAAATGTTAATGTAACCATAGGGGATGTGAAAGGTGAGCAAAATTTCTTTGTTCAAGAGATGTCAAGCTATCCTCTAATCCTTGGACAAGCATACATCACCGCAGTGTGAATGGAGACAAAAGTATTGGATGATGGATCTGCCTATGCCAGGGTCAAAAGCAAAGATGGAAAACGAGCTGTTCAATTCTTGACAGTTTGCGTTGACCATGAGCGAAATCGTGACAGCTTAAGGGACCATTCTCTACCAAAATCAAGCAAGGAGTTTCGAGATCAAAGGGAGATGAGGGGTTTTGGCCGAGTACCATTGTGAAGCGGGAGTGCAGTGGTACAGAAAGAAAAAGGTTCTCGCCTGATCCGAAGGGAGAGAATTTTTTTCTACAGGTGCCCTAGTAGCAAAGGATGGATCAGTATCTTTCACAAAGCTTGGAGATTTAAAGAAAGGACAAAAACAATATGTAAATAGTGTACAGAGAAAATACAAAAACCATAATTTGCTAGATGAAGACGAGTACATTTCACGTGTTTTTGAGGAGGTTTGTTTTGTAGATACTATGGGTGATCTCAATGCTATAACAAGTTCTAGTTTCCAACAAGAAAATGACCTGGTAAAAGTAGCTTCTATGGACATGTATAGAATCATTGAGTCTTTCAAAGATGAGGAGTTCTTCAATGTGTAAAGAGATGTAGAAGTGCGAGTGGAAACAAAGTACAAAACTATAGCAAAGAAGGTGAAACCAGTGGAATTGTCTTTGCCTACAGATTGCAAGGAAACGATGGATCAGGCTTCTTTGCAACCTAGTCTCCAAGATCCAAAAAGAATTGGACACAAGTTTACGCAAGAGTCATTGAAGATGTTAAAAGTTGGAGGCAATGACTCCTTGATAGAGATTGAAAGAAAATGCTTTGAACAGACACTCTCCAAACATGGAAAAGCTTTTCCATTTGAGCCGCATGAGATAGGGTGTGTGGATCCATCTATAGTCAAACCAATCGTAATATCCATTGTATCTCATGTGCCTTGGAATCTACAACCAATTCCAATGCCAAAAGCACTCTTGCCAAAGCTGATATATTTACTCAATGAAAGGATAAAGATGGGGATATTGGAACCTTCATGTGCCCCCTACTCAAGCAAATGGTTCATGGTACCAAAGAAAAATGGAGCTCTACTCTTCATTCAAGACATGTAGCCTGTCAACAAAGTCACAATCAAGAATATGGGTACAAGGACAATTGTAGATGAGTTTGCAGAAGCATTTGCAGGAAGGGCAATATATTCTATGGGGGATTTATACTCAAGGTATGATAAGTTCCAACTAGCAATGGAAAGCAGGGAATTGACTACGCTGAGAACACCCTTGGGTTTGGTAAGGATGTGCAACTTACCGCAGGGAGCAAGCAACTCGGTTGTGCACATGATAAACAATATGAACAAAGTCCTTCGTGACTTCATACCTCAAATTACAATGCCTTTTCTTGATGACATTCCAATCAAAGGATGCGACTCAGCTAAAAAGGATGAGGCTCTAGATTCGAGGGGGTGCCGTAAATATGTAGCAAACCACATCAATGATTGTGATAGAATTTTAACAAGGCTGGAAGAAGTGAACCTTACATTATCTGGGCAAAAGTCAGTGTTTGGGGTTGAAGAAATATTGATAGTGGGACATCTTTGTAATCCTCATGGCCATCGACCTTGTCCAACTAAAGTGGATGCAATACAAAGGATGAAGGAAGTATGCGTAAATATCACGGAGGTGAGAAGGTTTCTAGGTGCATGTGTCTTTTATCTCATATGGATTCCACATTATGCACATGTTGCACATCCTCTTTATCAATTGCTAAGGAAGAATCAAAGGTTTCAATGGAATGATGTACATGTAAAAGCTATGAGGAAGTTGAAGAAATTGTTGTTGTCTTCACCAACTTTGAGGAAGATTGACTATGAGTGTGGAAGACCAGTGATTGTGACAGTGGACACTAGTCCAACGGGAATTGGATGGGCAGTAGGACAAGACGATGAAGAGAAACACAGGTATGTGGTGAGGTTTGGGGCCAAGGTTCTAAGCTCTCGCCAAAGAGCATATCCACAGGTAAAAAGGAAGTTATGGGGGGTGGTTAAAGCATTAAAGTGTGACAAAGAGTACTTTATTGGAGAATCTGTAATTGTGGAGACTGATGGCTTACCACTTATCAGGATGATTGCAAGCTGTTCTACTCCTGATATTGCTATGCTTAGGTGGATTGCTTATATAAAGTCCTTGAACCCAGAATTGAATCACATTGCAGGAAAAGATAATGCAATGGCAGATATGCTTTCAAGGGCAAGGTATGAAGATGACGATGATATGATTGATGAGGAAGAAGATGTGGGAACAAAATTCTACACAATTTCGCATGCAAAGTGTGATGATATATGCATTGTATCTTCACTTGAGTCCTTTTCAGAGGAGTTCTATGAGGATGAATGGTTGCTCATAGGTTGCTACCTGAGTACTTTACAGAAGCAAGATGATTGGAGTGAATCAAAATTCAAAAGGATCAGAAAGAAAGCATATGGATTCTTCTTGAGGGATGGCTACTTATGGAAACATCCTAAAAGAAGAGATGAGACTCCATTACGAGTAATATGTGATAAGCCTACTCAACTCAAAGTTATCAAAGAGCTTCATGAAAGCCTATACGCTGGACATCCAGGTGTATGGGCTACTTTTTTCAAAGTGAAAGAGAGATATTGGTGGAAAGGCATGTATAAGGATGTAGCAGATTTTGTGGAGTCTTGTGTCACATGCCAAATGTATTCCAATGTACGTCATCGTGATGGATTGCATCCTACATACCCATTAGCCATGCACTATAAATGGGTTGTTGATCTAGTCACAATGCCTTTAGGACTTTGGCAAATGAGATACTTGGTACTTGCACGAGACGACTTGACAAACCAAGTGGAAGGGCGTGCATTGAAGACAAAAACTACAGAAGCTGTTTGTAAATTTTTGCTTGAAGATGTAATTTGCCTCTATGGTTGTGTGGGAAAGATAGTTGCTGATCGAGGTGAGTTAGACGCAGATGAACCATGGGATTTCTTTATAAGAATTGGTATAAAGCTAGCCCCGACTTGTGCTTATAATCCAGAGGGAAATGGGAAAATTGAAAGAGGATATGAAAATGAACCAAGATCAACTCAAAATTCTTGTGTGTGTGAAGATTAGGTGTAGCCTCGCTCCCAATTGCACAAATGCAGTGCTCATTCGACCTGTTAAAAACCCTAAATTTACGCTTTGATTCTTCATCATGACCATTTTATGGAATCTTCAGTAATTGATTTGAGAATACCAAGTAGTTATTTGATGTGGGGAAACTCTAATTGGAGGCCTCACAGCCTCAACCATGCAATGGAAGCAGCACGAGATTGCACTAGCACCCTGTAAAGGAATGGCTGTATCTCCTTGTTCATATGCCCAAATGAGATCATTCTTGGCTCTGCTCTAAAATCTCCCACACAAATTAGGCAACGATGGCATCATCGTTGACGTGGCATTTTGAGCTATTTGGAGCTATTTTAGGCTATTTTAGACCATTTTAAGGCCATTTTAGCCAATTTTTACCCAAAAATACCCCTTTTTGTCCGTAAAAATCCCAAACGAGCCATAGGGCTCAAATTTCATGTTGAACCTCATTTTTCCACTTGGTAATCACTTTGGACACATCTTTTACACCCGCGTACGAAACCTGGTATTTTTGGCCAAGATTGCCCGCATTGAACTTTCTAGGCAAAACGAGCATGCCACTTCGAAACACTTGACATTTGTGCATTTCTAAATCAAATTACACATACTTTAATGTGTTAAAACATGTGATGGTGCCACCTCCTCAGCCTCGCCTACCTGGCAAAATATGTATACGCCTGCAACTATGGCAATCGTTTTCCCATATATCACACAATGTACATCATAGCATTTGGTCCCACATAACAAAATCATTGAGAGTGAGGTAGATATTGTGATTTCACATTATGGATGTTCCATGGCACAACAATGGCCCCGATAAAACCCTCGGTATCATTATGTCGATAAAACCCTCGGTAATTTTGGGGTTTTATCAATAGCATTACTGAGGGTTTTATCGGGGGTAATACCGTGGCCCTACAGAAAAACATACCGGGAGTGATATTAACTCTGTGATTTTTTTTTTTGGGACAGAGTGGGACAATTATTGCATGTAAAAATATGCAAAAATGGTTAAACGGTGGTTTGGACCATATATGGTGCTTCATGTTTTCGATAATGCAACATATCAATTATGCGAACTTGATGGCACTGTGCTCAAGGTGCAGGAAAGCGGATCAAGCTATTCAAGAAGCGAAAAGACAAGATTGTTCTTGAAGATTTCAATTCAGATCAACCTCCAGAAGATAGTGTTATGTATACATGAGACGATGAGTCTAATGATGCTCTTGATGATGCTTCATAAGTGCAGTTGGCACAGACCGGAGGCTGTGCAGGTTCAGACGGGGTGGATGTCGTGCAGCTCCGCTTCCATGCAAAGGAAGATACCAAAAAAATGCACATCAAGCTTGTTGGAATCTTACATGATTAATGAACATTGTTTAGTGCCTGGTAACATGCCAAGTTTAATGTCGAATGTATGTCAAATGCGGCTAAAAGGGCCAAAACACTCCTTAATGATTCTAAAAAGGACTAAGCTTAAAGTGAGCACAAATGAGATATTATGATTTAAAATTGAAATCCTTGAAGTGCTCTATCGGTCTGTCTTTACGGCTCGTCAATTGGAGCTACGGTGCAAAAGTTATCGCAGTTTGAAGTTTCAGTCGATTGCAGATCCATACCAGATTCGGCAGCTGTAGCTGAGGGGACAGAAATGAAATGAATGCATGGGCTTGAAGTGCTCACTTTGTGGAGCGTGTCAGTATTTTGAGATCAGTGATCGGAGTTCCAGTCACCAAGATATTGGCCGTTAAAGATTCACTCGTGGCCGGTTCCATACCGGTCACCAGTGAAATGAATGCATGGGCTTGAAGTGCTCACTTTGTGGAGCACGTCAGTCTTTTGAGATCAGTGATCAGAGTTCCGATCGCCAAGATAGTGGCCATTAAAGATTCACTGGTGGCCAGTTCCGTACCTGTCTTGTCGGCTCCGTTGGTGTCTGAGCTGGGAGTTTTTGCTTTCGTCCAGGTTTTGGAATGCATGAGAAGTAACTGCTTTGACAAGTCTGGTGTTCGGAATGTGGTCTCTTGGAATGCATTGACTGCGGGATATACCCAACAAGGCAGGGTCAAGATGATACTTGCATCTTGAAGGTTGTGGCGGCATTCGACACACAAGGTGGAAGCAGAATTCAGGGTGCTATTACTAGTCAGGGGATGTTGGAAAAAGGTGTCATGCAAGGCATTGCTACGGCAGATATGTATGCCAAATGTGATGCCCTTCAAATGGTGCCCAAGGGCCATAATATAAAACGGTCACCCAATAAGACCCGCCGCCCACATGAATTAAAAAGGCCACCCTAATTTTAAATAGGGTGTGAAGCCAATGGAAGAGGAGAGACGGTGGAAAACAACGGTGCAAGCAGGAGAAAGCGAGCTCCCGCAGGCCGGCTCGAGCCTCAGACGGCTTGCGCCATGAAGCGGAAGTTGCAGAGCGGGCTGGGGCGCACCTTTTTGGGACCACTTCTACTGAATTTTGTGTTGTTCAAAATCCTCCTTGCCGTGTCAGCAAGGGGGGTTGCCCATTAGCAATATCGCTAATGGGTTGGCCGAGTATAGAAAAAGAAGCTTCCCATGCAACTCCCAAGCCCTTGTATAAAAAAGGGGGATGAGCTCTCTTTTTTTCTTCTTCCTCTCACTTGTAGAAGCCAAACCTCTTAGCTAATTCGAATCCTAAACCCGTTAAGCCACTCTAATAACTTTCATAGCCATTTGAACTCTAAGCTTCCATAGCCACTTCTAAGAAAGAACTCCATAACCTATACTAAGCCTCATTATCCATTCGAATCCGAAAGAAAACCTTCCATAACTTATGATAAACCTAAGCTAAAGCTTGTTAACCATGATAATCCTAAGCTAAACCTCCCTAGTGATTCGAATCTCATTCAAGCCCAATAATCCTAAGCCGATTCATCATAATCCTAAGCCGATCTATCATAGTCCTAATCCAAATCTTGATAGTCATCGTAATCCTAAGCCGCTCCTAAGCTAAACTCCATAAGCCATTCTAATCCTATGCTAAGACAACTCTAAGCCAAACCTAAACTCTGTAACCAACTTTCATGCAACAAAATCCCATAGCCATAGCTGAAGAGAAGATCAGGCTCTCTCTCTCGACCTTGAAGCAGCAGCGGACAAACCAAGGAGAGAAAAATCATCAAGATAACCTTGGTAGGCCAATTAAGGCAGGTGAAGCCGATGTAAGGAGCTTAAAACTCCACGATTAAAATTGAGATTAAGAAGTGGTTATGTTCAATGTCCATTTTGGGTATTCAAGTTTCGGTGGTCCAAGCTGTCTATTTCAAGATTTGTCTCCATTGATTGTGTATGTTGCAACTCTTTTCCTTGCACCTCTCACAGCCATAGGCCCTGTGCCTTTCTGGCTCACCTTTCGAACACAAATACCCCGACAACGCACGCATGCATACATACATACGCACACGCACACGCACACACACGTACATACACACACACGTACATGCACACGCATACATACATGCATACACATACATACATACACACACACACATATACATGCATACAAACACACACATGCATACACACATGTACATACATATGCATGCATACAAACACACACATGCATACACACATGTACATACATATACATGCACATGCATACACACACGTATATGTATACATGCATATGCATATACGCGCATGAACACACACACACACACACACATGACACCCATACACACATACATGCACATACGCATGCATGCACATACGTATATGCATACACACGCATACGCAACATACGCTCACGTCTATGACACTTGTCGCTTACGGTGCTTGCCACGGTTAGCTCATGAAGCATACACTCAAACTACATGTCACTCACGCATACACTCACGTCGCTTGTTGCTTTCCGCTCATGTTGTGAGCGGGATGAAAACACACACAGCGTCTCTATAACAACCCGACACACACTCTTGGGAAGATACACACACACACACCCAAAAAACTCAGCTCAAAAGAGGAGAATTTCTGATTTCTAGATACAAATGAGCTTGGGCCAACACAAATGGAGCAAAAAGCTCACACAGTATGGGTAAAAGATACCAGATACAATCACAAACTGGAGCAGAAGATTCGCTCATAGGAGAAACTTACACAGCCAAAATAGCAGAAAAAGAGTGACGAATTTGGCAAAATGGACAGTGCCATCGCGTCCGGAACGGCCCAAAACCCCATTCTACAATGTCAAAGTGCTCAAATCCGACCTTGGATGAGCAGTTTACGGCCAAAACAGGCTCCAAAATGAGCAAAAACACACCTGCGGCTGTTCCTCCTCTCTTCTCCACGTTTTTTCTGGTCTTCTCTCTTGCAGTGCATAGTTGTCACCTTTTTGCATCATCCGCACACATGGCACTCAACATTTTTCAATAATGCATCTCGCAACCACGTGAAGTGGCCCCAAAAGATGGTCCTTATGATGACCTTTCTGCATAATTATCACAAGAAAACATCCACGTTGTGTCCGTACTTCTCCACGTGCACGTATTGACCCCATTCGCCGTCCTGACGCCACTAGATACCATATGACGCACCTGCTTACCTCATGTCGTCGGCCCACGGATAGCTTCCTCGAGAAGTTTTACGCGCTACCAACTCCTCATTATTATAGAAAAAACACACTGGTAATGGTAACGATGAAAATCGATGCACTATGTACACCTTGTCCTACCTGTACACATGTGGGCCCCACGTAACCACCTGGATTTGGAAAATGGGCAATCCTTTATTTGATGCACCATGCATGGATATGTACATATGCGCAATTCCTTGCTCCAAAAAACTCCTGACAACGCATACACCACATACGCTCATGCATACACAATATATTTATTCTCCAAGCTACTGTCATAAACAAGTACCCAGTCGCCGTCTCTCATAGCATGTGGTCGTAGTCTGTGTTTTCTATCAAATGCTGCTTTATTCTTCAACCTTGCCGCCTTAAGCTTCTATTCAATATCTTCTTCACGCCTCTCAAGCTAGCAAATACGTAGAGCAAGCGAATCTTGTGTAGACATACCTTCTTCCCATGGCATTATGGTCCAAGTCATAACTGATTCCTCTATAGGCATAATGGGTTTTTGCCCGTACATTAATTTAAACAACATAAAACCTGTAACAGAACTGTGTGTAGTGCGATCAGCCCATAAAGCAAATGGCAGGAGTTTAGGCCAATCACCAATATGCCCTTCACACGCGTTCGCTAAAGCTTTAACAATAGATGGATGTCCTCTTTCACTTTTCCCATTACCTTCAGGATCGTATGTTGTAGTGAGAGCGAGTTTAATGCCCATACGAGCAAAAAACTCTCGAGCTTCATCTGCATCCAGCTCTCCTCTATCCGCAGTAATTCTGGCAACACATCCATACCTGGAGATAACATCTTCAAGCAAGAACTTGCATACTGAACTGGTAGCTTTGGTACGCAAAGCTCTGTCTTCAACCTTATTAGTAAGATCTTCTCTGGCAAGAACAATATACCTCTTCTTCCACACTCCTATTGGCATTGTAATAAGGTCCACCACCCACATGTAGTGCATAGCTAGTGGATAGGTGGGATGCAATCCATCTCTATGTCGCACATTAGAATATTGTTGGCATATTAAGCATGTTTCCACAAATTGAACCACATCCTTATACATACCTTTCCACCAGTACCAGTCTTTAATCTTGAAAAAAGTTTCCCAGACTCCTCTGTGTCCAGCCCATAAACTTTCATGATATTCTTTGATAACCTGCTGTCGAATTGCTTTGTCACAAATTACTCGTTGCGGTACCCCTCCTGGGCGCTTTGGTTGCTTCCATAATTGTCCATCCTTCAAAAAATAGCCGTAGGCCTTTTTCCTGATCCTCTTGTAATCTCAGTCACTCCATCCTTCTTGTCTAGTGAGAGTGCTAAGGTAGCTGCCAATCATAAGCCACTCTCCGTCATAGAACTTCTCAAAAAGTACTTCAAAAACGTGAGCAATACTACCACAATTGGCATGTAGATAAGAAGACGTGTAGAAATTCAAGCCAGCATCATCACTTGTGATCTACATCTCTTCTTCATCTTCAAACCTAGCTCTTGATAACATATCTGCAACAACAGGATTATCTCTACCTGCAATATGATAAAATTAAGGGCTAACAGACTTAATATAGGCTATCCACCGTAGCATGGCAATGTCGGAGTAGAGCAGTTTGCAATCATCCCTATTAGTGGAAAACAATCTGTCTCTACTACCATTGAAGCTCCAATAAAGTATTCTTTATCAGACCTTAGAGCAGTAGCAACTCCCCAAAGTTCCCTCTTAAACTGTGGATAACCTCAATGATGAGAATTGAGCACCTTGGCTCCAAATCTAATTGCACACCTGTGTCCTTCTGCATCATCTTGACCTATAGCCCATCCAATACCTGTCGAGCTAGTGTCAACTGTAAAAATAAATGGCCTTCCACATTTGTAGTCAACTTTCCTCAAGGTCGGAGACTCAAGAAGCATCTTCTTTAATTTCCTGATAGCCTGTGTGTGAATTTATTCCCAAACAAACCTTTTTCCTTTCCTTAGCAATTGACAAAGCACCTCTGCAACATGAGCAAAGTGTGGCAACCAAATAAGATAGAACACACATGCACCAAGAAATCGACGAACTTCGGTAACCGAAGAGCGTGCTTCCTTCATCTTTTGGATAGATTCAACTTTTGTTGTACTCAGCCTTCTACCCTCAGGACTGCACATATGGCCCACAATTAAGACCTCTTACCACCAAAAGTTGATTTTTGACTTGAAAGTGTTAAGTTAACTTCTTCAAGCCTCGATAAAATAGCATCACAGTTAGCAATATGTTGAGCAACAAACCACCGGCACCCCCTCTGATATTTTACCTCGTCTTTGGATCCTTCTTCACATCCTTTAATTGGTAGATCATCAATGAAAGGCACAGTAACATGTGGGATAAAGTCCCTTAATACTTTATTCATGCTGTTCATCATATGAGCTACAGAATTAGTAGCACCCTGTGGCAGAGTGCACATCCTTACCAAACCAAGAGGAGTACGCATTGTAGTAAGATCCCTGCTCTCCAAAGCTACTGGAATTGATCATATCCGGAATAAAGATCACCCATGGAGTAAATAGATTTTCCTGCAAAGGCCTCAGCAAACTCGTCCATGACAATTGGGCCAGTACCCACATTACGGATTGTTACCTTATTAACTGACTGCATATTTTGAATGAACCTTAATGTACCGTTTTTCTTCAAGACAGTAAACCATCAATTAGAATATGGTGCACATGATGGCTCCAAAATTCCCATTTGAATCTTTTCATTAAGCAAATTGATAAGCTGTGGCAAGTGAGCTTTGGGAACTGGAATAGGAAGTAATCTCCATGGCATGTGAGGAACAGGGAAAATAACCATAGGTGAAATAACACTTGGATCCACACACCCAAGCTCACTCGGCTCAAAAGCAAAATCATTACCATGTTTTTTGAGCATACCTTGATTTCCTCTTCGTTGAGAAAACCATCTTCTCCAACCTTCAGTTGCTGCAATGTCTCCTTAGTAAATTTATGCCCTATGTTCTTTGGATTTCAGAGTATAGGCTGTCGAGAAGCTTCTTTGATCACCCCATCACTTCCTTCTGGTAGCGGTGTAGCCAGTGGTCTCACTTTCTTTGCAACAGTCTTGTACTTTGTCTCTACCTATGCTTCAATTGCTTGACCTGAATCATCCTCAATATGCATAAGTGTTTCATATATACCTAACTGATCATACATGTCCATTGAGCGGACCTTAACAACTTCAGTTCCGCTTTGTAACCTGTGTTGCCTGATCTCCTCAAGCTCGGCCATAGTATCTACATAAGACACCTCTTCAAAGATCCCTAAAATCACATCATCTGATTCAAGCCCATCAGATCCCTGCAGTTCACTTTGGATACCTGAAACATGCTGTTTTTCCCACTTTGGCAAATCATTAAATTTTTTGAAAGATACTGAACCTTCAGATGTTAACCCCAAAAACCCTGAAGAGAAAGCTTCTCTTTGTGAGAACTTCTCCTCACTTGTACCACCATAGTCCTGCTTTATAGTGGCACTCCAAGAAAATCCTGTGCAGACCTGTGTTCTTTAAACTTCTTGCATATCTTGAAGTCGTGGAGCGGAGCTTAGATCCACACACACACACACACACACACACACACACACACAGAGATACAGAGAGGGAGAGCTTACACAGTACAGAGAGATTTTTTTGAAGGGTTATCTCCCAATTCTTGTTATCCACACAAGTATAAGTGAGTATATACAAAGAGTTAGTGATAAGCGAGTTAGGGGGGCGGCCGGCCATATCTGTATAAGAGGCCACTTGAGATTTAATCCCAACAACCTCCCACTTAAAGTCCAATGTGGCACTTTAATTAAATGTAAATCTATGAACATAAATGTACAAAGATTTACATGGCTGCCATCTATCCAATGCCCAATAACTCACGACAATGAACAAAGCTCTCTCCTGGAAGTCCCTTTGTGAGTAGATAAGCAGGATTGTCCTTGGTGTGGATCTTCATCAATTGTATCTTCTTGTCTTCAAGTACTTCCCTAATGAAGTGATATTTCACATCAATATGCTTAGTCTTCGAATGGAACACTGGATTCTTTGCCAATTGTATAGCACTTTGACTATCACAATATAACTCTGGCATATCTACTTTGATTCCCAAGTCTACTACCAATCTACCAATCCAAATAGCTTATTTGCATGCCTCATTTGTTGCAACATACTCAGCTTCTGGAGTAGACTGTGTAATACAATCTTGTAATCGAGATCACCATGATATGGCACCTCCAGCCAATGTAAAGACATAGCGTGATGTAGATCTCCTCTTATCCAAGTCTGCTGCATAATCTGAGTCAATGTATCCTTTGACACTCAAATCCTGACTACCATAGCATATGCGCATACTCTTTGTATGTTTTAAGTATCTCATGATACCTTTCACTACCTCCCAATGTTTCTTGCTAGGATTTGACATATATCTGCTAACCAATCCCAGTACAAATGCAATATCCGGACGTGTAGCAATCATTGCATACATCAAACTCCCACATGCAGGTGCATATGGCACCGTATCCATTTCAACCTTTTCCACCTTAGACTGTGGGCAATCTTGGTTGCTTAGTTTCACATATGACGGCAATGGTGTCATCAATGTCTTTCCCCTGTCCATATGGAAACGTTGCAACACCTTGTCAATATACTCTTCCTGAGATAAGTAAAGCATCTTCTTTGACCTATCTCACTAGATACACATACCCAGTATATGACTTGCCTCAACCATGTCTTTCATGTCAAAAACCTTTGCCATTTTTGACTTAAGAGCTGAAATTTCTGCCATTTGTCTACCAGCAAGTAACATGTCATCCACATACAAGATGAGGATTATCAAGCTACCATCCTTAACTTGTCGAGTACACAGGCAATGATCCGTCTCACTTCTCTTGTATCCTTGAGAAAGCATAAATTGGTGAAACTTCTCTTTGCCATAGAGACTCTTTCTCAAACAACATACCAATTTCTCTTTGCCTTTCTCAACATACCCTTCTGGCTGCTACATATAAACCTCCTCATGCAAACCTCCATGAAGAAATGCCATTTTCACATCCACCTGATGTAAATGCAGATCATGTTTGGCAACCAAAGCAAGTAAACTTCTCAATGTTGTCATCTTGACAACTGGGGAAAAGACTTCATCAAAATCTATTCCGTGTTCTTGCTTAAAACCCTTAGCAACCAACCGTGCTTTGTATTTTGGCTGTCCATCATGAGGAGTAAGCTTATACCTTTAAACCCACTTACAAGGTAGATCTTTCTTGCCCTCTAGCAATTGAACCAAATCCCACGTTTGATTCTTATGCAGAGCTGTCATCTCTGATTGCATGGCCAACTGCCATTTTTTCGAGTCAACCACTTGTAATGCCTCCTTGTAACAAAATGGTTCTCCACAATCCGTGAGCATGACATAATTTAGAGGTGAAACATAATGATCATTTGGTTTGGAGACACGCTCAGAACGTCTCACCACAACTGATTCTACCTCTCTAGCCACTATAGGCTGTTCCTGAGCGTGACCATGCTGTCTTGATGTACTAGCACTAGGTCCATCTTCCCTGAAGACAACTCTTTTGATCTCCTCTGTCTTCTCTAGCTTAGCATGAAATTTGGCTTCATTGAAATGCACATCATTGCTACGAATAACGTTTCTCGACTCAGGATCCCAAAGCCGGTAACCCATCTCGCCCGATTCTTCGTAGCCAAGAAATATACACTTCTCGGTCTTTGGTTCTAACTTATTCCTCAACTCCTTAGGAATATGTCTATAAGCTTCACAACCAAAGACTCTCTGATGCTTATTCGAAGGTGCCTTGCCTTTCCATAGCATCACGGCCACTTCACTCTTATCCAGAATCCTACTAGGAGACATGTTGATCAAATGGACTGCTGTAGCCATTGCTTCGGCCCAAAATCCATCAGGAAACTCAGCATTTGACAACATGCTTCTGAACTTCTCTTGTATGGTTCTATTCATATGTTCTACAACTTCATTTTGTGAAGGATTGTATGGTGCAGTAAGTTCCGGCTTTATCCCTTTTGTTTCACAAAAGTCTTGGAAAGCCTTGGAAACGTACTCTCCACCATTGTCTTTCCTTAAGCATCTCAACTTCTGACCACTCTGATTCTCCACAAGTTGCAAGAATGTCTTAAAGACCTTGAGTACTTCATCCTTGTGCTTCAATAAGTAAACCCATACTCTGCGAGAATAGTCGTCTATAAAGGTACAAAAGTACAATGCTCCCCCTAGTGACAAACTAGGCATTGGTCCGCATAGATCACTGTGCACAAGAGCTGACCGTTTGTCCCTACAATTTGTCTTTGATCTATGTGGTTCCTGTGTTTGCTTACCATTAACACAATGCTCACAAAACTTGAAATCTTGAAATGAAAATCCAGGCAAATAACCATAACGAGAAAGTATTTCCATTCCTCTTTTTGACATATGTCCCAACCTACGATGCCACAATGACACACTTGGCTGCTCAATCACATTAATTACATGGTTTTTAACCTCTGAAACATGTAAAGTGTACAAAGTTCCTAACTTGCTTCCATGTGCTACAGTCATCAAACCTTTGGAGATCTTTCAAGTGTTGTTCCCAAAAACTGTCACATAACCCGCATCATCCAACTTCCCTATACTGATCAAGCTCTTTCGGATTGCTGGAACATGTTTGACATTCTTGAGACATAAAGAAGAGCCATTTTGAAACGTCAACTGCACATCTCCCACTCCAAGTATGTCACAAACCTGCTCATTGCCAAGTCCGACATAATCTTTAGTAGCCACATATGATGTAAACCACTCTTTGTGCGGAGAAACATGTAAAGATGCCCCTAAGTCGATTATCCAATCACTCATAGCATGTCTATCCTCTGTAGTCAAGAAAACAGAATCAAAATGCTTGTGAGAAAGATGTCACCAGCTGCTATACCAGAATCACTATCTGAACCAGATCCTGTGACATTCACCTCTTCAATCTTCACTGAACTCTTCTTTTCATCTTGCTCAGAACTCTTTGTTTTGCCTTTTGCTTGTTTCCACTTCGTACAGTCTCTCTTCATGTGACCCTTCTTTCCACAATGGTAGCATTCTATGTCATCCTTTGACTTCGAGTCACGAGACTTACTTCGGTTTTGTGCCTTCTTACCCTTCTTCTCTTTAGACTGTTGTCTCCCTCAAATGACCAAAGCACTATTGCCTTTGCCTTTGTCAATGTTCTTCTTGTTCACTTCCTCTGTAAGCAAGCTACCTTCTACATTGGCACTTGTAAGACCCTCTGGCATGACAAAATTACTTAATGCCGTGTGAAAAGTATCCCAACTGTCTGGCAAAGTGATTAAGAGAAACATAGCCATCACTGAATCTGGAAAGACTATCTCATGTGCTATTAACTAGCTGAAAATTGTGTGAAATTCATTGAGATGATTTGACATGGTTGTCCCTTCCTTCATATTCAAATCTACCAATTTCCTGAGCCAGTAAATTTGAGAAGCAGCACTTTGTTTCTCTTACATACCACATAGCTTTTTCCATATGCCATATGCTGTAGTCTCTTCTGCTACATTGAAATAAACATTTTCTGCCAGTGTACTCAACATGATTGTGGAACAAGCTAATTTGTCAAACTCTTCCCACTCATCTTCAGGCATACCTTCTGGTCTCTCGCCTTTGAGCTTCAGTAGCTTCACTTGTTTTTTTTGCACCAAAACGTGTCAAATCTACTTCTTCCAGAATGGAAAGTTTGTGCAATCCAGCTTCTTTATGTTGTAAAGAGTCTCACTTTGAGAAGATGCCATGTCTGCCAAACTGTTTACTCATGGGAAAAATCCGGCAGAATTTCCCCTGTAAGGTGGCCTTTGTACACAGTAAACAAGATCTAAACAACAAGCTGAACACCTCTCCTCAAGAACTGTCAGTATTTTGAATTTTTTTGATAGAGTCTCCCCTTTAAACTGAGCTTTGGAAACCAAAAGATAGCTCAAAAACAACCATAAATAGCTAACCACTGACAAATCTAAAAATCTCTGTAATATAATATCCTGTAATCATACACTGTCTCATGTCTGGGCGATCACAAAACCTGTATCTGTCTCAAGACTGAACCCTGAACAATGCCTCAATGGCCTGACGCATAAGATGCAATCCAGTGTCTACACAAAGTCATACATCCTATGGGATAAAAGTCGCCGAAGAGGATGCATGTAGAGGGAACCTCCAACAACCTAATCCACCTCACACTGGGTAACCCAGCCCCCAATGCTTGGTTTCAAAAAACCTCACACACGACCCTCTCAGATGGCTCAACAAACTGCCCAGAACTAGCATACATTCTACAATAGACCAATCATTGTCCTATGACCGCTGCGACAGTCTGTCTGCTAGGGTGACTCACAACTAGCAGACCCGGAATCCTAGTACATCAATCTGCAATACATGCCAGTGGTGTGAAGCCGTCGTATGGCCACACCTCCCCTGAAACCTGGCAAGCACAAGAAGTAGCAATGCAAATTGCACTATATATATCTGATGATATATATGTGTACCTGGTCTATAGATGATGCTTTGAAGACTAATGAGTGATGTATGTGGATGCCGACCACCTCCCGCTTGCCAATCTACACAAGACGGGTTTCTTTGCAGCTGAAACCTATCTTTTGATGTAGTGCTCAGAACGAAATTCAGAGGGCATAAATAGCTTCGAAAGGGGGGTAAAACCCCAGGTCACCTACTGGAAATACTCCCAGAACGCCGAGTGTGAATTTCCAAGCTCCGGATCCAGAATCTGCCTAAAAAGTGCGCGTGCGATTACGCAAAAATGCACTGAACCTTGCTCAGGTACCAATTGAAGTCACGGAGCGGAGCTTAGATCAACTCAGTCACACACACAGATACACAGACAGAGAGCTTACACAGTACGCAGAGAATTCGTTGAAGGGTTATCTCCCAAATTCACACAATTATAAGTGAGTATATACAAAGAGTTAGTGATAAGCGAGTTAGGCGGTCGGCCGGCCATATCTGTATAAGAGTCCACTTGGGCTTTAATCTCAACATATCTTTGGCAATGGATGATCACGTAAACTATCCTTGTTCCTGGCATGGTCTACACATACAGTCAAGAATTGAACTGCTTTCTTACCATCTCCGCTCCCTGGCATAGGTTGAACCATCATCCAACACCTTGGTTTCCATCCACATAGTTGTAATGTAGGGTTGCCCCAAAATTAATAGATAAGAGGAATGCTCCTGTATAAAGAAATTTTGCTCATCACAGACATTCCCTACAGTTACCTTAACATTTTCACATGCACCATAGAGGTCGCCTGGAAGCATGTTGGCAGCTCTAATCCGCCAACCATGGTCCACATCAATAGGACATTTTATCTTTTTGTGCAAGCTTTTTGCAATCAAATTTATCTCCGATCCATGATCTATTAATGCTAAGACCGGTTCTTCAACGTCATCAAGCTTCACAACAGTTTTGGTTGTTTCCCTTGCCCAATGAGTCCTTGAAAAGTGACTCCTGGTATACTTTCATTGTCTTCATCTTCATTAAAATGAACATGTCTTACCTCTGGTACAATTGGGTTTGACACCACCACAGACCTCGACTCTTCTTCTTCAAGATCTGCCAAATATTCTTCAACCGTCTGGCTCTTAATTGATTCTGGCTCCTGCTCACTTGGTATCTGCCGCTTCCTCTTGATAATATCAATAATCTCCTCGTGGAACTCGCGTTTAGTAATCCCCAGAATATCACCCAATGTGAGATCAACTTTGCTATTCAAATTGCGCTCTTCAAAAACTTTTTTAAGATCTGTAGCTAATTCAATGTCAGATTTAAGCTTATACGAGGGTCCCCTGGGCTTACCTTGCTTTTGTCCTTGGGCGCCTCCTCCATAACCACTTCAAGAGCGGGCTTAGGAGTAGGACCTTCCTCTTTTCTGCTACTGAATCTCGTTGTCCTTTTTGATGTCCCTGGAACTTCTTCATCTCTTTTTCGCTTTTCTTCCTCCATAGCCTCATTAGCTTGATACTTAGAAATGAATGTGTACACAGAGAGGGAATCCACTGGATCAGTCCACCCTGTGGTTTCTCGAATTGAATTCCCTACCTGTCGTAGCTTCCCATGAGTTACCTTTCTTGCTTCTGCTGTCTTCAAAGCATAAGTCCACAATTGACCCTTTGAACCTGCACCATCATCATCACCCTTTCCGCAAACCTGTAGCCCATATGTAGCTGCTTCCACAAGAGCAACATTATGTTGTATGTCTTCAACTAGCTTTTTCATGCCGCCCCTACCGAAGTTCAAGCGGAGCATCTCACCTGTTGCCCTAACGTGAACCTTCTTGTCCTTCCAAAAAACCACGTTCCTTTTGTAAGCTTCATCAAACTCATCACATTCCTTAACATACCTGTGGTCTTCACTATTGCACCACATGCATCGATCCCAGTCTTTGCGTGGAGGTTGTTGTCTAGGCTTAGAAATAGACCCCTTTGCAGCTAACCCTTCAAATTTTATAGATTTTAAATTCAAATTTAACTCTTGAATACCTTTCACCAATTCGTCGACAACTGGCTCCTCCACTCTGTGTATTGTCGAGGTTGTTTTCTCCTTAGGTTCCTCTTCCACAACATCCATGACATCAGCCATGATCAACTTATCAACTCTCATATGTCGCTTCACGATCATATTTACCGCTTCAGTGACTATCTTCCAGTCAGATGTTAAGTCAAATTCACCTGTTGAATCCTCCAGCAACTGCACTAGACTCTTATGAAGTCGTGGATCAGCAGCCTGAATGAATAGTTCAACCTTCTGGTCCTTCATTGAACGTTGCTCTGTCGAGGACAATTGCTCGAATTTCTTTTCAAACTCCCGTAATAATTCTCGTGCAGATAAATTTTTGTTTTTCTTTTGTACCCACTTCATAAAGCTTTGTCTGGTTACCCTTTGTGAATCTTCAAGAAAATATTCCTCCTGTAGCGCCTTCTTGAATTCCTGCCAATTCGGGCCTTGAACGACCTGAATCTCTTTTATTTGGCCTCTAAGTTCTGGCACTGCAATTAAATGAATTCCTTCCACTGCATTCTGATCATCGATTCCATTATCTTCCATTGATTGCTCATAGATATTGCAAAGTTTTCTAATATGCTGACCTTCAAATCGTTGTAATTTCTCTGTAACTGTGTATCGAGCTTTCCCAATCCTCTCTTGAAGATTATACTGTTGTTGGGAAGCCTGCTATTGTTGCATATATGCAGCAAATTGCTGCATCATTTGCTGCATGCCTGCCTCTTGCAGTGTCGACATCTTCCTCCACAAATACTTCTCACCCCAGCTTGTTTCACGTCGGGTTCACCAAGAATTTCAGGGGATTTGTGTTTGAAAGGTGAGCCGGGAAGGCACAGGGCCTCTAGCTGTGAGAGGTGCGAGGAAAAGAGTTGTAATGGACACAATCAATGGAGATAAACCTTGAAATAGATAGCTTGGACCACCGAAACTTGAATACCCAAAACGGACATTGAACATTACCACTGTTTAATTTAAATGTTAATTGTGGAGTTTTAAGCTCCTTACATCGACTTCACCTGCCTTAATTGGCCTACCAAGGTTATCTTGATGATTTTTCTCTCCTTCGTTCTTCCGCTGTTGCTTCAAGGTCGAGAGAGAGAGCCCGATCTCCTCTTCGGCTATGGCTATGGGATTTTGTTGCATGAAAGTTGGTTATGGAGTTTAGGTTCGGCTTAGAGTTGGCTTAGCATAGGATTAAAATGGATTATGGAGTTTAGCTTAGGAGCGGCTTAGGATTCCAATGACTATCAAGATTTGGATTAGGATTATGATAGATAAGCTTAGGATTATGATGAATCGGCTTAGGATTATTGGGCTTGAATGAGATTCGAATCACTAGGGAGGTTTAGCTTAGGATTATCATGGTTAACAAGCTTTAGCTTAGGATTATCATAAGTTATGGAAGGTTTGCTTTTGGATTTGAATGGCTAATGAGGCTTAGTATAGGTTATGGAGTTCTTTCTTAGAAGCGGCTATGGAAGCTTAGAGTTCAAATGGCTATGAAAGTGATTAGAGTGGCTTAACAGGTTTAGCATTCGAATTAGCTAAGAGGTTTGTCTTCTACGAGTGAGAGGAAGAAGAAAAAAACAGAGCTCATCCCCCTTTTTTATAAAAGGGCTTGGGAGTTGCATGGGAAGCTTCTTTTTCTATACTCGGCCAACCCATTAGCGATATCGCTAATGGGTAGCCCCCCTTGCTGATGTGGCAAGGCAGATTTTGAACAATGGCCCAGTCCGCTTTGCAACTTTCGCTTCATGGCGCAAGCCGTCTGAGGCTCGAGCCGGCCTGTGCGAGCTCGTTTTCTCCTGCCTGCACCATTGTCTGCCCGTCGTGTCCCCTCTTCCATCGGCTTCACACCCTAATTAAAATTAGGGTGGCCTTTTTAATTCATGTGGGTAGCCGGTCTTATTGGGCGGCCCTTTTAGGTTTTGGCCCTTGGAACCATTTGAAGGGCATCCCATTTGGCATACCTATCGGCCGTAGAAATGCCTTGCATGACACCACTTTCCAACATCCCCTGACTAGTAATAGCACTGTGAATTCTGCTGCCACCTTGTGTGTCGAATGCCACCACAACCTTCAAGATGCAAGTATCTTGTTGACCTTGCCTTGTTGGGTATATCCCGCAGTCAATGCATCCCAAGAGACCACATTCCGAACACTAGACTCCTCAAAGCCAAAACCTGGATGAAAGACAAAAACTCGCAGCTGAGACACCAACTGAGCCGACCGGACAGGTACGGAACCAGCCCCCGGTGAATCTTTAACGGCCAATATCTTGGCGATCGGAACTCCGATCACTGATCTGAAAAGACCGACACACTCCACAAAGTGAGCACTTCAAGCCCATGCATTCATTTCATTTCTGTCCCCTCAACTGCAGCTGCCCAATCCGGTACGGATTTGTAATCGACCTAAACTTGAAACTGCCATACCTTTGCACCGTAGCTCCAATCGGCGAGCCGTAAAGACAGGACCGATAGAGCACTTCAAGCACTGCCGTTTTAAATCATAACATCCCATCTGTGCTCACTTCAAGATTAGTCCTTTTTAGCATCATTAACGCATGTTTTGGTCCTTTAACTGCATTTGACATACATTCAACATTAAACTTGGCCTGTTACCAGGCCCTAAACACTGTTCATTAATCATGTAAGCTTCCAACAAGCTTGATGTGCATTTTTCTGGTATCTTCCTTTGCATGGAAGCGGAGCTTCACGACAGTGTGTGTGTGTGTATGTATGTATGTATGTGTAGATACATGTGTATGTATACATGTGTGTGTGTGTGCGTGTATGCATGTGTGTGTGTACGTGTGTATGCATATGCATGTGTTGCTCCTTGAGGTAAGGTGCACATCCTTACCAAGCCCAAAGGTATCCTCATGGTAGTCAGGTCCCGGCTTTCCATTGCTAGTTGGAATTGATCATACCCTGAGTACAAATCTCCCATAGAATATATTGCCCTTCCTACAAATTCCTCCGCAAATTCATCTACAATTGTCCTTGTACCCACATTTTTTATTGTCACTTTATTTACAGGTTGCAAATCCTAAATAAAGCATAAAGAACCATTTTTCTTTGGAACTATGAACCACCTGTTTGGCTCCAAAATACCCATCTTGATCTTTTTCGTGTTTGGCAAGCATGTTTTCAAAGCATATCTTTTCAGCTTTTGTCAAACTATTCTCGCAACCAACCTTTAACTCCTTCAAATAATCCTACATGAACTTGTGTCCAATCTTGCTTGGGTCATGAAGGCTAGGTTGCAAAGAAGCTTGTTCCATCTTATTTGTGCAATCTTTTGGTAGAGGTAATGCCACCGGTTTCACTTTCTTTGCCACAGACTTATACTTAGTATACACTCACACATCAATACCTTGAGCATTTTTTAAATCCTCAATGACTTTGTACATTTCTATTGAGAAAACTTTCACAACCTCATTTTGAACATGCAAATTGCAATCCACTAAAGACTCCAAGTCTTGCATGGTATCCACAAACGAACACTCATCAAACACACTTGCAATGCATTCATCATATTCTAGCAAACAATTCATCTTCAAACCTCTTTGTACACTATTTACATGTTCTTGTTCACCCCGCTTTAAGTCCTCACACTTTGTAAAATCAATAGATCCATAGTCTATTAATCCTACAAAACCCGTAGAAAAAATATCATTTGCATATACATCATGCGAGAACCTTTCCCTTCTTGTACCACTGCAATCCCACTCTACAATGGTACATGGCCAAAACCCATCATATCCCTGTAGTCCTTGAATTCTTTGTTTGTCTTTGGCAAGGGTTTCTCTCTAAGACTTTCACGGTTCCTTTCATGGTCCACACAAATAGTAAGAAACTGTACTGCACGCTTCCAATCCTTGCTCCTTATCCTAGCATAAGCTGACCCATCGTCCATCACCTTGGTTTCCATGCGAGTAGCAGTGATGTATGGCTGCCCAAGGATAAGAGGGTATGTAGAAATATCTTGTACAAAGAAATTTGGGTAATCTTTCACATCCCCTACAGTCACCTTTACATTTCGACAAGCTCCGTACAACTCTCCTAATGAGTTGTTTGCTGCACGGATCATCCATCCATGATTTATATCAATTGGCTATTTTCCTTTTTGATATAGACTCTTTGACATAAGATTAATTTTTGACCTATCAGCACAATGTATGGCTCTTCTAAGTCTCCCACTTTCACTAGGGTCTCTATAGTCGCTCTTTCCCAATGACTCTTAGAGAAATAACTCTTGTGAATGGTCTCGAATTCATCTTCATCATCCAAGAAGTGAACCTGTTTTACTCCTCCCCTAGACTTGTAGCATCCAAAAATAGTTTCATCACCTTTCTTGCCATAGACCTATACTCCCTGTGCATTTAAAGTCTATTCTTCACCCTATACATGTTCTACTCTTGATGATATCAATTATCTCTTCATGGAACTCCCTCTTTGCTATTCCAAGGACTTATCTGTATCTATTTACATCAAAGCATATGCATACTATCACACCATATGCATCTATTTACAAATCCTTCTCTGTTTTGAGGTCGTTGCACTATAGATTGACCTGATGGTTGCCCCTTCTCTTCTAGCCTTGTAAGCTTTAACTTTAGCTCTTGCATTCCTTTAACAATATCAACAGGGATGGATTTATCACTCTTTGGAACCACAATCACGGGAACACTTGGGGATTGAGTAGGGTTGATGATCATGTTGTCTCTTCGTCGTTGTCGCTTGGCTAGCAGAGAAATTTCATCTTCAACCTCATTCCAATCAGTCTTTAAGCCCTGTTCCGCATCCTTATCCTCAAGTAGTAACTCTAGCTTCTCTTAAATCTCTTTGCATGCAGCTTGCAAAAAGAGCTATGTCTTCTCTGATTTTAGGGTATCCTTCTCAGTCTTTGAAAGTTGATCATAGCGGTGTTCAAATTCCCTTAGCAGTTCGGTAGGCAAAAGTCCCTCTTTTGGCCGAAATACCCACTCTAGAAAAGTCCTCTTTGTCACCCTTTTGGAGTCTTCCATGAAGTTCTCTTTTTCCAAGGCTAATTTGAATGCTTCCCAAGTTGCCCCATGCTCATTTCTAATTCCCCTTACATGCTCTCTGATCTCGGGAACCATAGCCAGTTCAAAACTTTGCACAATCTCAACTTTGGGCACTCGATGAAGCTCCATCTCCTTTACATATGCACAAAGATACTTTGTTGCATTTTTACCTTTAAACTGGTCCATTTTCTTCACCACAGATTGAAGCACTTTGGTTGAGGAAAGTTCCCAGCTTTCCACAACTTGCTACTACTGCATAAACACCACAAAAGCTTGAAATGGCATTTGCATTGTGACTGGATCAAATCAAACCTCCTGTTTCTCTTATTGCTCCATAGCTTTAAAAATTTGTTTTTGATGCCTTCAATGAATCTTTTGAAACTTCACCCTAGCCTACTTCACGTCGGGTTCACCAAACTTGTGTCAAGAAGTGTGGAGTGTGGCTAGGAAAGCGTTGGGCCTCTGACTGTGAGAGTTCACAACAAAATCAAGCAAGTTGTAGAATATTTGAGGCTCAAAACACACTAGAAAAGAACAAAACTCCAGCCATAAAATCTTCTCTTTTGAAAAAGAACCAAGATCAACTCAAACCTCGTGTGTGTGATGATTTGGTGTAGCCTCACTGCCAATTACACAGTTGCAGTGCTCTTTCGCTCTGATGAAAACCCTATACAAACGCTTCAATTCTCCGTCGTATCCATTTCATGGAAGCTTCAAAACTTCATTATACATTCCCAAGTAATTATTTGAAGAGGGGAAACCCTAATTGGTGGCCTCGAATATAGGGTTGGAATAGCACGGGAATGCACTAGCATATCTTAGGTGCAGGCTTTGTATCCCTTCACAGAGGAGCTTATAGTGCTGATCTTGTTCTCCTAAAATGTTCCCCCACTCCTCATAGCCATGGCACCGTGAGTGATGTGGCCATTTAAGCCATTTTATGACCATTTTTTGTAATTTTTAGTCCAAAAAAGCCCTTTTTTGCCCGTAAAAAGCCCAAACGAGCTGGGAAAAATCCCTAAAATTATGGAAAAATCCCATTGGGCTTTAATTTCATCTTGAATATAATTTTACCACTTGGAAATCACTCTAGATGCATCTCTTCTTCCCGCACATGAAACCTACTATTTTTGGCCGAGATCGCCCGCATTGAACTTTCTAGGCAAAACGAGCGTGCCACTTCGATACACTTGACATTTGTACATTTATAAATCAAAATAGGCATATATTTATGTGAAAATGCATGCCACAGTGCCATGTCTAGGGCCTTGCTGTCCGCGCAAGGTATATACATGACTGCAATGGTGGCGTCTATTTTCGCATATATCACACTATGTACATCATAGCATTTGGTCCCACATAACAAAATCATTGAGAGTGCGGTAGATATTTTAGTGTCACATTATGTACGTGCCACGGCATGACACTGGCCTCTTTCTTCTTGCCTCCTTCTGCTTCAACTTAGGACAATCCTTGATGAGATGATCATTGGCCTTACATTAGTTGCAACGCAACTTCTTCTTTTGGCTTATTACCAGCCTTATCATACTTGGAATTACTCTTGGAAGGTGCAGCGTTTGGCTTGTTGCTCGAAGAGGTATTTGCGTTACCTCTTTGAGCAGCCACAAAGGCTTGATCTTCAACACACTGTTTAGACTTGTTTTGCCTAGGCTGGTCTTCCAATTGTGGCACCGTTGTGAAAGTACCACACATGAGAATCCACAATAGACATACATGCATCATGTACAAACGGGTTATAACTACAATGTACACTAAAAGTCCATTCTATATCATGCACCATATTTGTAGATTCAGAATTAGAGAGAGAGAGACATCTGTAATAGCCATGTCCGCCTCTTTCTTCTTTGGCTCGTTCTGCTTCAACTTAGGACAATCCTTGATGATATGATCATTTGCCTTACAATAGTTGCAATGTAACTTCTTCTTTGGCTTATAATAGCCTTATCAAAATTGGCATTACTCTTGGAAGGTGCAGCTTTTGGTTTGTTGCTCAAAGAGGTATTTGCACTGCCTCTTTGAGCAGCCATAAAGGCCTGACCTGCAACACACTATTTAGACATGTTTTTCCTAGACTAGCCTTCCTACAAGAGTATAGCAACCAGCTCATCCAACTTGATAGCATTCAGATTACCCTTAGTCACAAGTCTGAAAGTAGATACAAAACTTTGATAGGAATCTGGTAAGCCATCAAGAACTGTTTACACAAGTAAACTGTTAGGTATGATCTCATCTACAGCAATCCAACTGCTCCTTGAGATCTTTGATCTCTGTAAGAAAAATGTCCATAGAGTCTCCTTTTTCCATATGCTTAGACTATAACTATTTTTTGAGATAGGAAACATGTACTTCATTGCGCCCTGTATACAGATGCAGAAGAATATCCCAAGCCTGTTTGTCCGTCGGCCGTCCTTGCTAAAAAAATGTATGGGAGAATGGTATGTTTGATAGATAATTCAATCAAGGCATATGCATGCGCATCTCTACCATCCCAACGAACTTGATCAACAGTGGGTAAGACTGTAGCTGCAAGACTGTAGCTGCACTAGATGTGCTAGGACCTGCCACATCCATAGAAGTACCAAAATCCACAGATCCTAGATGTTGCACATTGTTCCAAAAGCCGCTGGAAACCAATACGTGATGCATCATGTATGCTCACAATGGATAATTTTCCATCAAGCTTGCCATCAGTAGTCAACATGCGAAATACATCATCTTTAGACATTGTCGTGGAAAACCTATAAAATGACCAAAGCAATGACCTGCCAAAGAAATGAAAAGCATTGGCACAACCTATAGGCGCACACACAGTATCAATACAACAAATCTGTGAGAAATTTATTGATTTTGGTGAAGAATAAGAAAAACTGTGTGTGTGTGTGTGTGTATATATATATATATATATATATATATATATATATATATATATATATATATATATATATATATATATATATATATATATATATATATATATATATATATATATATATATATATATATATATATATATATAGAGAGAGAGAGAGAGAGAGAGAGAGAGAGAGAGAGAGCCAAGTCTATGACATGAAACACAATATATGTGCTCCCTTGTGTGTGTGTGTGTGTGTGTGTGTGTGTGTGTGTGTGTGTGTGTGTGTGTGTGTGTGTGTGTGTGTGTGTGTGTGTGTGTGTGTGTGTGTGTATGTCTATACACACACACACACACACACACATATATATATATATACACACACACACATACATACACACACACACACACATATACACACGGCATATGGAGCCGTCCATTATATGTGCTCCTTCACATCCATTTCCAAACAGAGATATCTCCCTGGTTGCTGTCCAAGAATAACATATTACAAGAGCCCGTGTCACAAGGAGCTTTTGACGTGTTGCTATATAGCAATATTCTAGCCGTTTGATCTATTTCCTAGATAGAAATAACAAGTCCACAATTTATGTAGTATAATTGCTAGATGGAACTAGCAAAGTCATTATCTTGTGAGCTTGCAACATAGTAAGTTTGTTATTGCTAGATAGAGCTAGCAAATTCATAGTGCCAACCCATTTACCATACAGTAATTAAATGAAGTTACTAATTGGAAGTAGCAAATCCTAGTCTCGATGCACTTACTATATAGCAATTACTCATTTCCTTATTTTCTATTTAGTAACTAGGCAGTATTAAGCACTTACGGTATGGAGTTCTTTAAACATCCATGTTTGTTTTTTATTACTCTACGAGAAAGTCCTTCCAATTATTTTTCATAAAGCTGATATTATAAGTCATATTGATTCCATTAAACAATGTATCGTTTTTTCCCATACTCACAATTTAAGTGGTTTTATATTAGCTCAACAAAGAATGTACATTAGGCCTCACACCTCACATGTGCCTTGAGGAAACTACAACACCAAAAGAGGGTAGAGTAAATAAGTATCGCCGAACCTTTGATATTCTTAGCCACAAAACAACGTACTTTGAATACTCTTGGGGAGGAATATAAGAATATTTCTATGCATTTTGACATAGAACCATGCTCTTGCCAACCATTCGATGCTACTAAGTGCCTACTTCCAATCATAGTCATGCCTATCATACCCTACACTAGAGCCGACCATACTCATTACTTAGGTTCTTTCTTACAAGATATCATTAGACTGTGCCACCACATATTTTTTATATAAAATACTCGTAGGTGTGATTCAGATAGCAATGTCTAATTGTTTGTATGCACATCAAAATTGCTAGGTTATGGAGCTTTCTCCCTCCCAAAAAGAAAGTCACTCCTAAGGAAGGAAACTTTCTAGGTCTTTTACAACCAATTGCATATCACAAGACCCCTTATGGAAGGAAAATTTTGGAAAAGATCCAAGGGATCTTTTGAAGCTTCCTTGCACCCAAAACAAGTATTTGAGCCAACACCTTTCATGCGAAGGCTTTTATAGAGCTTGGCCATTTTAATGGCTAGATGTTGTTGGCATAATTTAACCATTTTGCCTCCATCCAATTTGCCCCCCACAATTTTTTGGGTGGAGCAAACCAATCTGCCTTCATACGGTTACCTTATATAAACGAGTCAAACTTCCATCTAACCCTTTTCTTTCACAATTTTCAAACCTCTCACCTAAATCAATTGTCAATTTGCCATATGTGAATAGAGCATCATGAAGCAAACACTTGTTAGTAGATCAACTACATTGTATGTGCTTACATGAGTGCACATTGTAGTTGCATGAGGGCACTACTAGATTTTTAATTTTTGTGAACTAACATGCATTATTTGCTAAGATTGGTGTGCATGAAGAACATGAATGAGAGATCAGATATGATGCCAAGTCTATCACCATGGGAGGTTGTGGGTTCTCTAAAAGCTTGGAATGCAACATATTCATCCAATTTTTCTCTCTTAACATTTGCAGTCAACTAAGAAAGACAATAGACTTCCTGGCTATATTCAAGAATGATCCATGAATATTTGTGGCCCATTTGGAAGGAAAGAGAAATAAAACAATTGACATGATTGTAATTGTAGCCAAGGATAAAGTCAATGGAAATGTTCATGTTGGAGTGTTTTACTATTTTTAGATACTAAATGGATATAGAATTTATTTTAATGTGTTTTTTTTACTAATTGTATGGGATGCCCCACTTCCACAAAGAGCGTGCGCACAAGGGAATCATGCAAGCATCTATTGTGCAGACAACCAATCCATTTGCAGCTTTCTATTGAGATGATATGTAATGGAAATGGCCTATGAACTTTGGGAATAGTGGAATTAAGAAAATTAGAGTGAGCATTTTTGTTAGATTACTTTGAGAACATAGGGGGTGAACTTAATTGGTGGTAGAAACATAAACATAGTGCTTAATTAACTTGGCATGAACAATACTTTTGCAAGAGAGAGAGAGAGAGAGAACATAACAACAGTTTAGGACCGGATTTACTTGGAACCGGCCACCCCTCCAAAAGGCTTTTGTATTATAGATTCTCCCATCAAGACAGACTTGGTACAATTCAATCTTTGTGTTCCTTGTAACCTTGGTGATGCTATGAAGATGGAAAGCTTCATGCATCACAAGCATAACATAAAATTTTCAAAAAGCATTAACTATCCCAAGCCTTAGTCCCAAGGCCTCAAACACCTTCAGAGGTGGAGAGAGATAGCGAGGAATGAGGGTAGGGAAGAGGAAGAAGAATCATGCATAGGAGACAGAAATAGCTCCTTCCTTATCATCACTTTTCTTGCTTAGCATAGCATAATAGCATAGTAATGAAGATGAAGAAGATGGCTATTGAGATGTAACAATCTGATCTCCTCTTTGTCCCTTGCTGAGGTAAATCTAAAAGCACTTATTGCATATTTCTCTTTGGTAGATCGTCTCCTTTTCCACCCCTATTGAGATGCAACCATTTCAAATTTTGGTCCCCTATTGAGATAAGTCTAGAAGCACATATCTATATCCTATGTCTTGTTCCCCATTTATCTTCCCATACTAAATGATCGGTTTAAAATGAGGAAATCATTTGGGTTGGTTAGATATTAGATTTTATGACATGTTTATAGGCTCACCAAAAACATGTGAAGTTATGTCATTTCTCACATAAACATTTTCTTGCAACGTAGTGGTGGTGTGCTTTTATACTTCCCTTGTTTTGTTGAAGAATTTCTTTTGTTTCTTGTAAAAAACTTGGGGATTTATTGTTCCAAAAATGGGTCTCATATGTTACATTGGTTCATTGTTTTAATGTGTCTCATATGTTACGCTCTATTTGCTTTGAAGTATGGTGGATCAAGTACCATAATTTGGAAAGGATTTGATTATATCTAGTTTAGTGGGTTACTTCTTCTTTGGAATGGTTTCACTTGTAATCTGTTGATTGCAGGGTATTGTCAACATGGTTGTGGCAAGGAAGTATTGTTTTGTTTACACCACAAAGGGAAGTCCCGTCTCCAAGCGGACTCACCTACAATGGCACCTTGAAGGAATGTGGCCTTACGCAAGATGTTGACATGGGTGAGAGAATGCACCTTATGATTGTTGCTCACAATCTGTTAGAGAAAGATGTTGTGCTTGGTGGTCCTTTAGTTGATATGTTCCTGTGGGAGATTTGTCAAATCATGCTCCTCGTATTTCAACAGTTGTTGATGGATGGTATCCTGATGAATATTTTGATTTGGATATATATGAAGAAGATGATGATCATGACTATCATAGGCAGCCCATTAAGACTAGTTTCTTGCACATGAAATTGATTACCCTAGTGATCAACATGTATGGTAGATGTAGTGTGCTTGAGAAAGCACAAAAAGTGCTTGAGGAGCTTTCTATCCGGAATGTCGTCTCTTGGAACACACTACTCTCTAGATGCAATCACCTATGCGCACATCTTGAATCATGTGGCTCTACACAAGATGCTGATATGGACACAAAAATTCATGATGATATTGTTAGAAATCAGAGGCTATTGAAAAGAGATGTCATGCTTGGCACTGTCCTGCTCGATCACAAAGTGACCCACTATGGAGGTGGAAACATGCCTTTATCATTGACGCACTATAGAATGATAATGATAATCCGTCTCATTCCGGCAAAACGACTTTGTACTTATTATGAAAAGCCTTGGTAGATTCAAAATAAGTTACATAGAATAATGCTTTTATGAGATCATTTACTTCTTGTGAAGTTAAAGTAATTTATGTATTTTCATGTTTGTTTATTTCTCACAGCATTGAAGTGCTTAACTTTGTAATGGAGATAGAATTTGTGTTTGATGAATGGGCTAGTACCTCTTGGAAAGACAAGTTTATTTCTATTAGAGCATGTTGTGTTGTAGCTTAATGAATATTACAAACATGGCTAGTTATTTTTCTTTGATAGTTATAGAGAGAACACAGTTTTGGAAGTGTGATTGTAATTATCTTTGCAAGAATTCCAACAATGGTTGGTGCCTTGTAACCAAGCGTACCTTTTATCACCACAAACAACAAGATGTTCTAGGAAATCTACATCCTTCCATTAGCAAAAAACAAAAAATGGATTCAGAACAAAGACTAGATCTTGCCAGTGGTTTGAGTGATAGTAGAGCAATTAACCATCCAGCCGAACACATTGATGGACCCCATTATGCAACACCTACCCGAGCCATGAGACAAGGCAAGAAGCCCAACAATTCTCAAAGAAATACATGGTGCACATGTAACATGTATTGTGCAGGTGGTAGACAAGTTCATGCATCAACCTATTATTGCCATCAAGCTTTGGCACATAACTTTAAAAGCTTCAAAAATAGTTTTGGTTTATCTTCTCCACTAGATTCAGATGGAAATATGGAAGAGATTGATGAACATCAAGCTCAAGTCTCTGAGGTTGATGTTGATGGTAATGACATCATTGATGAGCCAATGTCTATTAGTGAGAATCAAGAAAATCAATCTTCTCCTCTATACTTGGGGCTAGTTGAGAGGATACTAGAGCTCCAAAATTTATGGGATGAACATAAACTACCAATAGGTGTGCAAGATAGAATGCTTCTCATCCTATTTGGAGACTTGGGGGGCACTAAAGTGATTAAAAATGCTTCCAAGACAAGCATGGCTAGGCTATTAGTTCAACTTCCTCCTACATGGGAAGGTGACCTTGGAGGGATTAAAATTCCGTCTTGTTGGGATCAATTGCAAACCATGCTTAAACGTCTTGGCATGGTTTCTTCCTTGCGCTATCGTATCTGCACAGGTAGTGATGTAGGCAAGCATCCACCCAAGCTTCTTCAACCAAGCAGTGAGGACAACTTTACAAGAGAGGTTCTTAAGTGCACATGTGAAGGTGGATCATTATCATTGAGGCTTCAACATGATTGCTTGGAATGCTGCGAGAAGTTTCCAGTTTGTGCCAAAGAAAGGAAATCAATGCTTTCCTTTGACTACATTCTCATTGGGCCTCAACTAGAGCTATTGACAAAGAGTAGCACTTATTGCCACGAGCTACTATGTTTATGGAGGCACAAAGAAAAATGGGTCAAGGGAGATGCAATTAGCAACCATAGAATCATTGTTGATTTTTGGGATGGACAAAAATTCCAAGAAGTCAAGGACTTTTGGGATCCATCAACATCTTATGAGCTACCGGTTGTCTGCTCTAATCCTCTTTGCAAGAAGTCTTACACTAATTTTCCTACCAGTAGACGTTATAAAACTCTTCAAAATGTTGTGGGAGAAGAGTATAACTTTGTCTGCATCGAGTGTAAAGAGGACATTGTGTGTAAAAAGAGCCTACAAAAGGTACATAGAAGCATCACATTGTTTTTTTTTTAAAAGATCTCATGATTTCAAACCAAACTTATTTTTTGGGTGGCCATGTGAATAGGGTGATCCTCGAAATGTAGCATTTTTTCTACATTGGGATGGATTTTAGACATCACAAACAACCGAAAAGAGTTGTGGGGTAGTAGAGGTCATGGTGTTGAATCCAGGAATCAAGTCTTCCATTGATATCTTGCCAGTTTTTTTTATCCCTCAAAGTTGCAAGAAAATTATGAAGGTTTTTGGTGAAGTTTTTGGGGCATTTTTTGAACCTTTGCTAGAGGAGTTGGAAAGCCTATATCTAAATGGTGTGGAGGTGTTGTATGACTATCCCATAGAGAAGATCTTTCGTGCCAATCAACAAGGTCTTTCAAAGCTATGTACGATACGTGCTATGGTCATGATGGTTACAGGCGACCATCCGGCACAGTGCAAAATAGGCATGTTCAAGAATGGAGGACAAGAGTTTTGCAGGCGTGATAAACCTCAAGCAACTCTAGTACGACCTGATATAGGATCAAAAGAGGGGCGATACGTCTATAATGAAAATCGCAGACAAGCTAGATATCCACCTTCAAAGAGGACCATTGAGGAGATGACAAAAGCTCTTGATGAGGCTAAACGGTGTTGCACAGACAAAGAAAAGGAAGCATCATGGAAAGAAGCTGGTCTCTCAGGAGAGTCCATACTTTGGAGATTATATGATCTATATGGATTTGATCTCTCTCTAGATTTTCTACGACCCAATGCATATCTTATCATTGAATGTATTCAAGAAATATATCTCACATTTATTTGAAAGTGTTGAGGCTCCTTTGAAGAAAGAAATCGATGCTGTTGTGTGTGTTGTTAAAAAGGCAGCACCTACCTCCATTCGATATGGATGTTGGCCTAACTCCCCAAGCATCTACTTTGCAAGCTTCAAGGCAGAGAAGAACCAAAAGTTCATCCAGTGGTTTCTACCATATGTTTTGAGAGTTGTTAATGGCATTCCTCCTGAAATGCATGTTTTGGGATTTTTGTTGATTGACATTGCACACAGCTTCTACAACCATAGTAGAGATCATGGATGGTCTGTGAAAGAAATAGAAGTTGTAAAGACATTGCTACAATCATGGAGAGTTCAAAATGAAGAAATCTTTGGTGCGAACTCATCAACTCTAGAACATGTAGCTGGTATGTATATCTTGATTAGTTAACAATAAGTTTGATATATTTGTTTAGGAGAGTAATCTCTTGATAACTTGTTTATAGGTAATGGTGAGATGCTTGATGATGTCTTGCGCCATGGGTTGCATGACCGCTTTTGGTGTTACATATTTGAGCGTCTTGTAAAGGCATACAGCTCCATCAAAACAAATAACATGGAGGATGAAGCTTCATTTGCAAAGTTCTATTTGAGAAGGTTCTTCACAAGAGCTTTCCAGGCTATCCGTGGTGATAGTGAAATCTTTTACCTTCTGATAGGTTTTTGAAGGACCTACATTGTGCATTGATTCTTTCTCAAAGTAGCTCGCTATTAGCAGATGCTCCATCACATGATTGCTCTCCGTCACATATGGATGGGCTATTGGTTGTGTCTTCAATTGAAAAGGCTAAATCTATGTGGAGTGATCTATTAAAGTATGGAAGCAATTCACCGTGCACTAGAAATCTTCTTCTCAAGGGGATTGCAATATCAAAGAAGAGATGCACTTATAGAGATCCTACTAGTGAGGAGAAAAATTATCTAAAAAAGTTTTGGAACATTCCAGAGGAGTACTTCCAATGTTTGGAAGTAAAGACATACCAAAAGGTCCTCTTTAAAGGGGATATATTTAATGTGGGCACCAATTTCATAATGAAGGTCGATACTGATGATGCAACGGTGGAAGACAGAGATCACTGGAAGGCTTGTATAGCATCCTTGTTCTCAACACAGTTTGATGGAAAGTGTATGCTTTTCTTTGGTGGACAGTATTACAAGCAATGCATTGTGGGAAACGGGGACTCAGAACAATTGTTAATGGATCCAGTTACTCAAATGAGTGTCCTTGAGAAGGCCCCTTTGCCTTTCACATGGGATTGTGTTTGTCCCATATACTCTATACTTCACAAATTTATTCCATTGCCAATACCAAGGAGGCAGAGGCTCATTGCTTATGAGGTGAAGGATTTGAGGCAGCGTGATAGCTTGTTAATGGAAGGAGGTTGTGGAAATGTTCCATTATGGGTGGCGGTCCATGACATACTTCAAGTGTGCTTGAATAGCGAGAATGCAATACAGATTCAGCATGTTGTTGTTAGAGAGACTAATTACGAAAGGAAAAGGGCAAAGCTTGCTTTATTGGAGCGTGATGCATATCAACAAAACACTCATAAAGTTTGCAAAGAGGAGCATCAATGGAGAATCGGGGATACATGTTCCATTAAAATTAAAGATTGGACAATCACAAAACAAAAAAAGGTTATAAAGCCTGGACAGGTAGCTAGATGGATACCTATTGTTTGGCATTCTCCATAGACATATAATTATGGTAGCCCCTTTTATTCAATCACCAATAGTAATCTTGTGGAAATATTTTAGAAAGACTATTTCTTCATGGATGACAATTGTTGTATTCATTGTTATGGTGTTCTTTACATATCTTTTGTATAACTTCACTCATATGGTATGCAAGCATGGCTAGTACATTTATGGAAGTAGTTTAGAATGCTAGTATACTTGTGGAAGTAGTTTAGAATGATTATTGCTTCATGGATGACAATTTTTGTATTCATTGTTATGCAAGTAGTATACCTATGGAAGTAGTTTAGAATGACTATTGCTTTATGGATGACAATTGCTAGCTTCATTGTTACGATGTTCTTTGCATACCTTTCTTAGAATCTCATCATAGAGTATGCTAGAACTTATACAAGACCTACTTTATGGATGGAAATTATTGTACTTATTGTTATGGTATTATTCATAAATGTTTTGTATAAATACACTCATAGAGTATGCAAGTATGGTTAGTATACTTGTGGAAGTAGTTTAAAATGCATATTATGTTATACATGACAATAGTTGTATTCATTGTCACTGTTTTCTTTACATGTATTTCTAAAATACTCATAAAGTAATGACAAGTGTGTGTACAATCTTTGAGATAAACTTTGTTACTTAAATGTCTTGCTTCTCATGTGTGTGTTCAATGCTTTGTCTTTTCAGATATGAATTATCCACAGTCCTTTGTGGAGCACCTACTGTCTTTCTCTAATGAAGAGGCCCTCAAATTTTTAGATTCTTGGAGGGCCAGTTATCTTGGAAATAAGAGAGTTGTTTCTTCTCCATCTAGCATCTCTATAGGTGTTGACACTACTAGCAACAAGAAATATGACCCAACCATATATGAACAGGTGTTTAGGCCTCCACCTCCTAAGCTTAGAGAACCCAATAAACTCTATGGTAGGGATTTCCTCTTAGAAGAAGGTAATAACCAACATAGAGTTCTTTATTCAAACTATGGGTTTGTTAGAGGATGGTTTGCCAAACACAAGCCATTTGGAGACCTTAGAAATAATACGGAGAGAAGAATACCGTGTTGGATGTAATAAGAAAAAATAAAGGTGAGCTTAAGCCTGTAAGAGTAGCTGGACAAAATTATCATTGGAAAGAAGAGGACGTTTATACATGGGCCATCAAGTCTCTTGCGGCAAAACGAAAATGGAGAAAAAAGAAACCAAACATCGAATCATCTTCTAGCAACCCAATGGTATGTGTCATTTTGTAGGATTTTCTTTAAGTAATGAACTTCTATTATGTCAAAGTATAATCAAAATGTTTTCATGAAATTAGATAGAAAAAGAAAAAGATGATGATGACGATAACCAAGAATTTCATGAGAATGATGGAGGAGAAAGTGAACTACAAGGAGAAAGTGAGCTAGAAGAATATGGTTCACTCAAAAAACTTGTAAGTAATCCTCTAAGGTATTGGAAATTTATATGAAAACTAATGATGAAGAAAGTAATGCTTTTGTTGTTATCGAATAGCTAAAGGATGCTTATGCACAAGAAACCACTTGTATATCTATTGAAGAAGAAGAAGAGCAACCACAAGCTACTCATGTAAGCACTTCTATCTTAAAATAACAATAATGCATAACCTATGATTATAAAATTTGTTATTATGTGTTTAGAGAGAGACGGAAGCATACGTTCCTAAGATGCCATGGGAAAATC
This sequence comes from Adiantum capillus-veneris, assembly GCF_014529385.1. Classification (NCBI taxonomy): domain Eukaryota; kingdom Viridiplantae; phylum Streptophyta; class Polypodiopsida; order Polypodiales; family Pteridaceae; genus Adiantum; species Adiantum capillus-veneris. The sequence goes on from NC_140952.1 coordinate 67,530,395, forward strand.
ATGATTTACAAAGTGATGCTTATGATGTATGTGTGGTTTACTCTCTCTCTCTCTCTCTCTCTCTCTCTCTCTCTCTCTCTCTCACACACACACACACACACACACACACACAAGCATGCGCGCACACATACACACACAAAGATATCAATTGAAATAATTGAGGTAAATTTAGCTAGTTTTGTGTGCGTGTGTGTATGTGTGTGTGAGATATCCAAATTCAATCGCTTAATGCGCAGGTATATAGAAACTACATGCAAGATGAAGAGTTTATCCAATGCTATCAAGAAAAGGATATGGAAGTAAACAATGAATTAGATGAGTGTGAAGACCATATCACAAAACTGGTACAATTCTAATTCATGTATTTTTTTCACTCTAAAACTTTTTGTTGTGTCAATCAATATTGCACTCTTTTCTTGAATAATTTGTGAAGGAAAAAATCAATAGAAGAGCACAAATTATAAGTGGTGCAAACCAAGAAAAAAAAAAGAAAAAGCACACAAAAACGCAAGGTACTATTCAAAGATGCTTCACATGGAATATTTATTTAATGAAATACTTTTCCTACTTAATTTTAATGTTATAAAAAAGCCATGTTTTCCCACTTCTATAGGCTACTTCTAAGATTGAAAAGCTACTAAAGGAGAAAGATCAAGCTTCAAAGTTTTTGAAACTTAAAAAGGAAAAGGTATTTTTCTTCACAATAATAAGATTGTTTAAATTTTTGCATGTGGCTATAAAATAAAAGAGTGGACTTTAATTGTTTTAGGAGCACAAATCTGATGGGGGATGTTCAATGAATCAAAATCAATGTGTGTTGGAATCTCAGGTTTAATTGCAATAAAAGCTAAAAACATTGCCTTACTTATGTTCACAGAAATAATACGTGTCACTTTTTAAACCATGTTATTTTGTTATGACATAGGCACGAAATTTGTCCAAGGATGACAAAGAAACTATATTAATGAAGTGGTTAAATCTGAAGAAAGTACAAAACTTGTACCACTTGATCAAGCCAACGTATTTTGCTATGCAAAAATCGAATAGTTTCCTCAAGAAGAGAGCAAATGAGGATGCTAATACTTCCACTATGTGTGAAGATTTAGTTACATGGCTTTTGTTAGAAGGCCTGATAATTTTTTATTTTGATAAAGTTGGCTCTTTATCCATGAAAGATATCATTGTAACAAATGACAAGTAGTTTTATAATCCAACCACATGATGTAAGAACTGTAACATGTAACACATGTTATATAAGCTTTCATTTGTTGTACTCATAGCTATCTTTATGAATTAAGCCTACAACTTTAGTCTCCTAATGTTGAAGTAATCTCTCCTAAATTGTTTGCTCATGGAAAAATTTCTAGATGAATTACTAGTTTGTGTCTACATGTTCCTTAATGAATTACTAGGTTGTGTCTACATGTTCCTTAATGAATTATTAGGTTGTTCCTTAATGAATTACTAGGTTGTTTATAGAAAAGTTGCTAGATGAACTACTAGTTTGCAAGCAACCGTCCTTATATATTACTAGATGACTTGTTAGGTGGTAAGCAAAAATTGCTAGTTGACTTACTAGTTTGAAAACACCGATATGTAAGGTCAAACTAGTAATTGAGTCAACTCCTACATTGAACTAGTAATTTTTTTATCATATTGAGACTTGAATTGCCATATGGCTATTCAACTCTCCATATAGTAGCAAAATTATTTTATGTAGCATCTAGGAGTCGTCTCGTTTTTACTAGTTTCCACTCTTACTAGATGTGTGTATTGAAACTAGTGAATCATCTAGCAATCTTATATTTTTTACTATATGGTAAGCTGTCCAAAGCCCATTGCATGTCCATTGCTTGAATAGGACTTTTGGTTCTTATTGTTCCCCTGCATTTGGAGGGCACCTCTAAGAGCCGCACATAGCAGAAACATGTTTGCCTCGTCAAAAATGCCACATATTGCTAATGGCACAGGGCATTCACACGCATCATCTACATCCTGGGACTTGCCAAAGAGGATATATGTTTCTTGCAAGCTTACTTGATGATCACTTGCACAAACCTTTCAGAGCTTGATTGTTACATCCTGTGACGAAGAGAGAAAAGTTGCACGATCGCATAAAAGGAGTTGTGTAATTGCCTTTCTGTGCGCACACAACGCTTGCAAGCAACGGCCGGAGGCGAGATCCCATGCACGAATCATGCCAGGGGCCGAAGACGGCTCTAAAGAAAGTACTGGTCATTTGCTCATTTTCGCTTGTGTCGAGAGACATGTGAAAGGATGGAAGGATGCAGAATATCCACACCAAAATGGCCCCTTGTTGCAACCCCGCAACAAGAAGGTTTTCCAAGGAGGAGAGGGAGAGCACAGGAGAGCCGGAAGCTCGCAGGGTGGACAAGATGGAGAAACTCGCTACAAAGGCCTGAGCTGCAATCCCATGCACGCAGGACGTTTTCTGATCCGAATTGGCTCTTCATCGGCCTCCCTGACGACGTGCGTGTGTGCAATCTCTCAACACACACTCAGCAAACCCTTCGGCCAGTTCGCGTCCTTTCCGACCGAGAAGAGTGTTTGCGAGGAGAACGGGAGGACAATACCTGTGACAGCCGCGTCATGGCCGATGAGGTTGGTAATCAGAGCGCTTATCCCCTGCTTTGCAAGGATGATTATTTGCGTCCTTTGAGCTCTCATAGCTGGCCTTGGATTCCAACGTTGGTCTTTGGGGATCATCGTGGGTGCAAGATACCCCACCGGCTGCACCGCTGAGGGAAAAATCCGGCTTACGAGATGGGGACGAAGCACCTCCATGATCGTCATCAGGTGCAGCAGCAGTGGGTCTACTCCATGTCCTGTTCTGTATGGGTGCTCGATCATATGTGGTTGCAGGAGCAGCTTGCTTCTGCTGCTTCTTAGGTGGATGCGCGTAAGGGCAAGATCTTCTAGTGCAACGGTCCTCCATCCAATACCTGCACACTTCCATGGGAGCTGAAGGGGCGCACCTGTAATTATAGATAGGACGCCTCTCTTTATGACGTACGGCGCCTGCTGTAGTCGATGGGAAAGTAAGGCGTGCAGCCAGCATGTTGCTTCTGCTGTAGTAAGCGAGGAAACGGGCTTTGTGTGTGTTTGTGAGAGACTGTAGTCTGTGCTTGTATGTGTGTATCTTGAGAGTCTGCTTGTAGACGAGAAATGCCTAAATTAAAAGCCCTAAAGATGGACTAGGGTCATGGCTCCACGTAGGTGAGCCCTAACCACCATATGCAAGGTTATTGAGTTTTAGAGGAGTATTTGAGTGCCATACACTCCTTCACCACCGACCACATTGTATTCTTGGCATTAATTGCTGACCTCAAGGTAGCTATCTCCAGCCTACACCCACTTGGTGACATAGCACTCAATGACTGGGTGGAGCAGCTACACTTGGCTAGACCTATGGGTATGTTTTAGGGTCCGTCTAGAGAGCTCCCAACTATCGGGAAACCTCTCATGATGGAGTAGGGCTCAGATCTTGAGGTGATAGCTCACATCTGAACTCACTATGTGCACGAGTATGGGGCATGCCATGTAGTTATATGCAGAGTTTGTACTTGATCTTCATGTAGATGATGGCTCTCATCGTCCTGGAGGTGGACATAGTGTGCGACACATGGTAATGCAGGATAGACCCCAAGGAGAGCAGGCTATTAGGCTCCCCTTGGCCCTTTGACATAGGGAGCCTCTACTTGTGCAGCAGCTGTGCTAGTGGACGTTGTGTTGATTTTTGTTTGTAGCTAGGCATTGGACATAGAGTGAGCAGTCAAGTCTATTACCCATGTTGTGAACCTTTTTGCACATGGAGTGTCACATACCTATCACACTCTAGTCGTCTAGGTCCTATCTATTAGTCATGCTTCACAATCTGTCCATGAGGCGTCCACCTCATATTTGAGGGTTGAGGTAGATCTTTTGAGGCCAACCTTGGTTGATGAGAGGGAGTGAGAGTCCACATGTGATGCTTGATGATAGCTTAGTGAGGATATCACTTGGCATCTTATTTTAGAGCATTGTGTCGAGGATTTCTATCGATAGATGTGACTCATAAGACGTGAGAGGAGGACATTCCGACATAACTTCCTTATATCCTTTCACACCTTTAGATGTCCTAGGGAAGCATCTGAAGTCTACGCTAGCCACTAGTATTTTTAGTGATGCTATGTGCATTCTATGTATGTATCTCATACATGGAATCATGCTCCGATGTTGCCACATTTTTCACCTTGATTGTGTTGTGAGTATCATTGTTACGTAGGCCATGTGCCATCTTTGTTGCTACTCACAACAGTGCCACATACCATGTTTTAGGCATTGATGATCTATATCGTAACACTTGAAATCTTTCCCCGCTCTAGTGGGACACACTACTCATGTGAGGGCCACGCCCAGCCATTCCCCGGTTGTTCCCGGCGTCCCTCTCGCCTAGGACCAGAAAGTCACTGGAATCCCATCCAGCACCCTGACCAGCCAAGGGGAGAAATGGTCCAACGACAATCAATCTCTGGCACCCAGACCATACGCTAGATTAGACGTTTATTTAGTCATAGAGACTCCCAGTCTTTAAGGGAACCGTGAATCATTTGCGACGACCCGCGATTTCCATAAAGTTTTGGAGAGGCGTGGGCCGAACGACTTCCCGCGCAGCCACCTACCCAGTCGAACCTTTCGTAGATGGCACTATCAAAAGTAGTACTAACTACTAGGAAGGCATCACAATCAAGAGAATTCAATGAAACTAGAAGATAGCAGGCAGCTGTGGATTTCCTCCTAGATAGTACTATCTACTGGTCGTTTCCATCGTATTTTATGATGGTTCTTGATTCTTTTTCGTTTATTAGATTTTTACCATTTCCTTTTTCCAAACAAAAGCAAGGTTCCTTTATTTATACTCATCCTACCTCAGTCATCTTCCATCCAGTCCTTCCTCAAATCCATTCCCACACCAATTCCTTTTTCCCAAACAAACGCAAGGTTCCTTTATTTATACTCATCCTCCCTCAGTCATCTTCCATCCAGTCCTTCCTCAAATCTAATCCCGACCATGCTGCCTCATGCGACCAATCTGCATGTTAATTTCCCTTCTCGGCACCGACTCATGCGACAAATCTGGGCGAGGATCACTTAAGTCTTCCGTTGCCTCATGTGGTGAATCTACTGAAAAGACTTCCCTATGCTGCCTCATGCGGCAAATTGCATAGTTACCCCAGACTACCTCATGAGCAAATGTGTCCTAGGCTGCCTCATGCGATGAATCTACCTGGTCAGTGATCACTTATCCAAACAATTGAAACAACTTACCACTTATCTTATGTGATGCTAGGGAGCTACCCATGTCGGTACCAGGGTTCCTTTTTATTTCCATTCCCTTAGTTCCTACTTCCTTTGTTAAGGAACAAACAATGCCTTAGACAACATACACAAGCTTCAAGAGCAGTATGCGTACTCGTACGTAATGTCGTGATTGCCAAGCTTGGCCTTACGCTTGTATGGCCTGTCAGTCCTTCGTCCATACTCCCACCCACCACCATAACTATCAAAAGAGGGTGATTCCATCCTAGGGCTGTTACCCGCCCTTAGATTTAAGAAGGCAAGGCAGTGAATATACCTTACTCCGTGTAATTTCAAATTGATAAATCTGATGGACGTATCCATTTCGTTGTTACCTAAGTCATAAATTATAATCCTACTGACATTCTTGAGAAAAGTCCTACAGTACATGACTAGATGTGTAGGACGCCTGCGAGAATCACCCTTGGTTCAAAGATCTAACACCATCTACCTGTGGACTTAGACACAACCGTTAGATCGCCCCCTAAGGCGAGGTTTTGAACGACTACGATCAAGACTATATGATCCCGCAGTTTACACTAGGAAAGAGACCTTGTTCCTTATAGTCACTTATCGTTCCCTTATTACGTTCTCACATTCTCTCTGTCAATGGTTATCTTGGTGCAGATCGACCTGGACACAAATCCCCAGTATAAGGTATTTCAAGTGTCCATCAACTCTCGTAATTCCTATCCATGACTTAATTGAAAATTCTCCATGCCCAGCATTTCCCTTTGGAAGAAAATTGGAAATTTTGAGAAGAGGTCTATGACCATCTTCCTTGCATTAGACTCTATCCAAATCTCTCAAAAGATTGTGTCTCTTGATGAAAAACAACCACATTGTAGCCTTCATTAAAAAGTATGCATCCTTATCATGCAACCAAGCAATTGTTTTTCATGCTTCTATACATTCACTAGACCTACTTATGCATCTTTTTATGGTCCAATATCTTCTTAATATTCATTAAGTATGCGTCTATTAATTAGAGCCTTCATTAAAAAGTATGCATCCTTCTCATGCAACCAAGCAACTCTTTGTCATGCTTATATACGTTCACTAGACCTAGTTATGCATCTTTTCATGGTCCAATATCTTCTTGCTATTCATTAAAGTATGTGTCTATTATGCATTCATACAATCACCTTTAAACCATATCAAGAGAGATTTTCTATCTGGAACAAAGGCATCCTACTTCCTAGATAATTGTATTCTCTCTAACCCTAAGGATAAGGTTTCAAATCCCATTCCCTTCCTCTTCAACTAAAGTCTCATGATTTATTGCTAGTCTAAGGATCATAATCCTTTGGATTATTTCCTACTTTTTATGAATCCATGAGGTTGAAACAATTCCCTTAACCCTTAGAAAAAAGTAAGACCCTTTATTGTCCTAACAATCCCTTAAAGCATTCTTAATATTTTGGAAGCTAAAGATCACGATCATCAAGTCATGAGTTAAATTCTTCAATAAGCATCCTTAATTAAGTGCTTCCCCTCTTTCCTTAATGACAAAGTGCATCATTAATCAAGAGCTTTCTTACTTTACTTAATGACAAAGTGCAACATTAATCAAGAGCTTTCTTACTTTATTTAATGACAAAATGCATCATTAATCAAGAGCTTGAAGGTGACCATTCATTTCTAAATTAAACCTTATAGTAAGAGGGATTCATCCCTTACCTAAGAAAGATAAGGAACAGAAGGTTCTAGCCTTGGTGGGAGGGCACCAAAGAGGGAAAAAGATCTTTGTTGATGATGACCAAGAAGCGGCTATTCATTGCTTGAGGAGGATGGATCTTGATGCTTCTCTTCACCTTGGAGCTTGGAAGGGGGTACTTCTTTCTATCTTCACAAGAGAGCAAGAGAGGGCTTTGATTCACTTTTGCAAGAGGAAGAGGGAAAAGCTCCAGTACTTAGCTATAGAGAAGGAGGGAAAAGCTTCACTTCTTAGCTATGGAGAAAGAGGGAAAGCTTCACTTTTTAGCTATGGAGAAGGAGGGAAAAGCTCCACTACTTAGCATGGAGAAAGAGGGAAAGCTTCACTTTTTAGCTATGGAGAAAGAGGGAAAGCTTCACTACTTAGGTATGGAGAAGGAGGAAAAAGCTTGGAGTATGGCTATGGAGATTGTTGCCCTCAAGAAAAGATCAAGGAGGGGCCCTTCTAAAATAATACAAATGAGCATGGCAAGAGCTAGCTTAAGCATGTTCTCAAAAGAGGGCCAATGGTCTCTTAATATAGGAGTTCTTTAGCTTGCAAATCCATGGGTTCAAGTAAAACGATGGGTGCAAAACTAGGGGTTTTATAAGTAGCTTCTCTTATTAACTTGTTTATCAAGTTAATTGCTTACCTATCAAGTTAGTGGATAAGTAGTCTCTACTTTTCAAAGTCAAGGATTCAACATTTCTATACAGTTCACTATTCTAGTTAAAGGAACATTTCCATTCAACTTTGTAGTTAGATTAGTTGAAGACATGCTAATTTTACACATGTTTTTCTTGCCTCTTTTATGCATAATTAATATCTTATAAGAGGCTTTTCCACGGGATCTAACTTGTTCCATAAAGGATTCTATGAAGATTCCTTTTTGCACTAGAACCATACCGTCTAGAAATAATTCAATTGACAAAAAAATTAGACTATTTACCTAATTTAATTAATTTAAGATATCCTAGCCTAGGTTCACACCGCTAGCCTCGAAATGGTCCCGAAAATGGCCTCAGGTCTTGGTAATTTTACTTTAGATCACTTAAGCCAGCAAACCGTGCCTTAAACATTGAAGCTTTGCTTATTGAAAAATAAATTTTCCATTCAAAAATTCCATTTACAAGGGTCAGGTTGCCACTTTCAATCCAATTACACGAGGTAGAGGAAAAACTTAGTCTCGGCATGATTTAGGACTAAAAAGGGGGTGGAGGAGGCCCCTTACAAACTCCTCGACAAAAAGAAAGAGTTGTCCTCAGCGCATCCTCTTGAAGCTTGGTTTAGAATTGGTTTAGAAGAAAGTCTCTCCTTCAAGCTACTTCTTGATCAAGTGGCTTCCTGTCTACGCTAAGGGTTTCTATAAAATCGGGGGGCGTTCTCTTCTTTCCTAAGAATATCAAAGTAGGCCTCTCTCCTTTCTTTACTTCTTCTACGCTAGATTTTCTTATTTTGATTCCTTAGAGTCGATGGCAGCATGGAGAGGAGCGTTAATCTTGCTATAGGGTTGCGACACCTAGTGCAAGCAAGTGAATCTATGCATAGAGCATTCTTAGAGAGATACAAGCAACATTTGTTTGTCCCTCAGCCAGAGAGTTGCAAGGCACAAGCTATATGGAAGACAAGGTGCAATATTACAAGGGTGACTATCTGGGGTCGAGAGAATTTTTGAAACAATGTGCGCCTGACAATGGTGACTGAAGCTTTAATGTTTCGTCCTCAATACTATTGTGTGATGACGAGGAATGCCCCTAGCTTCTCTGAGAGTGAGTCTTCTTATTAGTACAATTCTTATTCCATCAAAAGGTGTGTATAGATCCCCATTTTGGTATACCACTTGGCGGTCCATTTAGAAGATCACCTCATGCTAGGGAGATTGGAGGCAATATAAAGTTGGATTATTCCTTTGGATCAAACACCAAATGTATGCTTTCACAGTGAAACCTGCTTTTGTCATCATGTGATGGAAGATGTAGTTGATCTGTATTAACACCCTTCATTAGCTATTGGCCATTTGTAAAAAGTTACTTTGAACTTGATTACCTCTTTTTTGAATGGAAGTAATATTTTGGTATAACAGACATTGTCTTCTAGTATAAATTTTATTTTATCTTAAACACCTTGATTTCTCTTTAAGCAGATAGGCTTCCTAATCTAATTGTAGAACTCTCTCCTCAAATTGATAATGAAAGGAAATGTAGTTCCCCAGGCACTTGCAACTTAAGTCTTTAACTTAAATGAGTCCTCTTACTCTGTCTTGATTGATTCTTTCTTTATCATTAGAGCACTTAGGGGTAGTATCCCTATCTTAATTCTTTGTCCCACCTTCATTTTAATCTCAAATAGGGTCTATCTTTCTAATCTTAATCCCTAAGAATGGATGAATTGACTAGTTTCTTATTTGAATTTGTCTCTCAACTTCATTTGTTATTCACCCTCTGTTGTCTCAACAATTGTCTAGAATCGGGAATCATAAAGAGTCCGAGTATATTAGAGTGGATTTCTGTAATCTTTCCTTCCGAATCCCTTTGACTGGTTCTAAAATGCCTCTTGAGCTGGTCCTTGTGACCTTGTGGTACATGGACATAAAAGTTTCGAGCCACTTAATTGCTTGTTGATCCACTTCATCTTTATGCCTTTCCTATCTTTAGCGGGTCTTGATCTTTGGATTGGTTGGAACTTTCAACTCAATCTTTTACCTGCTGATAGGATTATAAAGCAATAATCATATATCCCTTAGGACTCACTTTGTCAAGTCCCATCTGCTTAACTTGCTGGTTATTTCCCTGCCAATTCTTGCTTATGAAGCTATCCTCAAAGTCCCTGACCGGTCTAGGGGAACACCAAAAAGGGATCTTAGAATCGTTAAACTTTACTTGAGATTGATTTTCTTTTGAAAATCATTCTCTTGAATCCACTGATATGACCACCTATGTCCCTTAAAGGAATGTGAATTACTTTCGTAAGTCCACGGCTCAATTACAAGAGCTCTTAAACAATTTCGGCTAAATATGCAGTCCCACAATCGTAATATTTTGTGAACTCCCATCCTTTTGCAATCTCTTTTGTTGCAACCAACAACACTTTCATTTTCCAACTTTCTCAATACTCAATAATCTTGACTGACCTTAAGCAGTTCATAAACTCGCTCTAAAATTGCATCGTGCTCTTCAAAATCCTCTATCAACCAAGCCTCTACGAAAAGAGATTTCAGCATCATTTCTTAAAACCATACCTGATCGAAGAAGTTGTACATGAAACTAATTCTCTAGTTCCTAGAGCTTGCAGAGCTCTCACAGCTCTATCAGAAATTCTTGAATTTTCATGATCTCGGAACATCATCTATGTTCCCTAGACTTTAATCGACCCTGGGTAACCCACTCTGGAGTTCAACCATCCTTACATAAGGAGGCAGGCTCCAACCATGATCCATACAAAAGCATAATAGATCCAAGCAAAGCACATACGAGAAAACCCTGAGAGGTTGATCAATCATGCCAAGCAACCCAACCTTATTTCCTAGGAGTACCATCCACTCCCGTCAAAAGACCATTCCAACTTTCCTCTTCAAACTATACACAATATTTCCACAACACGCCCAGCTATGACAGGAGAAACAACCACATGATCCTCTTTTCCACAAAAACCCTCCGACTGGAGTCCAATCAAGATGAAATTTCCACATCTAGATTCTAAGACAAAGTCCCACATTTGGAACCCAGTAGCCAATACCCAACCAAGTCATGAATTTCCACATTCCAAAGACCATGACATTCCACACCCAAAATCTCAGTTCCAGATTCTCTAATTTCAAACCATTCTTTACTTTCATTTCAACCACAAGCAGGGTAGCATCCATCCCTTTCAAAACCCATGGATTGATTCTGACCAACCAACTAGCCCGATCTCACAAGTGACTCCTGATTGAACACATGCTAATTTTACACATGTTCCTTGCCTCTTTTATGCATAACGATCTTATAAGAGGCTTTTCCACGGGATCTAACTTCTTACGTAAAGGTTTATATGGCAAGGATTCATTCTTGCGCTATAACCATACCACCTAGAAATAGTTCGATTGACAAAAGAAAATAGACTATTTAGCCAATTTAATTAATTTAAGAGATCCTAGCCTTTGCCCTGTTTTGATTGGAAAGGTTCTATTGGAATTTCTCTGGGTAATCCACACTGATGTAATGAAAGCGACGGGCCTACGATAATAACAAAATGGACCAGACCCGTTTTCCAAGCTCATGAAGTCCTTTGTCCACACTGGTAGCCTCAAAATGGTCCCGAAAATGGCCCCCGGTATGTGTGTGTGTGTGTGTGTGTGTGTGTGTGTGTGTGTATACACACAGACACACACACATACACACACACACATGTGTGTGTGTGTATATATATGTATGTGTGTGTGTGTGTGTGTGTGTGTGTGTGTCTGTGTATATGTGTGTGTGTGTGTGTGTGTGTGTGTGTGTGTATATGTATGTGTGTGTATATATATATACACACATACACACACGTGTGTGTGTAGCAGTTCTAAATATATAAAATTATACGCAAACGAACACTAACTGTTCACAGACAACAATTCTAGAAAAGTACAGTGGCTTTGCACAGTAATTTATTTACAGTTGAAAATAAATTATGTACAAGGTAATGAAGATAACAAAATACAGCTCAAGTATCCTTAAGCCCAAAGTCTGGGAAATCTTGTATCACACTACGAGATCCACCATTTTTTAAGAACTGGACGTTTTAATCAAGGAAGGTAGCCCTCACCTGCACCCATAGCCACAAGAAAATAGTTCGTTAGCACGTGACTGTACGCAGGTGATGCTGGGCATCCCAGTTAATATCCATGTCACCATTAAAAAAACATAGTTCTTAACTTTAAATATATGATTTTTTAAAATAAAATAAAATGGTGAGAATGAAGATCCTTGGCTTCTCACCCAATCTGATACAGACGGTACCCAACCCCATAGAGCAACCATAAATTCTGTTTTATTTTTTTCAAACAGCGTAATATTACCAATCTTTAAAAAATTTAAGTGGTAAAACAAATTTCCAGAACATCATCCTTAACAAGATTATTCCATTTGCAAAAATACCCACTACCTTGTCTATCAACAACATTTGTAATAGAGCCTCATCTTCGGGACTTATTTTATAATCGGACTGAGATATCCCCCAAAATACTTTTAGTTTTAACCACTTATTACCTAGTGGAGATACCCCTTCTTTCGAGAAAAATCATAACATTATTCCCAAAGTTCCTTATTTTTATGTTATGTTATTCCTACTGCTGCCATATGCCAGCTAACAAATGTATACTGCAATATGTTGGACCACTTAGTCATAGTGAGCCAACTTAGACTCGGTCTGGAATTTTTTTTTTACCAATCTCAGGTTATGCCCAGCCAGAGGGAACTGTATGCCATGCTCAACATCATATCATGCATTCCTTCCTATCAACTATCAGAAGTTAGGGTAGTAATACTGAAGTAAACTGTAAATTCAGAGTATCCTTTTAGTTAAATCCGAAAAAAACTTTTGCTATAAAAAAAATCAAATTTAACCAGCCAGGATCCACTTAAGGTCACTATATGTTTTACCTTGTGGTATCGAGATCAAACTTACTAGTAAGATGTTAGGTAAGGCCAAGTGCTTGTATACTTTAAAAGAGAAAAGAAGCCAGCAGAAGAAGTTAAGAAGGATTTGAGAAGCCAAGGTTCGACCGAACTTCTGCTATCAGAAATCTGTTACCTCTTTGAACTAAGTGATAGGTTAATCAAAACCTACCTCTATGACAATGCTGAAAAAACCAGTTAAAACTTGCATTTTATTTAACCTTAGTCCAGTATGTGAAGTCAGCATCAAGGGCACCATACCCGAAGCTGGTACACAGAATAACCTTTTTAGCCGCTTCAGTACACTAGGCTACCGGAAAACAAAGTTGAGTTTTTTTTTAAAAAAACTCATTTAATCTTATATTCGGGTATGCGAAACCTATCATACCCTACTATAAAGTAATATGCCTGGCCACTATTTCCAGAAAAAACAGTTTCGAATGACCTCTGAATCCTCTCAAGTAGTTTTTTTTTTAAAATAGGCACCAGATTTTAGTAACAGATTTGATTCCGGGTAAGTCCTTTTTTCCGAAATTACCTCAGCAAAGTCACCAAACTAATCCAACCGCTTACAAATATCTCATTCTTTTAGTGTAAGACATGTTATTTTCAGATCTGCAGTACACCATTCATGAGTACATTACCCTTTTGAGTAACAATATTACCCGAGTCAACACTATATACCCTTCATGTCCTTTATCCTCATTTTTATGCAGTCAAAGGATAAGACATACACCTGGCAATCTGCTTTTTTCCAAAAAAATTATATAGGACATACAAAAAAACCAGTTAGACAGTCTCCCCACTTTTTTAATTTTATTTCCATCAAACATTACTCAGTAGATACTGGTTTATTTTAACGCATTCTTCATGCCAAGAAGAGCCATGTTTCGGAGCCAGTCTCCCAGTACTTTTACATAGCAAAAACACATCTTTAGTCGAAGCAAAACCCCATTCCATATACTTTTCTCTCTATGAATTTTTTTTAAGAACAGTCATCAGAGCAAGAAAAAGCCGTCTACTTACCTGGTTTTTTTTAAACAAAGTATCAGAATAAAAAAATCTTCTTAACCTGAAGATTAGGAGGTAATTCTTAGTTTAACTTGAGCCATCCACGCTTCTTCTCTTACCAGTAAGAGTCAGATTCCAGAGCTAGGTTGTTTATTTTATGAAAACAAACACCATCAGTCAAACGGATAACACATGCCAGACTCTAGAGATAATTTCAGTTTGTCACAAGAAAAAGGTCAGTATCCAACAGCAAATCAGAAAATATCCTTTAATTTATTCCAAGTTTCTTCATTCCAAAATTTGATAACTGTAATCTGAGTCTACTCAGTCTGAGGTCAGCTCATGTAAATAACTGTACTCCGACTCCTTAGTATTTACAGCAAACATAAGTTTTTGACATTATAAGCACACTATTTTTTGCTTATTTATTTTTTAGAACTTTGTGAATCTCTGGCTCTATGTAAAGACCAGCGAGACATACATCAACTAGTTGATCAAACCCAGCTTATCATTACATTTTCCATTGCAGTCCGCTCTATAAACATGCCTTTAGACATGCTCACGTCATTTTATTCCATATCCGACAGTGTCAGACTAAACCCCTCAAGAAACGATATAGAAAACCAGATTTTTCTTTCCCCATCCACTGATTTCACGGACCATACACATTAGTTAAAGCAAAACCATAACTTGCATTGATGACAAGGCAAGACAATCATATATATCTCCTCATACACCATTCACATGAAAGCTCAATATCCAGAGATAATTTAACAAGTTTTTTTAAGAAATTTCCAGAAAACAGTCTCACCAAAGCTACATAGTGTATAAAGAAATTCCTTAGAGCAAGACAGAAAATTTCTGTTAACCTGAAGATTAGGAGACGATGACGCCTCCACACTTGCTTTCTCCGATTTTTTCGGCATGTTTGAGCCACAGCCACCAGTAGATGAATACGTAAAGTTTTTGAAATAACACACGCAGGAAAATGATAACAGAGACGCAGCTATGTGAGTATGATAACTCACCTTAGAAGTCAAGTTTAAATAGTTGATGCTCCTCTGCAGCAGACGCGACAGTTGAGTTGGACCGGTTAAGCCCCCAATCGAGGACGTCAGTCCAGGCACGTACAACAGTATCCCCCATAGCCTACGGCCCGGAGGCAGAATCCAGAGGTTTATAAGGTAAGATTCCACAATATCAGCCCTACTACTCAAGAAAACATGGCAGGGAAGTCTGTCATCGCCGGCCTTTCCAAAAAACCCTACGCGGTGGCGTGCAAAGAATGCAAGAAGGACCATAAGCCACGCTTACAGAAATTTAAGGATTTGTACTGAGACCAAGTAATGTAAGGCCAAGTCGGGCAGTCACCTCTACAATGGTATAGCATATATTCCCATACAAAGCCCGGTTTTTATTCAGTAGACATGATTAAATACGGTGTCGGGTATACACACCCCAGTAGGTATTTTTTATCTGCTATCCTAGCATGACCTTAGAAGTAAGTGGTTTTCACCAATTTATTTGTAAAGCCTGGTCAGACAGACTTCATCACCCCAAGGTAACATTTAAATAGCAATGATTCCCATATTCATACCCAGGTCTCTAGACCCATATCTAGTAAGCTGTATCAGGTCTCGGGTATACAGTAGGTATTTATACATGCTATCCATGCCCTCTGCAAGGCTTCCACCCGCACCATAATGTGAAAAAAACCTTTTAAAATGTGAGAGACACCACCATATTAGGCACACTTTCCTAAAAAAGTTTTTTATTAGAGAAAATATAAAACCCCAAGTATAGAGTATCATTCCCAAGTTTGGCATTCTTCATCTATTTTGCATCCTTGGTGTATTATGGCCTACTACCATGACCAAGTTCTTTTCATAGCAACAGCACATCTCTTTATGTCAAATGAATCTATACGTCGAGCAACATTACTCCGTTATGAACAGCATCTATTCCCGCAACTAGGAACCTCTGTTTCTCAAACAAAGTGATGGACATATCAGGATCGAGTGACCAGAGTGACACTTTGGGGTCGTGAACATTCCAAAAATAATATCTGATTGGTGATGTTTACTGAAGCAGTGGGTCTAGGGCCTAAGTATTATTATATCGAGCATTCCATAAAGCCTGGTTTTTCAGATCGGCTATATCTGCTAGCCCAGTTTCTACCTCCTCAGAAGATTTTCCTATACCGTAGTTATGGTTATCAGCTACGAGGATATTTTAACTGTACTCACCACACTCGGGAGTACGGGGTAGCCTTGGAGACTCGTATCGTGCCTTTGGCGGAGCGGCCAAATACTTGCTTCTATTGTGAGAGTTGTTTGTGTGATCATGTGATGGGAGGCATAATAGAGATGTAGTTGTAAAGCTCATTAGCTAAGCTTTCTTTTGTCCCGTGACATCTTTTGTGTGTGTGTGTGTGTGTGTGTGTGTGTGTGTGTGTGTGTGTAGATATACATATACGTATACATATATATATACATAGACATACATATATATATATATTTGACTTTTTGGAGAAGGAATTATGGAGATGGAGTGATGCAATTGTTGCTTCAATTGGAAAATCTTGATCAGAGGTCTCCGAACCTTGAGAAAGTGTGGATGCAATGGTGGACAGTACAAAGAATCTTGGAGGATCCTAAAAAACTCAAGGACTCTGTGGTGGTTAAGCAATGGCACTCATCTTTCTCTAAACGACACTGAAAGATACTTTTACAATACTTTCATGCTAGATGGGTTGGTGCACATAGTCCATTACATAGTGGAGCATATATGCTAAATCCCGAGTATTGGAATTTGGACTTATTGCATAATGAGGAAGTTGTCCAAGACTTCTACGAGGTGGTTAATACATTCTATCCAAATGCAGACGATAGGGTAAAATGTATTAAGGAGTTGACATCTTTTAGGTTGAAAGAGGGTCCATTCTCTAACGCATTTGTCATTAAATATCTAATATATAACCAACCCAAATGATTTTCTCATATTAAACTGATCATTTAATGTGGGAAACTAAATGGGAACAAGGGCTGAATATAGACATGTGCTTATGGATCTATCTCAACACGTGGCCAACACTAAAGGGGCCCAGATAGGATATGGTCTGTCAAAGACCAAAGTTAACTATTGGAGCTTAAAAGACCTTAGGGTTAGCTTCATTAAAGTCCTCCAATGGTTAGTGTTAAAAGTCCTTTGACCTTATGTGCTTGAGGTGGGAGCCCGATCTTAACGTTCCTTTGACCTTAGTCAAGCTAGGGTTGAGCTTGAGGTGGGAACTCCACCTAAGCTGCTTGTCATGCTTGATGACTAAGGTACTTGAGGTACTTGTCATACTTAATGAGTAAGTTTCTTGAGAAGCTTCCTATGCATGGGGGGTAAGATGCTTGAGTCAAAAAGAGACCCTACACACTTAATGAGGAAGTTGTTTGAGAAGCTTCCTATGCATGGGGGGTAAGATGCTTGAGTCAAAAAGAGACCCTACACACTTAATGAGGAAGTTGCTTGAGAAGCTTCCTATGCATGGGGAGTAAGATGCTTGAGTCAAAAAGAGATCCTACACACTTAATGAGGAAGTTTCTTGAGAAGCTTCCTATGCATAAAAGTCCCAAAGTTAGGGGAATCTTTGACCTAACCTTCCACTCACCCAAGGAGCACCTCTTTTCTAAAAGGGCACATGGGACACATGTCAGACTCTCACTAAGCTTAACCACATGGTGTGCTTGAATGCTAAAGAGGGGTCCAATGAGCTTCTACTTCCATACAACAAATATGTAGATATTTTCAAGCTCTCTCTCTCTCTCTCTCTAAGGGGTAAGGAGGATACTTGTCAAAATGAAGGAGTACGAGCGGAAGTGCGACGTGAGAGAGAGTGTGAGAAGAAGAGCACGACGATATGGTGAACTCGCTCTGTTGTAATGTGTAGAGCAT
Organism: Adiantum capillus-veneris; assembly: GCF_014529385.1. Classification (NCBI taxonomy): domain Eukaryota; kingdom Viridiplantae; phylum Streptophyta; class Polypodiopsida; order Polypodiales; family Pteridaceae; genus Adiantum; species Adiantum capillus-veneris. The sequence continues at coordinate 67,548,038 of NC_140952.1, forward strand.
AGTGAGTTCTTATTAGGTTTTTACAAAAGAATATGTGTACATACCTGGCGGCCCGCCCACTTACCTGGGCGACCACATTGGGATTTATACCCCAACAACCTCCCACTTAAAGTCCAATGTGGTACTTTAAGTGTGAGAGAAGCTACTATACAAGCTAATATACAAGAGATGTAGAGAAGTGATGTACTACCCTACACCTAACTGCTTGCAAAAATGCCCAAAGCTCTCTGAGGGAAGTCCTTTTGTAAGTAGATCAGTAGGATTTTTTGTGGTGTGAACTTTGACAAGCTGAATTTTCTTATCCTCGAGCATTTCCCTAATGAAATGATACTTCACATCCACATGCTCTGTCTTTGAGTGATAAACTGGATTGCGAGCCAATTGTATAGCACTCTGACTATCACAATATAACACAGGCATCTCTTCTTTGATTCCCAAATCTGTTACTAGTCGATTAAGCCAAATTTATTCTTTGCATGCCTCTGATGCTGCAACATATTCAGCCTCTGTAGTAGACTGAGTAACACAATCTTGTAATCTAGAATGCCATGATACTGCTCCACCAGCCAATGTAAAGACATATCCTGACGTAGACCTTTGGTTGTCTAAGTCACCTGCATAATCTGAGTCTGTAAAACCCTTTACACTTATCTCCCGACTCCCATAGCATATACTCATGTACTCTTTGTAGCTTTCAGGTATCTCAATATTCCTTTCACTGACTCCCAATGTTTCTTGCCAGGGTTTGACATGTATCGACTTACTACTCCCACTGCAAATGCAATGTCTGGGCGAGTATCAATCATTGCATACATCAAACTACCCACTGCAGATGCATATGGAATCTTATGCATTTCAGCCTGTTCTTCCTTAGACACAGGACAATCTTGTTTGCTAAGTTTCACATATGGTGGCAATGGAACACTCAATGCCTTTCCCTTCTCCATATTGAAACGTTGCAAAACCTGTCAATATACTCTGTATGAGATAACCAAATCAACTTCTTTGATCTCTCTCTCTCAATGCGCATACCAAGTATATGACTTGCCTCACCCATGTCTTTCATGTTAAACGATTTTGCCATCTTTGACTTCAAAGCTGAAATTTCTTCCAAGTGCTTGCCAGCAATCAACATGTCATCCACATACAAAATAAGGATCAGCCAACTGCCATCCTTAGCCTTCTTTGTATATAGACAGTGATTAAACTCACTACGTTTGTAGCCTTGAGAAAGCATAAACTTGTGGAACTTATGGTACCATGCCCTCGGTGATTGTTTTAACCCATAAAGACTCTTTAACAACTGGCATACCAAATCTTCCTTGCCTTTCTCAACAAACCCTTCTGGCTGCTGCATGTAAATTTCCACATCTAAATCACCATGCAAGAACGCTGTCTTGACATCCATTTGGTGCAACACCAAATCTAATATGGCAACCAATGCAAGAAAGCATCTCAATGTAGTCATCTTGACCACTGGAGAGAAGACTTCATCAAATTAAATGCCTTGTTCTTTCTTAAAGCCCTTGGCAACAAGCCTTGCTTTGTACTTTGGCTGACTATCATGAGCGGTGATCTTATACCTGTAAACCCATTTACAAGGTAGAGCCTTTTTGCCCTGTGGTAATTTAACTAGCTTCCATGTCTAGTTTTTATGCAGAGCTGTCATCTCTGGCTGCATGGCTAATTGCCAATTCCCGGAGTCCTTCATTTGCACTACTTCCTTGTAACATGAAGGCTCATTGCAATCAGTCAACATGACATAGTTCATAGATGGAACAAACCAATCAGGAGGTCGCATGATACGTCCAGATCTACGCAAAATAGGTCGCTCAGGCTCACCCACAACCTGTGGTTCCACTCTATCCTGTCCTTGCTCCTCTTGAGCCCTGACATTTTGTCTTGCACGTGCAGGTCCATCTAATTGGAAGACAACTCTTCTAATCTCCTCAACCCTCTCTGGTTTAGAATGATATTTGGCTACATTAAAGTGAACATCATTGCTGCGGATAACCTTTCTATATTCGGAATCCCAAAGTCTGTACCCCATCTCACCAGAATTACCATAGCCTAGAAAGATGCGCTTTCTACTCTTTGGCTCAAGTTTGTTCCTAAATTCCTTTGGACGTGAGTATATGCCTCACAGCCAAAGACTCTGAGATGCTTGTATGAGGGCACCTTGCCTAACCATACCATCTCTGCCCACTGAATCCTTCTGCAAAACCTTGCTAGGAGATCTATTTATAAGATGAACATTGTTGATACAGCTTCAGCCCAAAACCCATTTGGCAGTTGTGCATTAGACAACATACTTCTGACCTTCTCTTGTATGGTCCTATTCATCCTCTCAGCAACACCATTTTGAGGAGTATTGTAAGGAGCAGTAAGTTCACGTTTTATACCTTTTGACTCACAAAAATCTTGAAAGGCCTTTGAAACATACTCTCCACCATTGTCAGTGCGTAAGCATTTAAGCTTCTTGCCACTTTGATTCTCCACAAGTGTCACAAATGTTTTGAAAACACTAAACGCTTCATCCTTGTGCTTGAGAAAGTAAACCCATACTTTCCTCGAGTGATCATCTATAAATGTCATAAAGTAAGAAGCTCCCCCTAGAGATAGGTTAGGCATAGGTCCAACCAAATCACTATGAACAAGTGCCAACTATGTATCTCTTATACTGCTTCTATGCTTATGTGGCTATTGTGTTTGCTTACCATACAGACAATGTTCACAGAATTCAAAATCGTTAAATGAAAAGCTAGGCAAATAACCAGAACGAGACAAGATTTCCATTCCCTTCTTGGACATATGTCCTAACCGGCTATGCCACAAAGAAACGTTCGGCTACTCGGTTACATTGATTACATTTTTAGAGACATCTGATACATAAATCATGTAAAGTCCTCCAAACTTTACTCCATGTGCTACTGTCATAGAACCCTTGGATATCTTCCACATGTTCTGTCCAAAAGTGGTGACATAGCCAGTATCATCAAGTAAACATGTGTTGCTCAAGCTCTTTGTAATTGAGGGAATATGTCTCACATTCTTCAGCGGGAAAGAAGAGCCATTCTGAAACTTCAATTGAACATCTCCAACACCTAAGATCTCACATGTCTGCCCATTTCCTAGCCGAACATGATCTTTAGTGGTCACATAAGAGGTAAACCACTCCTTGTTTGGAGACACATGAAGTGATGCCCCTGAGTCTATAATCCAGTCACTTAGTGCATGTCCATCAGATGTTGTAAGAAGAGCTGAGTCCATTGTATTCTTCAAGAAGTAGATGTCTCCTGACACTAGACTGTCATCCTCTGCAACAGTGTTTGTCACATTTATTTCTTGAATCTTCACTGGGGACTTGTTCTTCTCACCATGGTCTTCAGCTTTATCTTTGCCTTTTTCTGCTTTCCATTCTCTGCAGTCTCTTTTCATGTGACCCTTCTTGCCACAATGGTAGCATTCTATGTCACTCTTGCCTTTAGCATTGCGGGACCTGCTAACGAGACTGATTCCTCTTTCCACCTTTGTACTTTTATTTGGTCCTTCCCCTAACAACTAAGGTTGTTCCTTTGCCTTTGTCCATTGTCTTTCTGTTGGTTTCTTCAGTAAGCAAACTACCTTCTACACCTGCTATGGTCAAACCATCTGGAGGTGCAAAATTACTCAAAGATGTGCAAAACGTGTCCCAACTTTCCGGCAATGTGATCAACAGGAACATAGCTCTAACAAGTTCATCAAACTTGACACCTTGAGCTGACAACTGACTGTAGATGGTGTTGAATTCATTCAGATGATTGGACATAGGTGTCCATTCTTTCATCTTCAAGTCAACAAGCTTCTTAAGCCAGTATACCTGTGAAGCTGCACTCTGTTTCTCATAAAGATCACTCAGCTTTGTCCATGCTTCATAAGCCAACATCTCGTCTGCTACATTGAAGTAAACACTTTCTGCCAAAGTCAGCAGAATGGTAGAAAGTCCCATTTCATCCATTTCGCTCCATTCATCTTCGTCCATATCTTCTGGTTTTATCCCCTTGAGCTTTATAGGTTTTATCTGCTTCTTTTGTACCAACACCTGCCAAATATGCTTCTTCCACAATGGGAAATTGGTTCCATCCAGCTTCTTGATATTGTAAAGAGCAGTGTCCTGTGATCCAGCCATAGCTACGCTTCACAGTAGTTTACTTTCCTGGGAAAAATTCGGCAGAGTTTCCCCTGTAAACTGACCTCTGAACCAATATCGACCTGTCAAATGAACCAAGAAAGCTTCAGATTCTGCAAAAATTTCGACAGAGTCTCCTACTCAAAAACAGACCAAAAAACAGCTCAAAAAACCATTGTCTCTCTAACACTGTAAGCTGTGGGTAAACTTGTCTTGCACCTGTACTGTCTCTCACTGTCCTGTAAGCATAGACTACGACAATTCCTCAAAGGCAGTAAAGCAAAGATGCAATCCCAACTGTTTAACTCACAGTCAATACATCCTAGCTGCCTATCTAAGGGTGCTTGAGGGATCGCTCCAAGACCTGTATCACCTAAAGGATCTCAACATTCGAGAATCCCCCAACTCAATAAAACCTCACTCGACCCTCAACAAAGGCTGCAGTAAATCTGACAATACATAGACTTCCCACAAAGTCATACATTCACAAATTTCCCACTGTATGTTGTAACCGCTGCGGTGGTTGTTTGCTGCATGACGCACAGCCAGGAAACCCTCAACAGACATACATCATCTCTGACAATACATCCCATGTGGAAGTACCTGCAATGTCAGGATGAAATCTGGAATATCCAGCAGCAAACACAAGCTACCTGATGAACTAGTGGATGTCGCCTACAGTATGTGTGTAGATGCGCCTCTGTCGTATGTGACACGCCTCCAGGAACTGTGAGCCGTCCTTCAATGTGTAGACAGCCACAAATCAGCACTCTGGGAGTGCCGATATCCTCAACCCCTGCAGCAGTCATAGGCCGAAACCCCAAATTTGCAGAGTCAGATCCGCACCCACCTAGACCACGTAGTCGAAAATGGCCTACGGAGAACTTTGTCGAAGCCGAACGGTGGCCGAGATGACCTCAGAATGAAATTCTGAGAACACCGAGCCCTTGGGCTCACCCACAAGATTTGGGGCCATGTCTTCACCTGTCGAATCTCACTTCAATCTGAGGAGGTGACTCTAGCTTCCTGCAATGTTGCCCCGAGCCTCGATCTGAGCTCTGATAGCAGTTGAAGGAGTACGAGTGGAAGTGCGACGCGAGAGAGAGTGCGAGAAGAAGAGCACGATGATATGGTGAAATTGCTCTATTGTAATGTGTAGAGCATAGTGAGTTCTTATTAGGTTTTTACAAAATAATATGTGTACATACCTGGCGGCCCGCCCACTTACCTAGGCGACCACATTGGGCTTTATACCCCAACGCAAAAGACTACCCATGTACTTAACTGCATGCTGCATGTGATTGGCTAGGGAGAGAGGGATCCAATGAGCTTGTAGCATGTGGAAAAGTTACAACTCGCCCCAAGCAAGCAAGGGGGTGCTAGGGGGATATACACCACACACACACTCATTTTGTAGAGCCATTCTCACTTGGTGAAAGTTGAGGAACACCATCTCCTTCTCCAAGCTTGTGATAAGTGAGACCCTACATCAACACCCTTAGCTATGGCATGCAAATCCAACCAAGAGCCATGCTTCAATGCTTAAGCTTTCCATCTTCTCCATCTCCATTATTATGCTATTATGTATTCTAGCAAGAAGAGTAATGATAAGTGAGAAACTATTTCTTTCTCCTATGAATTGTTTCTTCTTCCTCTTCCCTACCCTCATTCCCCACTAGCTCTCTCCACGTTTGAAGGTGTTTGAGGCCTTGGGACTGAGGCCTGGGATAGTTAGTGCTTTCTACAAGTTTATGTTATGCTTGTGATGCATGAAGCTTTCCATCTTCATTGCATCACATAGGTCACAAGGAACACAAAGATTGTATTGTACCAAGTCTCTCTTGATGAGAGGAACTATAATACAAATGCCTATTGGAGGGGGGACCGGCTCCATATGAATCCGGTCCTCAACTATTGTCATGTTCTCTAAACTCTCTCTCTTGCAAAAGTATTGTTCATGCCAAGTTAACTAAGTACCATGTTTATGTTGCTACCATCAATTAAGTTCACTCTCTATGCTCACAAAGTAGTCTCACAAAAGTGCTTCATCTAATTTCCTAATTCCGCTACTCTCAAAATTCATAGGCCATTTCCATTACCTTGGTATCAGAGCATTTGGTTTCTCTTTTCTTGCTTAAGAAGAGAGTTCCTTAAGTAGCCTATTAATGGTTGATGTTGTTAATTATAGTAGGATAAGTGGGACTGTGATCTATTATCGGTTTTGTTGAGCTCACTATGTGGGATATAGGGCACACCTCGGGAGATTTGGTCTTAATAATGGAGTCTTTTTAGACTTGCCTACGGCTTTACCATCATTGATCTATAAGAATTCCAAAAGGAGCTATCCCTCGGAAACTTTGCTATGTTAGACTCACTCCACTACTCTCTATAATTAACCAATTCGAACCCTGGGTGAGATACTTAAGTGCCTATCTTCAAAGGTTAAGAGGAGTAGAAACTAAGGTTTTGAATTGCCAAATCATACACTAAGTAAACAACTAAGTTTAATTAACATGGCTGACAATAACCAAGAGAGTAGAATGAACATTGATAACTTTGATTTTGGATATGAAGGTGTTAATGATGATGCCCCCATGTTTCTTAATTATCTTGTTATTAGGCTGACAATAACCAAGAGAGTAGAATGAACATTGATAACTTTGATTTTGCACATGAAGGTGTTAATGATGATGCCCCCATGTTTCTTAATTATCTTGCTATAGGCAACCCCTCTTTGCAAGCCAAAGTTACTCAACAACTTCGTGCTTATGGGATTTCCTTTCCTCTCAAAGAGGAGAGAGAGCTTAGGAGGCCTCTTGGTAATACCCCCAAAAGAAGACTCTCTCCCATACGAGAGGACGAATCCAAAGCACGAAAAAGTAATGACTCCCTAAGTTCCTCAAAAGATGTGGCTCCATGAAGATGGCGGTTTAGACGATCGCCAACTCCTCCCAAGAGGAAACGGTTAACCCATAGTCCTTCTCCTGGTCATTCCAAAAGGGAAGAGAGGAAACAAAGGAAGAAAAGGGGAAGAAAGAGGTCACCCTCTTCTCCTTCTTCTTCACCCTCCTCCTCTATCGATAAAATCTTTGTCTATTCTCCTAGAGAAAGGGGAGGACATCACAAATCTTACCCTGCACGGCAAAGGTCACAAAAGTTAAAGAAGTTCAAAGAGGGAGGAAAGAGTATCTCTTTTCTCACCTATGATGGCACCTTTGGTGCTACCGACAAAGTATTGGCCTTCACCCAACAATTTGATGCGGCCTTTGGAGACAAGGGCTTCACGGAGTCCTCCAAGCTACACCATGTAGCTATGCACTTCCAAAGATTGGATCGTCAATGGTGGGCTAGCCTTTGTGGCAATGGCGAAGCCCCAAAGACATGGAAAACTCTACGAGTTTCCATCATGAAGCAATTCCTTGCAAGCGATGCAAAGGAGAAAGTGCTCACCAAATGGTGGATTTTGAGGCTTCTCTCACATGAGTCTATCCACAAATATGTGGATAAGTTTTGGGATGTATATCTCAAGGCTATTGTATTTCAAAAGATAGAATTCACCAAGCGAAAGCAACAATTATGCGCGGTATTACCCAAAGATATGGCCGAGTATGTCAACTCTCAACGGCTTGATTCTATCACTGAAGTAATCCACCACACCATGGTTGCTTCGTACATCAATTTCCAACAAGGAGCTAGACGGAATGTCAAGCCCATGGAAAATAACGACAAAAGTGATCCCAAGAGGAAAACCAATGCCCAAAAATTCTTGCCAAGGCTATTCCAACAACAACAACAATCGATCCAAGGAGAAGGGAGTTTACAAAGGTAAATATAAACTCTCTCATAAAGAGCTAGAAGCTTTTAGTAAGGACCATAAATTTTTTAAGTATGGGGAGCAAGGCCATGGTTATCGTCCTTGCCCCAAGAGAATTGCCCGCAATGAGACTCCTAGAGCCTCTATGTTTGAAGCTCCAAAAGAGGATGCTCATTGCCAAGGATTTCTCCTTTCCTATGCTTGGTAAAAGATGCAAGAGCATGATGCCTTTATTTTGTTTGACCTCGTTCAACTCACAACTTCATATCCACAAAGTTGACCACTAAGCTAGGCATACAAGCCCATGAGATGGGAGATGCATTGAAAGCCAATGGATCTATCAAGGGACAAGACGTCTTAGTTACTTCCTTAATTGGAAAATTAAGGCTTCATGTCCAAAGCTATGTGGACAAAAAATATTTCTTCATCTCCCCTCTCAAACATGAGAATGTTATCGTTGGGGCACCATGGTTTAACCGCATGGCTCCCAACATGAATTTCCCTAAAAGGAGAATCTACTTCACCTTCAGGGAAAAGAGCATGTACATAGATGGTAATAAGTCGGGGAACACCATATCCTTGTAATAAAGGGAGTCAAGAGGAATTAGAGTTGTCTAATTTCCTAAATGGGTCCCAAGATGTTTTCATTGATGAAATCCCTATTGAGATGTCTCTAAAATGAGGGATGATGACCATGCAATTGAGCTCCTACCAGGAAGCTCACTACCTAACAAGCCTTCTTATCGATTTTCACAAGCTCAACATGAGGAGATCATGAGGCAAGTGCATGAATTGGTGGAAAAAGGGATGGTGAGGTCTAGCTCCTCTCATTTTGTTCACCATTGCTTTTAGTGCAAAAGAAAGACAACAGATATCACATGTGTGTCGACTATAGAGCACTAAATAAGATCATTATCAAAAATAGATTTCTCTTGCCGTGGGTAGAAGATCTATTTGATAAGTTACAAGTTTTGGCTTGACAAATGCTCCAGACGCATTCGAAGTCATCATGGACAAAAAAATTCAGGCCAGTCAAATTCTCTTGAGGAGTACAAGTGACACCTCGAGGTAATCTTTCAAGTTCTGAGAGAGAATAAGCTTTTCATTAATCAAAAGAAAAGTGATTTTTCCTACAAGAGATTCAATATTTAGGTCACATAATCTCTAAAGATGGCACTCGTATGGATGCAACAAAGTTAGAGGTAATAAAATGATGGTCTAATCCAAGGAATCTACAAGAGTTACAAAGCTTCATAGGTATGTGTGCATACTATAGATGCTTCACATAAAACAATGACTTTACAAAAAAAGAACGTTAAGTATTCATGGACTGCAAAAGTGCAAGAATCTTTTGAAGAAGCTTAAGGAGAATCTTATCTCTCAACGTGTGCTCACACTACTAGATCTATTAAAGCCATTTGAGGTCCAATGTGATGCTTGTGGTGATTGCCTTCGAGCTATTTTGCTTCAAAAAGGGCATGCCATAGCATATGAGCGTCAAAGACTCAGCTTCAATAAGTGAGTATTGGGAAAATACAAAAAAGAGATACTAGCTATTCTATATGCCCTAAGCACGTGGAAACACTATCTCTTGGGGACTCCATTTATCCTACAAATGGATCACAAAGCCTCAAGACCTTCATGACGCAAACCAAGCTCTCCAACAAACAAACGAGATGGGAAATTTTTCTTTTTCAATTTAAATTTCATATTGCTCACATTGCTAACAAGCACAATCAAGTGGTCGATGCAATTTCACAACGACCAAGGGTAAATGTGGTGTCTATAGAAACTCAAAATGATCTATCTTTATGATAGATGAGTATGCTACTGACAGAGACTTTAAGTATGTAATTACAGCCTTTGCATTAGGGAAGAGAAAAAAGAACCATTCACCTTGAAGGATGGTTGTCTTCCAAATGGCAATAGGCTATGTGTTACTCACCCATACAACAAGAAAGTCATGTATGAATCCCATACTTCTCTTTATGTGGGGCAAAGAGGGAATCCATAATCTACTCTTCAAGGAGTAGAAATGTATTTCTGTTGGTCTACCATGAAAATAATACATACAAGAGTATGTTTCAAAATGCGTGGTATACCAAAAGTTGAAATTTGATCGAGGGAAGAAACTTGGATTGTTTCAGGCGACAGGCTTAACAATAAAACACACTCTATGCCTATCAAAAAGACTATTAAGGCACATCAAATGGCAACCCTCTTCAGATCTCAAATTTTCAAGCATCATGGCTTTCCAACATCCATAGTGTCGGACAAAAATTCTAGAATGGCAAGTAATTTCTAGAAGGGTCTATTTTGGAATCTAAGAAGTAGATTAAATTTCTCTTCGGTCTATCATCCACAAACGGATGACCAAAGTGAGATAATTAATCTAATGATTCTTGAATCTACTAAAAGCCTATGTCATGGAAGTAGATCAACATTCTCAATGATAGAAGTACCTATCTCTTATAGAGTATACGTACAATGACATTGTATATACACCTATGGGAAAATCGCCTTTCGAGGTTAAAGAGGGAAGATCCAAAAGTCATTAAATTTCTAATATCTATACCAATCCAAATGATTTTCCCATATTAAATTGACCATTTAATGTTGGATTATAAACGGGAACAATGGTTAGAATATAGACATGTTCTTACGGATCTATCTCAACACGGAGCCAATGCTAAAGTGGCCCAAATGAGAGATGGTTTGTCAAAGACCAAGGTTAACTAATGGAGCTTAAAAGACATTAGGGTTAGCTTCATTAAAGACCTCCAATGGTTAGTGTTAAAAGTTCTTTGACCTTAAGCAAGCTAGGACTGAGCTTGAGGTGGGAACCCGACCTAAACTTGTCTTTGACCTTAAGCAAGCTAGGGATGTTCTTGAGGTGGGAACCCGACCTAAACTTGCCTTTGACCTTACGCAAGCTAGGGTTGAGCTTAAGGTGGGAACTCCACCTAAGGTTCTTGTCATGCTTGATGACTAAGGTGCTTGAGGTACTTGTCATACTTAATGAGGAAGTTGCTTGAGAAGCTTCCTATGCATGGGGGGTAAGATGCTTGAGTTAAAAAGAGACCCTACACCTTAATGAGGAAGTTGCTTGAGAAGCTTCCTATGCATGGGGGGTAAGATGCTTGAGTCAAAAAGAGACCCTACACACTTAATGAGGAAGGTGTTTGAGAAGCTTCCTATGCATAAAAGTCCCAAAGTTAGGGGAATCTTTGACCTAACCTGCCACTCACCCAAGGGGCACCCCTTTTTTAAAAGGGCACATGGGACACATGTCAGACTCTCACTAAGCTTAATCACATGGTGTGCTTGAATGCTATTGGTTGGGCTAAAGAGGAGTCCAATGAGCTTCTACTTCCATCCAACAATATCTAGATATTTTCAAGCTCTCTCTCTCTCTCTCTCTCTCTCTCTCTCTCTCTCTCTCTCTCTCTCTCTCTCTCTCTCTCTCTCTCTCTCTCTCTAAGGGGTAAGGAAGACACTTGTCAAAAGACTACCCATGTACTTGACTGCATGTTGCATGTGATTGGCTAGGGGGAGAGGGGTCCAATGAGCTTACAGCATGTGGAAAAGTTGCAACTCGCCCCAAGCAAGCAAGGGGGGTGCTAGGGGTATATACACCACACACACACTTATTTTGTAGAGCCATTCTCACTTGGTGAAAGTTGAGGAACACCACCTCCTTCTCCAAGCTTGTGAGAAGTGAGAGCCTACATCAACACTCTTGGCTATAGAATGAAAATCCAACCAAGAGCCATGCTTCAATGCTTAAGCTTGCCATCTTCTCCATCTCCATTACTATGCTATTATGTATGCTACCAAGAAGGGTAATGATAAGTGAGGAACTATTTCTTTCTTCTATTGAATGTTTCTTCTTCCTCTTCCCTACCCTCATTCCCCGCTAGCTCTCTCCACCTTTGAAGGTGTTTGAGGCCTTGGGACTGAGGCTTGCGAAGGTTAATGCTTTCTACAAGTTTATGTTATACTTGTGATGCATTAAGATTTCCATCTTCATTGCATCACGTAGGTCACAAGGAACACAAAGATTGTATTGTACCAAGTCTCTCTGGATGGGAGAAACTATAATACAAATGTCTATTGGAGGGGGGACCAGATCCATATGAATCCGGTCCTCAACTATTGTCATGTTCTCTAAACTCTCTCTCTTGCAAAAGTATTGTTCATGCCAAGTTAACTAAGTACCATGTTTATGTTGCTACCATCAATTAAGTTCACCCTCTATGCTCACAAAGTAATCTCACAAAAGTGCTTCATCTAATTTCCTAATTCCGCTACTCTCAAAGTTCATAGGCCATTTCCATTACATCATTTGTCCAGCAAAAGGCAAAAGAGCAACAACAACTTCAATCTCTCGAAAGCCTTCTTTGTTGCCTCTGCTCGCTCTACGCCCTCTTGTTCAGCCATGATCTCAACCAATTTGTGCATAGATATAAGATGGATTAAAATAGATGATTGAATTCTATTTATTGTCAGTAACAATTGCTATTTAAAGACAGAAAATAAGATGATACTTAAGTATTCAATGGCAGATACTAGACCAAGATAAAATTTCATGATAGTAAGAAACCAAGACAGGAGTTAGGTATAACAAAAGGAAAGAGGACACTCAACATTTTGAACAACATATACTATTTAAGGGGACAGTAAAAAACCAAGACAACAATCATGTGTAAGAAAAACCATGAGAACAACATTTTATAGTTAAACCATGATATAAAACAAAGAGAATCTTTTGATTTAAGTAAATACTTGATGGCTCATACAAAAAATCATTACAATGTGTTCAAATGTATCTACTATAATCATGATCTCAATGTACAGTAGAAACCTAGTATAAATAAAAAGCTGAGGATAGCTCTACTAGAGGCCATTGTGCCATAGTAGGATCAGTTCTCAAGGAGCAAAAAAACTTGAGGATCTCACGCAATGACTTTCTCCTCTCTGGTGCCAATACATAAATATGTTCTTTAACTTGAAATAGAATCTTATCCATGATCTCTATATCTGGAGGCGTCATGAGAAGCTGCTCCTTCCAGATCTTGTGGTCGTGCTTCAAAAACTCTTGTAGATGAAACAAAAGGTATCCTAGTGCATATGCATCGCTACTCCTCGTGTATGCACTACTATTTTGTGGATCCAAAAGCTATGGGGCAAGCCAAGGCCTCCTTCTTTTCTCTCTCTCTTTCCAAAGAATCCTCTCTGTAAGTAGAGCGGCATTATTATTTGCATCATGCACAAACGTGAGTGATTCATGTTGCTGGCCGACTTGTAGAAACAATCCCCAATAAATGATGTCAACTCGCACATGTGGATCTCTTGTGAAGTCGAGCATTATATTGAATGGGTGGAGATCTGTGTGTAGAATTCCCGCCATGTGGGTGGCATTCAATCCTTCTACAATGGTATGCGTAATATTTGTCATATTCATAATCCCCGCCCGTACTTGCGCATGTTGGCTCTCCGTCAAGGGATGATCAGGGACTAGGGCACTGCTCCATCCATCCTTGAGGTGATGAATAGTGCATATGAACTCCCCTCATGTAAATGGGAGTTTACACATGAAGTCCCCCAATGATGGGCCATTGTAAAAAGGAAATATATTGATCCAGGGGGCTTGCGATGTGAAGGCAATGCATGTGACTAAAGAAGGATGCATCACCTGCATGGATTTCTCTATCTGGAAGTTAATTTGCTTTTTTCTCTTCCTCCCCATTGTAGCATTTTGCACAATATGTAATGTGCTCAGGAAAAAAAGACACCCCTTTTATATGCACTCTTTGACATTCACCAAAGGCACCACTGCCTATGTGTTCTCCAAAATCCAATGTTTCGTGGGGTATTCCAAGCATATGCACCATCATAGAGTTGTAAGCTCTACGCATAGAGGAGCCTGCCCCACTAACATCTTGTCTCCCCCCTATCTTTGATGTAACATCTTGTTGACGCAGTATTGTAAGACGCCTCCAAAAGCATCTACTTGAGATGTATCGAGAAGATTTTGAAGGTAAGTCCCCGTCTATGATGGGAGCAAAAGTCTCTACATAGCTGGTGCTTTGTCTTTTTTACCCATCATAGACAGGGAGCCTACCTTCAAAATCTGCTCGTCGATACATCTCAAGCAACTGCTTTTGGAGGTGTCTTGCAACACCTCTAGATGTGACTTTTGGATTAATGTCAACATCATAATGGTAAATACTCGCATCGAGTTTGAGTTTAACAAGGAAAAGTTTTTCTCTTTACGAGAGCTCTCAATCTTAGACTTCCTGGATGTGGCCGTTTGGGTGCCACTAAAAGTGACTTTAATGTTGAAGGGATCTCTGTCTTGGTAGCCTCTTCTGCACCTTGGTTCACCTTCAGCAGGTGTATCAACTTCACTTGTCACAGCAGCAATCTCCTCCTTTGCATGTGATGATGAGGGCCCTCTTGACTCCAATGACAAACCTCTCAAACCTGGCAACAACACAGACATGGGCGGCGCAGGTATCCCCTTTAGTTTTTGTCTCCAACCCTCTAACCCTCCAAATTTACATACACCACTCGTATGCATGCAAATGTATACATTTTTTAATACAAATTTCTAGCTACCATGTATTACACAATGCACAAACATATGCATTCCTTTAGACAAATATGCATTTCTATTGTTTAATATTTCACACATTATAGTTGTACTATTCAGTAGACAACACAGAGTGAGACACGTTTTAGCCGCATTACCGACCAAGTGTCTCACCCATAAAACAACTATCTAGGCCGTGTTACCGACCTAGTGTTATACATATACATTAAAACAAACAAAAGTATAACACCATCTAGTCACGTTACCAACTAGGTGCCATACTATGCAAGAAAACAAGTTCATCTAACAGACAACACTATATATATTGGAAGTAGGGTTGCAGAGAAACACACACAGCTTGGAGAAGACGAAGGAAGCTCAAGGCACACAATAGAGAGTGTGTTACTTAGTATGCAATGGAAAGATAGCCCTAGAGTGATGGGCGTATATACAATGCTCGGGGGAAAAAACCTCCTAACGAGGGAAAAAATGCCCCGGCGGTCCTAGTGTGTTCACACACATCACTACCACATGTATATGGTAATAAATCCCCCCTGGAGTGATGCGGTGAATGAGAGCTGGCACATGAGTAAAGGGAAGTGCCATGCCCTGAGGACATGATCAGTCCACAAAGGGGAGTAAGCCCAAAGCTTTGTGGAAAGCTTCAAGCTTCTCACGAGACAATGCTTTTGTGAAAAGATCTACAAGGTTGTCCTGTGTTGGCACATAAGCCAAGCTAATCTCTCCTACTGAGAGCCTCTCCCTGACATAGTGGTAATGCACCCTATTGTGCTTTGTGCGAGCATGAAAAATTGGGTTTCTCGCAATTGCCAATGTGCTCTGACTGTCAGCGTAGATAGTGTTGGCAGTGTCCTGTCCAACACCCAAATTAGCCGTAAGGCGTCTGAGCCATACACACTCAACCGTAGCTGTGAAGACTGCCTTGTACTGAGCCTCACAACTCAAAGTGGCCACAGTAGGTTGCTTCTTGCTCAACCATGATATACATGAACTACCAAGCATGAAACAAAAACCACTTGTGAACACTCGTGTGTCAAAACAACGAGATCAATCTGAGTCCGAAAAATCATGTAAGTCTAGCGGCAATGATCCCCCCTTGGGATAAAACAAGCCAAGATGTAAAGTGCCACTAAGATAGCGGAAAATCCTCTTGACATCCTGCCAATGCTTAGACCCTGGGCTATGCATAAATCTGCTAACCTGTGAGACTGCAAACTGAATATCCGGCCTCGTGTTGCATACATAAATGAAGCAACCAACAGCAGTTTGGTAAAGAGTGACATTAGCAGGATCGCCAGCATCATGTAGACTCAACTTCAAACCTGTTTCCATGGGAGTGGCAATAGGTTTGTAATCCTCAAGTCCAAACTTACATAGCAATGTCTCTATGTAACTTTTCTGACACAAGGAAATACCACCATCACACTGCTTAAATTGTATGCCCAAATAATGATGCAACAACCCCAAATCTTTCATCATGAAATTAGCATTCAAATCAGCCTTAAATTCAGCAATATGTCTCTCATTTGGTCCAGTGATCAACAAATCATCTACCTAAAGAACCAATGAGAAGTAAATCACCCTCACACTTTACATACAATGTAGCCTTGTTTGACCAAATGAGTGTCAGCTTTCTCATACCAAGCATGAGGAGATTGCTTCAACCCATACAAAGCCTTCTTACATCTACACACTTTGTCCTCTTGTCCTTTTATGACAAAGCAGCGAGGCTGTGTTACATAAACTTCCTCAAATATGTCACCATTCAAGAAAGCAATAACAATGTCTGATTGATGTATATCCCAACCAAAATGAGCTGCCAATGCACATAGAAAACGCACGGTAGTCATACGACAAGTGGGAGCAAAGGTCTCTTCATAATCTATGCATTTTTGCTGTGCATAACCCTTTGCAACAAGTCGAGCCTTATGGCGATCGACATCACCATCCGGCTTGCGTTTCAACTTGTAAACCCACTTTGTACCAATGGCCTTTCTGCCAGGAGTCAAATCACATAAATTCAAGGTGTCATTTTCTATAAGTGCATCATATTCTGATTGCATGGAAGCCATCCAATTTTCTGAATTATGTGCTTCATCAAAAGACAGAGGCTCCTCAACATCATGTAAGCTAGACACAGCCAAAGCATAACAATCTAATGCATAAGATGCATGGCGAGAGCCTGAGGAGTACGACTAGACAGAGGTGCATCCAATTTACTGTCACGCAAAGTGTGCACCAGCCATTTTGGCATACCTCTAGCCTACTCATTTTTAGCCCTTTCCACATCAAGTACGTCATGTACATCTGCATAAGTAATAGGCTGATGTACAACATTTTCAGAAACCCCATAGGCTATACATTTGCCTCATTGGAACTTACATTCGTATTTCCACCACTGAAAAGAGGTAACAAAGTGTCATAAATGTCATGTGAGCTTACATTATTGTCTCTAGTACATGACAGCAAGGGCTGAACAGAATCTTCCACAAACACTACATCCTGTGAAACCAGAATACGCTTCGTTTGTGGATGATATAACCTGTAACCTTTGCTTTTAGCACTATAACCAACAAAAATACATTTGACAGCGTTATCATCCAATTTTTTGTGCTGTGTTTGTGCCACCAAAGCATATGCCAAACAGTCAAAAACACGCATGTGCTCAATAGAAGGCTTTCTATCATGCCATGCTTCATATGGAGTAATACACTGCAAATCTTTCATAGGAAACCTGTTAAGTACATAAGTGGCACACATGATGGCCTCAAGCCAAAAAGAATGCGGCAAAGCTTGACTTTTGACCATACATCGTGCCATTTCCTTCAGTGACCTGTTTTTCCTCTCAGCAACACCATTTTGCGGAGGTGTATAAGGCACTGTACATTGGTGTTTTATCCCACCACTAGCCAGAAATGCATTGAATTCATGAGACATATACTCCCCCCCTCGATCGGAACGGAGGGTGCCCATAGTACATTTTGAGACATTTTCAGCCATAGCCAAGAATTGTTTGAAGCACATAAAAACTTCGGACTTCGCTTTAAGCGGAAATACCCATGCATGCCTGGAGTAATCATCAATGAAAGTCACAAAGTACATGTAATTTCCCAAGGACGAAGTTTGCATCTTACCCAAAATACAACCTTCACAAACATGTTTGACAGGTGCTTCAAGAGGCGGCAAAGAAGCAACCATATTAGATCTTTGCAAACGCAGCAAACTGGCAAAATTCACATGACCAAAATGTTCATGCCAAAGTTTTGCATCTGAAATAGCCCTTGAATCTGCAACAACATTTGCAAAATTTTGTCCACACTTGTCATACAAAGTAAGCTTATACAGCCCACAGCACAAAAGGCCAGATGCAACAATTTCATCACCAAAATTGAGATCATGAACTGTACATCTGTCATCCATAAATTTGACTACAAGTCCAAGTCTAGCAAGTGCGGATATAGACAAGAGATTCTTCTTGATCCCAGGTACATAAAGTGCATCAACAAGTGTGAAGGAACTGCCATCTGGAGCAGTAAGCACAATCTTTCTAACTCCCTGAACCAGATAAGAGGCATTGTTGGCACAAGTGATTGAATTCCCATGAGGGACAGACTTGAGAGAGGTGAACAATTCATGATATGAGGTAATGTGCTTTGTAGCACCACTGTCGAAATACCACACATGTGAATCTGCAGCAACTGACAAGCATGCATCATGGACAGCATGATTGTAAGTGCACTCTGCACTAAAAGCCCATTCTACATCAACATCAGTATTACAGTCTCCTTTGACAGAAGACTCAACAATGGCTGCATTTGTAGTGGAACCCGCATTTGCAGTGGAACCACCCTCTTTCTTCTTTTCCTTTTTGGCCTTCAACTTAAGACACGACTTGATTAAGTGATCTTTAGCTTTACAATAATGGCAACACGTTTTCTTTTTGCCCTTATCACCAGAATTTCCAGACGAAGTCTTGCCAGTAGAAGCATTGGGAACATAAGTTTTTCCACTCGCAGCAAAACCACAAGAAGTGGCTGCATTGTTGTTACCACCTTTTCTTTGAGAAGCAATAAAAGCCTGTTCAACTGCACGCTGTCTAGTCCTGTTTTTTTTGGAAAGTGACTCTTGAAGCAACAATGTGCATAATGCATCAAACTTGGTCATAAGTCTCCAAGTACTAGCAAAAGTCTAGTAAGAAGACTGTAGAAGACTGTAAGGCACCTGTTATGCAAAAATCGGCACTCACTGAAATTTTGTACAAAATGACGAAATTGCCTGTGCAAACCTGCCTGTAGTGGAAACGGAGGCCGAAATGAGCCCGAATCAAAAATCTGAGTAGACTGTGCTATTCGAGCTTCCCCGAAATATTTGTCGACCTACAAACGCTCGTCAAACCTCACTGTAATCGAAGAAAGTGAGCAGGCGTGTAATGGAGCAGTTGGCGACTAAGCCCGGGAGGACATAACCTGCTCTAATACCAATTGTTGGAATTAGGGTTGCAAAGAAACACACACAGTTTGGAGAAGATGAAGGAAGCTCAAGGCACACAATAGAGAGTGTGTTACTTAGTGTGAAATGGAAAGATAGATAGACCTAGAGTGATGGGCGTATATACAATGCTCGGGGGCAAAAACCTCCTAAAGGAAAAAATGCCCCGGTGATCCTAGTGTGTTCACACACAACACTACCACATGTATATGGTAACAATATAGCCGCATTACCAACCAAGTGCCGACTAACTCTAACACACTGTGTAAGGACATTTTTTGTCCACGTTACCGACCAAATGCCCATACAATTGTATGAGGGGAAGGCAAGGTGACAACACCACAATGATACTCCTTTGCCGTGTTACTGAATGAGTACCAAAATGGTGTGTCATTACTTACCTAGGTACACTCACCTGCCTCGTTATCGACAAAGTTCCCAAAGGTAAGCACCATGTGAATAACGCATGGCCTTACGCACACACATCACACAGATCATAGTAGGCACAGACGCGCATTTTCCGCACATGCGACTGCACGTCAGTGCCTACACAACCACGCACGCACCCTCTCTCTTTTTACCTGCTCAGTGCTCACTCTCTCTGTCTCTCTGAGTGTAGAAAATGAATTCCCAAAGGACCCCTTGGGGGCCTTATATATATAAAATCTCGGGGGGTTCAGTATGTGTAAAACTACCATATCACGTTGTCGAGAAATTTGCGGTCTTGCTAGGAAAGCACCGAGCTTATGGCTGTGAAATTTTGTGAGAGAACTCAAAAAAAAACTATATGAAGGAGTTAAACCATAGATGCCATGAAGACTAGGGTTTGGAAGGAAGTGCAATCAAACAAGACCCACTCTTTCTCTCTTGCACTCACAGACACAAAGGAAGAACACAAAAGAGAGTGTCAAAACAACACAAAGATAAAAACATCAAGGCTATGGTCATATCGTATCATGGGTAATATGAAAGGGTTAATAGATGAGTTAATGGCATTCAATCTTGGCTGACCAAATAGGGTACGAATTGTTCTTTGGAGTTGTATTTTTGTGCTTACCATAATATATATATTTTGTCTAATGATTGGGATTAATTGTGTGTACAAATCCTCTTAGTTCATAGCAAGATAACTACGCCTACGTCAAAAGAAAAGTTATAGTCTATGAGAGGTAGTATGATGGGATCCGGTGATAGAAGTATTTCATTGAGCCTTTATGGGCCAAAGAGAAACACTATACGTTGTTGAAAGTGTATTTTACGGCTAATCCATACGTTAATTCTAATAGATCGTACAGAGTGAAAGCGATAGAAATTATCATCATGTGGATTATTCATCTAGGATAACTCTAGTATGTGCAAAATGTAGATATGAGAGAAGACAAGGGAAGAGAAGGGAAGAGAAGAGAAGAGAGTTTCCCTCCCAAGCCCTATTCTTGCCCGTAGGCAATAAGGATACTGCGGGGAGAGATGTACCTATAGCAAGGAGAACCTAAAATTTGTAGAGAGGATGAATTAATAAGAGTAAGAGAGATAGGTTTGGTTAAGGATATGAGATTAGATATATATATATATATATATATATGTTGGATTAAATATGAAAAAGAAAACAACAAGAAATCAAGAAAACATCAATGTAGAACACATCTTACTTGACAAACCCTTCGGCACCATTATTGATGGAGAGAGAAGAAGAGAGGAGAATTCAACTTTGATTGATACGCCAAGTCCAAGACCTTCTTTGATTAGAGTTGATCTTCCAAGGATAGCATGCAAGAATGGTTAGTCTTCCTCTAGGAGAAAGTATAGGCTTAGGCTTATGTTAATGGCTAAGTACAATTTGGCATTACTACTCACTCCCTCATGAATTCCTCTCATCAATGACTTGAATGCTTGAGTGGTTTTCAAGGAAGAAGAGGTCCCCTTGGATAGGTGAAGGGAACCCCCAAGGGTTTACACAAGAAGAGGAGAGCCAGTGTGAACAGAAACTGGAAAGGTTGGAAATGAGCTGTCCATGCATGATGTGGACAGATTGGGATCCAACATTTTTATCATATCTCCTCAACCGTGGCTCCAAATACAAAAATAAAAATATGGGTAGAAACTTCAGCTCATTACCTACGACTTCCTTTTTATATGAATTTTCCAATTCGTATTGGACCCTTGTGTAAAAAAATCATCAAAATAGGATACAGTTTTGGCAGCAAAAGTCTTCTTGTGGTCCCCTTAGCCTATACTTTTATTTGATTCCAATGGACACCTCATGCCATATGAAAACATGACATTGCTCCTTGACAAAGTTTTGTAATCATGCTTGCAATAATGCATTAAAATAAGTGTATCTTTGAAATCATTCCACTTAGTGTCCACTAGGATTTGATTCCCTCCTAGTAGCTATTTATAAAGAAATATAAGAGAAATATGAAAAATACATAGAATATATATAGATTGGAAATTACCCTAGATATAGGATCTAGATAGGGTGTGAGATAATAATGAGATGGTAGAAAGAAAGAATCAATGCTTTTTGCCCCAAGTTAAAGAGGCGGAGCTATTGACGCTTTTCCCATAGTACCTTTTGATGGTAAAGTAAAAATACGTTACCCTTGAGATAAATAATAGGATGAGATAGAAAGCTTATTTTTATACTTACATATGCATATGTACATTATAGAAAATATAATTATGTATCTAAAAAGTTACAAGATAGATCTTGTAGCATGCGTTCCCACTATGTACGTGTCACAGCACGACAACGTGCGTTCAAGACATGTTTGTAAAACCCTTATCTGTGAATTTTGTTGAGAATATAATGTACCCTTTTCTTTTAAAATCTGTAAGTTGATTCAAAATTTGAAAAAATAATGCCCTTCTGTATATATATTTCTGTAAGTCTCAAGAACTTTAAATACCCTTCTGTTGAACTCACGTCATAAGTTACATTTTTATTGGGTGACCTCCCTGGGTATAAAATATACCCCACCGAGGTTCATGATGACCCCGACGGAGCCCATCGAGGTAATTGCCTTGGGGGGCCCACCAGGGATATAAAAATATCGGCGAGGCTTTTGTGGGTTACCAGGTTACCAAAATCGGCTAAAATATCCACATGTGAACAAGTAAACATGTGAATAAGATGTTAACGTGAGTTATTACGACAAAAATCCTAGTGATCACGTTAATATACAATCCCTTGTCTTAAGCCCATACAATTGTGTTGATTCTCACTTCTTTGTCTTAGTGTAGGCAAGGGTCACATGTATCCTGTTGGTGTACAAAATGATGTAATTGAGTCCTTCATCCTCTTCTCCTCTTTCTTGGTGAGTATCTGAGGTGCTTTGGATAAGAGCAATTTTTCACTTTGTCCTTCTCTTGCCCATGTATTAGGGAGATGACCAATAGAATGCATTTCTTATGTTACCCCCAGAATATGCTGTACAATAATCGAATGGTCCCAAATGTTTTGTGCAACATTTTTGAAGATGTACATTGGATCGAAAAGATGATTAATCTTCAACTGTGCCAAATATGGAAGGTGAAAGAAAACGGAATACCTTGGATTCCTAGAGGTGGTGGACTCTCCATCCTATTCCAATAAGCTTTCCAATCACCTATAGTCATTGGGGGTGGGGGAAATCCCTTTGATAAGGCTACATACTTGGCATAATTAGGTTGTAGGAAAGGGTGATGGTTTTCATATACAACCTAGCTACTTGAGATGATCTGGTCTATTTGCTACAAATGATGGTCCACATTTTGGGCATGCATGATATTCAAAAGTTCTTAAACCTTGTAATAATGTAAAATAACACAATTAACAATTGCACATATATATGGAATATATTACGCATGCCATGAGCATAATTAAACATTCTCGAGACTAAGAAACTAACTTGAGCACTCGGAATATCCTGAATAGTCATGCCTATCCACATGAGAATTCCGTTGACCTCCGTATCATGCATTCAAATCTGGCAAGATACATCATACACTTAGATACCATGCCATAGAATATGTAGCTCATCAATAAAAGGCTTGAGATATACATCCATGTTCTAAATATATTTAAAAAGGGAGTTTATACATCAAATTTTGAAAAAAAAAATATAGATTTAAATATGAAAGGATACATTACATTCATTAAAACATTCATAGATAAGGGATTTCAAAATAGGCCTTAAATGCACGCGATGATATACTAGATTTCATACAGTGAACCCCTCGAGTTCTCGGATGAATAGACTAGAAGGAGAATCATATCTATTCTCAACAACAAGAGGTCTCATATTCAATGGTTGGGCTACAAGGGAAGCAATGGCTGAACGTAATGAAAAATGTTTTCTCCTTGGTAGTGTCCATAATTGTTGGTTGTAAGAATGCACACATAAAGCTTAAAGAAGAAGGATAAGCTCAAGAGCACACAACACAGGAAGTAGTATTGATAAGTGTTCAAGTACAATGATGAGTTAGCCCTATAATAATAGACGTATACACAATGCACGTGGGGAAAAACCTCCTAGTAAGGGAAAAAGTGCCATGATGGTCCTAAGTGTGTTCACACACATCACTACCTATAAATGGAAACAAATCCCTCCCCCCCTGGGAGTGATGGTGTGAATGAGAGCTAGCACTCATGTATGGGGAAGTGCCATGTCCTATGTACATCAATCCACAAAGGGAAGCAATCCCAAAGCATTACGAAAACCTCAAACTTCTCGCAAGAAAGAATCTTTGTGAAAAGATCAACAAGGTTGTCTTGTGTTGGCAGGCCAAGCTGATCTCTCCCACTGAGATTCTCTCCCTACCATAGTGATAATGCACCTCAGTGTGCTTTGTGCGAGCATGAAAAATTGGGTTTTTCGCATCTGTCACTGTGCTTTGATTATGAGTGAAGACAGTGGTGGTAGAATCCATTATCAAGTCAATCATAAGCGGTCTGAGCCAAACACACTCAATTGTAGCTTTGAAATCTCCCATGTACTTAGCTTCACAACTACATGTGTCCATAGTAGGCTACTTCTTACTCAATCAAGATATGCATGAGCTATTGAGCATGAAACAAAAACCACTTGTGGATACTCTTATGTCATAGCAACTAGCCCAATAAGAGTCCGAAAACGTCTGTAAATCTGGTGACAATGATTCTCCCATGGGATAAAATAACCCAAGATGTATGGTGCCACTCAAGTAGCGAGAGATCCCTTTAACTACCTTTCCTTCCAATGCTAAGACCTATGCATAAACCCGCTCAGTTTTGAGAAAAAAAAATATCAAGCCTCGTAATGCATACATAAATGAGGCATCCAATAGCTGTCTGATAGAGTGTGACATCAAAATGATCTCTAGCATCATGAAAACTAAGCTTTAAACCTATCTCTATAGGAGTAGTAATAGGCTTGTAGTCCTCAAGACGGAATCTACATAACAAAGTCTCAATATGCTATATTTGACATAAAGCAATACCTCCATCAAACTTCTTAAACTGTATCCCCAAATAATGATGCAAATGTCCCATATTTGACATCTCAAAGAGGCATGCAAATCAGCTTTAAAATCAACAATATGACTCTCATTTGGTCCTATGAGCAGCATGTCATCGACATAGAGAGCAATGATTAGATGTACATCATCCGCATGTTTTACATACAAAGTACTCTTAGTTGGACTATTCCGGTTGAAAACCATGTGTAGTCAAAGATGCATGAATCTTATCATACCAAGCTCATGGAGCTTGCTTTATATCCTACAAAGCCTTTTTTAACTTTCACACTTTGTTTTCCGGCCTTTTTTGAACAAAACCATGAGGCTGCATTACATTGAGGCATGCTTTTTTCTTGCGCAAGAACCCTCCCTTAGTTTGTCACACTCAAGCATTTCACATTCACCAAGATTAATTTTCCACTAGTTAAGTACTTTTCCCACTTGTTTTTTTAAAAGAATTTTTCCTTTTTTCCAATAGAAAAAGACATAAAATTTATTAAATATATTTATTAGTCTAGAGATAGCAATTCCTTTACTTTCTCTTATTTATTTTATACTCTCATATTTTTATAAGTATTTTCTTAAATCTTTTTTGTTCTCATTTGTGTATATCATAATATTCTTTCCATATTTTTCTAAAATCTAGCTCAATAGCTGCTGCTATTTCCTCCTATTAATATATTTGCAAATGATGCACACATTTAAGTTCTTATAAATCTTAGTCAATGCTCTATGAGAGAGCCACATGCACATGGAGGAGCCCATTCTTGGCTTAAGGAAAACCAAGCCAAGAGGGGGCCACCATAAGACTTTGGGGCTGGAAAAAGCCACCCGATTATGGTGAGTTTTTTGCGCATGCTTCCACTCAGAATTCTTGAAAGTTGTCTTCACAAAAAAATGTGGCTCGTGAGCTTAGCTTTCTGGGCATAACAAATAAGAAAGGAGACAGAAAATGGTTTCACATGGAAATCCAAAAGCCCTTAGAAGATGTGGTTGAAGAGGAGGAAGAAAGTGAGGAAGAGGAGTCCAGAGAGAGTTCTAGCTCTGAAGATGTCTCTGACAGTAACACTGAAAGTGAGGATGAAGCGAATGTGGCCTACTTACTTCTTGATGAAGACAGCTCAAAAGAAGTCTCATGTGTGGATCACGTTGAGGAGGAAGAAGGGTTCTCTAGTCCTTATGAGCAAATTGAAGAAGTGATGTAACCAAAAATGGAGCCAAATATTAAACAAGAAATGATAGACAATATGCTTTGTTTGGATTTGACAAAAGGGAAAAAGAAGTGATCTGACGCAACTTCCATTGTTGTCAAATAAGATGATGCGAGCGATGTTGATGTTGAGACCGGGGAAGAGAGTCAATGCTTGGCACGCCTGCACCAATTTAGCAAGGGCGTGCAGTGTAGTATTAAAAATGGTTTTTAAGATAAAAATTAAAAATCAAAAAATATGTTAAAAACACAATAAATCAAAAACAATTTTATATAACCTTTAAATATTGAGATCAAATATGTGAATTAGATAGAAATAAAATAAAATAAAGATAGAAGTATGAAATATTAATATATAATGAAAAAAATAACACAATAAAATTGGAGTACGACTAGACAGAGGTGCATCCAATTTACTGTCACACAAAGTGTGCACCAGCCATTATGGCATACCTCTAGCCTGCTCATTTTTAGCCCTTTCCACATCAAGTACATCATGTACATCTCCATCAGTAATAGGCTGATCTACAACATTTTCAGAAACCCCCATAGGCTGTACATTTGGCTCATTGGAACTTACATTCGTATTTCCACCACTGAAAAGAGGCAACAAAGTGTCATAAATGTCCTGTGAGCTTACATTACTGTCTATAGTACATGACAACAAGGGCTGAACAGAATCTTCCACAAACACTACATCCTGTGAAACCAGAATACGCTTCGTTTGCGGATGATATAACCTGTAACCTTTGCTTTCAGCACTATAACCAACAAAAATACATTTGACAGCCTTATCATCCAATTTTCTGCGTTGTGTTTGTGGCACCAAAGCATATGCCAAACAGTCAAAAACACGCATGTGCTCAGTAGAAGGCTTTCTATCATGCCATGCTTCATATGGAGTAATAGACTGCAAAGCTTTCGTAGGACACCTGTTAAGTACATAAGTGGCACACATGATGGCCTCAAGCCAAAAAGAATGCGGCAAAGCTTGACTTTTGACCATACATCGTGCCCTTTTCGTCAGTGACCTGATTTTCCTCTTAGCAACACCATTTTGCTGAGGTGTATAAGGCACTGTACATTGTTGTTTTATCCCACGACTAGCCAGAAATGCATTAAATTCATGAGACATATACTCCCCCCCTCGATTGGAACGGAGGGTGCCCATAGTACATTTCGAGACATTTTCAGCCATAGCCAGAAATTGTTTGAAGCACATAAAAACTTCGGACTTCGCTTTAAGCAGAAATACCCATGCATGCCTGGAGTAATCATCAATCAAAGTCACAAAGTACATGTAATTGCCCAAGGACGGAGTTTGCATGGGCCCACAAACATCACTATGCACAAGCTGCAACCTGCATGTTGCCTGAACTGAACCATCCTTTGGAAACTTAGAACGCTGCATCTTACCCAAAATACAGCATTCACAAACATGTTTGACAGGTGCTTCAAGAGGCGGCAAAGAAGCAACCATATCAGATTTCTGCAAACGTAGCAAACTGAAAAAAATCACATGACCAAAACGTGCATGCCAAAGTTTTGCATCTGAAATAGCCCTTGAATCTGCAACAACATTTGCAAAATTTTGTCCACACTTTTCATACAAAGTGAGCTTATACAGCCCATGGCACAAAAGGCTAGATGCAACAATTTCATCACCAAAACTGAGATCATGAACTGTACATCTGTCATCCACAAATTTGACTACAAGTCCAATTCTAGCAAGTGCGGATAGAGACAAGAGATTCTTCTTGATCCCAGGTAAATAAAGTGCATCAACAAGTGTGAAGGAACTGCCATTTGCAGCAGTAAGCACAATCTTTCCAACTCCCTAAACTGGATAAGAGGCATTGTTGGCACAAGTGACAGAATTCCCATGAGGGACAGACTCGAGAGAGATGAACAATTCACGATGTGAGGTAATGTGCGTTGTAGCACCACTGTCAAAATACCAGACATGTGAATCTACAGCAACTGACAAGCATGCATCATGGATAGCAGGATTGTAAGTGCACTCTGCGCTAAAAGCCCATTTTTCATCAACATCAGCATCACAATCTCCTTTCACAGAAGACTCAACAATGGCTGCATTTGTAGTGGAACCCGCATTTGCAGTGGAACCACCCTCTTTCTTCCTAGCCTCTTTGGCCTTTAACTTAGGACACGACTTGATCAAGTGATCATTAGCTTTACAATAACGGCAACGCATCTTCTTTTTGACCTTATCATCATAATTTCCAAACGAAGTGTTGCCAGCAGAAGCATTAGGAACAAAAGTTTTGCCACTCGCAGCAGAACCATAAGAAGTGGTTGCATTGCTATTACCACCCTTTCTTTGAGAAGCAATAAAGGCCTGTTCAACTGCACGCTGTCTAGTCCGGTTTTTTCTGGACAGTGACTCTTGCAACAGCAATGTGCATAATGCATCAAACTTGACAACTTCTGGATTTGCTTGGGTCATAAGTCTCCAAGTACTAGCAAAAGTATGGTACGAATCTGGTAAGGCATCAAGAACAGTCTGCACAAGGGAACTGTCTGAAATGACTTCTCCTATAGAAATAAGTTGCTCATTGATATCCTTGACACTAGCAAGGAAAGTGTCCATATCATCTTCCTCATGCATAATCTTCGACTCCAGCTCTTACGCAGCAAAGCAATTTTAGCCTCATTGCGACTTGCATAAAGACCAGCCAAAATATCCGAAGTCTGTTTTGTAGATTTTGCTGAACGGATGTGAGGAACAATTGTGTGCTTCACAAACAACACAATCAATGCATGAGCCTGCGCATCCTTAACATCCCAACTAGCTTGTTCTGCCGTAGGCAAAACAACTCTAACAGTTGCAATCCTTGCAGCAAGACCTGCAGCATCCTCTACGTCGCCTACATCCTGAGAACCAGGACGTACATCAATGCCCTGCACAATATTCTAGACGCTCTTTGACACAAGAACGTGTTGCATCATATAAGCCCACATAGGGTAGTTGTCCCCATCCAACCTGTCCTCAGCAGAAAACATCTTGAGCATATCTGTGTTGTTGTTGTCAGCGGGGGCATAGGCATAAGGAAAGGAGGAGCACTTGGGACAAGCATAGGGAGTTCTTTAGGAGGTATGTAGGTGAAGCTAGAAGTGCTAGTACCTCCATCAACCCTTGTGGATATGGGTACTCCCAAAAAGGTAAAGTCCTTTATGTTAGTTCCTACACTTGGTTCCACTCTAGTCAAACTTATCTAGGAAAACATAGTCCTATACACTTCCACATAAGTATTGGCAAAGACATATAATACGTCTTTCATGATGGTATGCTTATGAAAATAATCCCTCAGATAGAGGAATTTTGTACGTGCATCATCTCACTTATACAAGACCTTGGTGACATCATCTAAGAGGAATTTTTGACTCCAAATAGAATTTATCAGCCATAATCTTAGTTGTTCTGGTAGTGGGACTCTTCTTCTAAGATTCTTAACTCTTTAGGCATTGCATTGCCCATATTGTCTATGTCCTCAGGGTTCTTTACAATGAGGGACATGATCACATCCCTACCCATGTAGCAATCTCCTTGGTATTTAACCCATGGTGTTGGATCATAGTCTCAGGGATGATTCTCGACCTTGATGGAATAACGGTTAATAAAATCCTTGTACATCTTGGCATCATGACTGTTCACCATGAGGTAATGCATTGTATTCAAGCTGAGGTGCCCGTCCTAACGCGATCGCAGAAACCCATTGCTGGCGGATAACCTTTAGATAGTTGACTAGGCTTATAAGGGAAATCCAATGGACGACACCCCGAGCTTGCACCAAATCCATGGGGTACGAGCCAGAGAGAACGTAACCCAGTTCTACCTCGCATACGGAAACATGGTCACCTAAACAGTCATCTAATTCTCATCAACACTTTCAACCCCGCTCCGAATGCGGTGGGAAAGTGGAGATACTTCACCTTGGTTAAAGGTATGGTGCTTTTTCCCCGGTCTTTCATAGGCACAGTCACCATACTCCCCCCTAAGATGAGGGACTTAACCATGAGAGAAGATCTAAAGAAATCCTAACTTGTTGTTGGAAAGCACCGACTTATTGGATCCACCCGGCACTATGGAAGTGGTGTCACAGGACAACCAAATCCCCCACTTTCTACCCCACACTCACCCATAACTTAGCTAATTACTACCATATTTTTAGGACACTTAAAAAAATTGGTTCCTTTACTTTAATTTTTGAAAAATGTGATTTAAAATAGCCCTTCAAACAATGGAAGACAACATTTATCTTTGTCTATCATTTCAAGAAAACCTTTAAAAAGGGGGGAAAACATCAATTTTTTGTATTTACAAACGGGACCTCCCTCTTTGAAAAGAGTGGTCCACAAGCTTAGAAAAGCTAACATCATTCAAAATCTTAGAAAACCAATTGTCCAGCCTATAGTTGGATTATTCAATCCCATGCTTGGGCCCGTTGAGACGGCTACCAAGACTTAACAAAAAGACACAAAGGGACCCCCACCTAGCTAAATGTGATCCAATTCTTGCTGAGCATGGCTAAGGAAGTAAAGAGCTCCCAACCGATCACTCACGTTGAATGCCTTGAGAGTTGTGAGTGCCTAACTTTCGTTCATCAGGGGCATCCATTTGGAGACCAACATGATTCGATTAAAATTGACTTGATGGTTTAGTATCATAATAAAAGATAATTCCTAAAAAGGAGGATTTACTAAATATATTCTTTTCAACTTGAAATGCTATGAGGCAAATACCGTATCTCATTTGGTTTGAGAACCAAGTTTTCATAATCAGTGTTTTCTTTTCAGGTAAAAATAGAACTAGGGTCTTGTATGCAAATGTAAAAACTTAAAGAAACTTGCTCCTAAGGAGCCAACCTGGAGGGGTTCTTCTTCCATCATTGTCGAGGGATCCTCAACCCTCATAAGGGGATTTTGACTTGGTCTAGTCTGGTTATAGGCTAACCCACTACGAGTTCGCTTCAGGACCATCTCAGCTAAATTAAAACTTTTAGAAAAGACTAAGCGATGTGAGAACACTTTTGCTTATTGTACTGTCAAAAGCCAATCTTAGAGGTTAAAAATTTGAGTAAAATATACCTTAAAATTTTAATCATATTGAGTTTAACTTGAAGATACACTATCTCTCTTACTCAACTAGTTTTGTCTCCTTCTCTTTCTAGATTTTTAAGGACTTAGAATTTTATTTTTCACATTTTAGTTCGGTAGTATGTTAAGAAACATGGGAAGGGGGGGGGACCTCTATCTTAGAGGGAATTTCCTAGTTTAATTTAGAGATACATTATCTCTCTAAGAATAGCAAGAAAATAGAGAATTTACATCTTCTCTCTAGCTTTACCATGCACATAGAAATCAAACCCCAAATCTTGCACCTTCTCTCTAGCTTTACCATGCATACAGAGATCAAACCCTAAATCTAACATGATAACAACATAAAATTACATGAGATCCACCTTTGCACCAGAGGATTCATCAAATGAATTTAGTTACTATCCTATCTCTCTAGAAATAACTAAAAAACAGGATTTTTATACCTTCTCTCTAACTTTACCATGCATACATAGACCAAACCCTAAATCTAACATGATAACAACATAAAATTACATAAGATCCACCTCTGCACTAGAGGGATTAAATGAATTTAGCTCATATCTTATCTCTCTAGATATAGCAAAAAAATAGAGTTTTTATACCTTCTCTCTAACTTTACCATGCATATAGAGATCAAACCCTAAATCTAACATAATATCAACATAAAATTACATAGTATCAACCTCTTCACTAGAGTGATTCATAAAATGAATCTAGCTACTACCCTATCTCTCTAGATATAGCTAAAAAATAGGAATTTTATACCTTCTCTCTAATTTACCATGCATATAGAGATCATACCCTAAATCTAACATGATATAAAAATAAAATTACATAAGAACAACCTTTGAACTAGAGTAAAAAATATGAATTTTACACCTTCTTTCTAGCTTTACCATGCATACAGAGATCAAACCCTAAATTGAACATGATAGCAACATAAAATTACATAAGATCAACCTCTGCACTAGAGTGATTCATCAAATGAATTTAGCTACTACCCTATCTCTCTAGAAATAGCTAAAAATAGGATTTTTACATCTTCTTTCTAGCTTTACGATGGATACAGAGATCAAACCCTAAATA
The DNA here is from genome assembly GCF_014529385.1 of Adiantum capillus-veneris. Lineage (NCBI taxonomy): Eukaryota > Viridiplantae > Streptophyta > Polypodiopsida > Polypodiales > Pteridaceae > Adiantum > Adiantum capillus-veneris. The sequence continues at coordinate 67,580,019 of NC_140952.1, forward strand.
TAACATGATATCAACATAAAATTACATAATATAAACCTCTACAAGAGAGGTATTCATCAAATAAACTTAGCTACTACCATATCTCTCTAGAAGTATCTAAAAAATAGGTTTTTATACCTTCTCTCTAAATTTACCATGCATACAAGGACCAAACCCTAAATCTAACATAATAGCAACATAAAATTACATATTATCAACCTGTGCACCAGAGGGATTCATCAAATAAGTTAAGCTACTGCCCTATCTCTCTAGAAATAGTAAAAAAGATAGGATTACTACACCTTCTCTCTAACTTTACCATGCATACAGAGAACAACCCTAAATCAAACATGATAATAACATAAAATTACATAATATAAACCTCTACAGTAGAGGGATTCATCAAATAAATTTAGCTACTACCATATCTCTCTAAAAATATCTAAAAAATAGGTTTATACCTTCTCTCTAGGTTTACCATGCATAAAGAGAACAAAATCTAAATAACACATGATAATAACAAAAAATACATACGATCCACCTCTATACAAGAGTGATTCATCAATTTAATTGAACCCCTATCCTATCTCTCTAGAAATAGCTCAAAAATAGAAATAAACTACTTTTTTAGCACTTTTCTCTAAATAATTCTTAATAGAGTCATAATTAAATTAAAACTATATACCATATTGAACCCTTTTTTAAGATCTTGTAAAAAAAGAATCTCTGTACTTACCCTATCTCTCTAGAAAACCTATAAAAATAGAGAAAAATTTACTTTTTAAACACTTTTCTCTCAATAACTCTTAATAGGGTCCTAATTAAAATTGATATTATTGAATTATAATCCCTAATGAACCTCTATTCAAGATCCTTTAGGTGAATAATCTCTGCACGTATCCTATCTCTCTAAAAAGAGTCAAAAATCACTAAAAACCATCTCTCTCTAGATTTAAGAGGGGGTAAGGGTATAGGTGAAGGGGGGAAGCTTGCATATAGAGAATTACAATAAAAGACCAGAAAGTGAATTCTCATTGATTATGATTGCATGAGGTTAAGCATAAAACCTAATTACCTCTCTCTAGGATTAGAATAAATCCCTAGAAATGGAGGAATTAGGGTTAGGGTTAGTGCTACGGAAGCTTGGGAAAGATGAGAGTACCTTGTAGGCTTGAAGAGGAAACTTTCCACACTTGAAATGCTAACCAAATGAGCCGTCAAGCCAGCTTTTTGTGGTTACAAAAGTGATGAATAGGCAAACATAGACTCTCTAATCTAGGAACACCATCCCTCTAGTTGTCCTGCTATTTTTAGTGACTCGCCGCACGGTGGACACTTGAAACATAGCTTGCACACAACACATATAGATCAAATGTAGTGGAGGTACCCAATTAGTGCTTGGAGGTGGATATAAGGTTTGTGAGACACTATGGAGTCTATGAAGAGTGCGAAGAAGCTAAACACACACTCACTACTACAAGGAACTATGGCACTCCACATTCGCAACAAGTCTTTCCTATGACCATACACATGGATTTCGGGTGAGAAAATGATGTGGAAATGACACAAAAATTTATGAGTCCCCGCGGATGATGCTAAAGAAAAAAACTATGTAGATGGAGCATCAATATGGTCATGCAAATGGTTACAATCCTATCTATACCAAGGCAACGAAAACATGATTTTTGATGTGGGAATGCACTAGCAACGTGTGGAGACACTTCCTGTATACTCACATATGTAGAAGAACAACAAATTCACACTTAAATCACTCGAATTATATTACTAATCAAAAAATAAAGTAAGCATAAATTGCACAAATTGACGCACAAGGGAAGTACTTACAATCAATTACTACTTCAGTATGTGGCCCCGATTTTGTAAGCATGTCAAACTGTAGGGAATCTGAGGAGATGCGCTCTTCAAAACCAAAGCAAAAGGCATGGTAGGTGTTGCAATGAGCGCGGGGAGGTGGTGACAGTTGGGGCGCCTCATGATGGCCAGGTTGCGCATGAGGGCTCTCTCTCTCTCTCTCTCTCTCTCTCTCTCTCTCTCTCTCTCTCTCTCTCTCTCTCTCTCTCTCTCTCTCTCTCTCTCTCTCTCTCTCTCTCTCTCTCGGATTGGTCTGCACGAATGTTGTGAGTGCTGATGACGGGATGAGCGGGGCAACAGTTTGATTCGTGCAACTGTTGCAGCATAGCTCGGATGCTGCGTGCTCCCTCTCTCTCTCTCTGTCCGTATGCTTTGTCTCTTGATAGTGCCCGATGGGAAGTGGCAAGGGCAGGAGGTGCGGAGGTGGTCAGGGCATGCATCGTGATGCAGCGCAAGGCAGCAGAAGGATAAACAATTGCAGGGGTCTCGGCCACAAGTTGTAGAGGATGTAGGGGCGAGGGCATGCACATGGGAGAGGTTGCAGGCTAGGAACTCAAGCGGAAAGGGGAGACGTGAACAAACATCGCAATGGAGGCATTGGGGCAGCTGTTGACGAAGCTTGTTGCAAGGGACATTGTGGGGGCATTGAGGGAGCTCGTGAAGAGAGTTTTCCTTTATAGGTGGCTGGTGGCGGGTCCAGCAGTGGGAGATGGAGATCGGCCAGTGGTCAAAGGTCGTAGCAACCCCATGCAGAGAGGGAGAGATAGAAAACAGACGACTTGGCGTGTGCATCGCATCCAGCTCAGAGATTGGATTCAATAGTTAAGGTCTACGCGAATCTGGGAAACAAATTAATTAATGAAATGGATTCGACCTAGTATGAAATGGAAAGGTACAATGAGCCCTACAATAACCCACCATAGCAAGAGAAGGAGAAGAAGAAGAAGAAGAAGAAGAGGATTTTAACGTTATAGGAAACTATCCCAAGAGACCTCAAAGACCTATCTGATGAGAGTTGAACTCAACACCTTTTATTCAAGAGGAAAATGGCATAACCAATCTACCACACTTGGGTGATAAAAAGGTTATACCATTTTCTTACAATGGAATGGTACAATGAGCCCTACAATAACCCACCATAGCAAGAGAAGGAGAAGAAGAAGAAGAAGAAGAAGAAGAAGATTTTAACGTTATAGGAAACTATCCCAAGAGATAAGAACCCAAGAACCTTTGCTTATCCTCTTCTCTTGACACCTATTATCTGTAGTGAGAGAGTTTGAGATTGAGATAGTGCTTATGCTACTACATGGTCTTCTTGGCACACTAATGGTGAGGTTAGTTGGGGACTGTGTAGAGCAACCTCTAGAACTTCTTGGGCGGGAAGAAGACGAAGCCATAGCTATAATGGAGGGCGAATAAGTTTTGAAAGCCTTACATAAAGGTAGTGGATATCTTTTAATGAAGGGAGAGAGTTAGCTATCAATCAGTAGTTAGGTTTCAGCAACTTGACGGCTACTGGCAGTGGGCCCTACTTTGTGAGATGAGGAAGTTACCTTACGAAAATGAGACAAATCTCGATATTTAAAAATGGTTTCTTTCATTTTTGTGATATTTTGTGATCCCGCATGCAGGAAATGGAACATGGGCTCTACTAGATATATAGGAAACGTGAAGCCTTCTTACCCTTGTCTTTTAGGAGACATGCTCCTTTGGGAGAACCTTACGAATTGAGCTATGGCGGACGTGTTGCGACTGTCTGTGTTGCTGTTTAGCAACGGTGATGATAATGTCATGTTGTTGGCGGAGGTTCTGCTACTGCAGATATCGGTTATGCTGGGTAGTATAGTGGTCACATGGGCCATGGGCATTGGCCCTTGGCTAACATGGTTGATGATGGTGGGCATGTTGGCCTACGAGCTCTGATTGGTGATGATGATGATGGATGAAAGGTTTCCATAGCCTTAGGGCTGGTTCCCACCATGCAGTTTCACACTAAAAATTGGGGTGCCCAGTTGTCCGGGTAGAAAGAAATGGAAAAGCCCCTCTTTTGGGGAGGAAAAGAAAATTCATTGTAAAAAAGCTTTTTTTTAGAACTTTAGGGAGGGGGGGGGGGGGGGGGGCACCCCTTTCCTAGGAAAAGAAAAAGAGAAGTAAGAGGCGGTTTATTTGTACCAAGGGACAGAAATAGAAAGAAGCATAGGTGGATGAGGGAGAAGAAAAGAGAGATTCTTACTGCTTAATGGGGATGTCAAACCCCTACACATGTGATGGACCTGGCACCTAAATATGGAAAGAAAGTGAGGGTAAATGATGCTAAGTTGGGAAGTTTCCTACACACATGTACTTGCCATAGTTGGTTTTGAAAAGTCAACATGCAACAATAAAAGTTCACCTTATAGTTGTGGAAAGTCAATGCAAGAGGATTTCAAGCAAGGAAAGTCTACATTTCAAGGTGGAAAGTCCCCAACCTTTTTGGAGAGCACCTACCTGCCTATATGAGCCCATATACTTTCCCTCATTAGCCACATCCTACCATGTATAGCTAACCTTCCCTCTCTCCTATATATGCCCCTCTCTTGTGCATACTTATTGTCTTTGGATCAATGAAATGAGTCCTATGACCCACAGAGTGTGTGTTTATGTGTTGTTGATGGGGAATTGATAAGAAACCCCAAAGTTTTGTAATCAAGTTGATGGTGTTTTGAGCGTACGTGTTGTGCATCTTGTGGGGCTGAGGCTTTGCCCTTCTACAAAGCCATCTTTGTGAGAGTATGTATGCTATGTGTTGGCAATTGAATTGAGAGAGATGAGTGAAAGAGTGAGCCATGAGGGCTATGTGTTGAGATGTTTGAGTGCTATGTGTTTGTGAGCTTGGGATCTATGTGCATGCATGACAATTGAGGTATGGGGTTGAATAAGTGGTGTGTCCTACTCCCTTTGATCATGGCCTTTGTACAAGCTTTGCAAGTTCTCATTTTTTTAGGTATCTAGGCTCTATGAGGCCATACTTGTGTTTGTTTGTGTGGATATATGAGATATCACACTCCATATTTACTCTACCCCCCCCTTAAAAATTGCTTATCGTGTGGAAAGCCTATGTAAGAAGGGCCTAGTCCCTTGTGTGTGTGCAGGTGGTGGTGTTTTGTGAGATTGTGTGCAATTGAGAGAGGGTAGTTGAAGGTGTGTTTGGTGATTGTGTGAGCGAGTTTTGATTAAAGGTCCAATCCCTTAGGTTAGTGGTGCCCCTGTTCCTCGATTGGGTGAGGCTTTTCCAAGCTTCCGGGTGGACAGATAGAGGCATTCCCTGTCAGAATTTTCCCCTGACAATGGCTTACCCAGTGCTTCCCACATGTCATAACTTAACGAATTAACATTTGCTGCCATATCTATAAAGGCACATTGGGGTGATCTTTGTTCACCAATCTCTATAAGGATGCACATAATCCATGCTTTCTTCTGTAATGTGGCTAGTTTATTGACAATGACGTGGTGCTTTGTGATTCACATTAGTTTTGGCCCCTCTAGTAAGCATTGTTTGCTAACGTTCACGTTCCTTTGGTTCAAGTAAGGCCTCTTCAATCATTTTTTTTCACTTTTTCCTTATGTTCCTTGGCATTATGGATTTGTTGTAGCATCTCAATTGTTAAGGGTTCATGGTACTTCTAAAGTTGACAACCATAGATCCAGCGACTATGCATGTGCTCCATTTTGGGGCCACAAAAACTTGAAACAACATTGCATGAGACCTTGGGGGTTTTTTAGCACATCTAAGGAATTCCCTAACATAAGCATGTATATCCAACTACATCATAGGCCACCATACCCCTAACCACAATACTCATTTTATTGTCTGAGTAGCAGCCATGTGAAGGCTACCCATTGGCTCATGAACAGACTGTAAGTAATATGATTGCTCATTGGGATCAATACATAATTGCAATTATCTATCCCTGCCTTGTTGGTACAATATCTTTGTGATCATTGCCAATCATGCAGTGGTTTGTATCAACTCTGTCTTTTCACTTTTAGTGGCATTAGGATACCCAATTTTCCTATTATCAACAACGAAATTAGATTCTCACTCCATTTTGGGATCATCTAATGTTGAAAAGATAGGCATTTGTTAAATCATCATCCACTCCCTTAGGCTATTTACCACTTAGTAGGCATGGAAAATGGGCTACCTGCTAATGTGTCATTCCCCTCTTTACCACAATTGTGAAGTCAAACTCAAGAAAGATGATAAACCACCTTACATAGCATCTAATACTATAGGGTTTATTTACCAAATACAAAAGCCCTTGGTGATCAGTAAATAATAAAAATTTGTTAGCTAAGAGATAGTGTTGAAATTTTTTTACAACATATATCATTCCTAAGCCTTCTCTCTCCATGGTTGTATAATTTCTCTCCGCACTATTGAGTTGTCTACTTGCATAAGAAATAGAAAAATTCATATTCTTTTCTCTATGTTGTGCCAAAATAGCACATATGGAGAAATTTAATGCGTCAATGTACACATGAAAGATCACATGTCAATCTAGTGAGTTTAATATTAGAGTGGTTGTAAGAAAATCTTTTAATTTTGTAACAAAATCCTCACATTCCTCCATCCAATAAAAGACTATAATGAGATCATACAAGGGTTTAACACAATGACTACATATATGTAAATGAAACACCGATAATATCCAGAGTGTCCCATGAACCCTTGCACCTGTTTTAGCATTCTAAGGTTATGGGAATTCCACAATTACCTTAATTTTTCAAGAGCGGTGGAGATGCCTTTCTTGGACACTATATGCCCAAGTATTTTGCCTTGTCTGACCATGAAGACACACTTATTAGGGTTAAGATAGATCCCTTAAGTTCTACACTTCTCAAAGACCAAGATGAGATATGAAACATGTTCTTACCTCTTGCTTGAATGAATGCACAAATCATCCATATATACCTCTAAGAAATCCCAAAGGTATTCTTTAAAGGCATGACTCATAAGACTTTGAAATGTGGTAGGTGCATTAGTCAACCCAAAGGGCATGACTCTGTATGCAAATATGCCCCCCCACTCAGTTGAAAAAGTAGTTTTATGTTGATCTTGAGGGTGCATGGAGACTTGGTTATAACCAGATAACTCGTCTAGGAAGCTATACGTCTCCTTTCTTGCTACTCTTTTAAGTACATGATCAGTGATAGAGGAACGGGATAGTTATCTCAAATTTTTGCGGCATTCACCTTTTTGAGATTGACACAAACTCGTAGTTTTCCATTTTTCTAAGGAGCCACCACAATCAGGGATACCCAGTCCGTACGTTCAATCTTATAGATGAATTCTGCATCCTTCCATTTGTCTATCTCCTCCTTTATCATTTTAGCAAAGTTATCATTGTAAGCGTAAGGTCTTTGTCTACTTGGCCTGGCATTTGCTTTGATAGGAATAGTTTAGTGACAAATGTCAGGATCAACCCCTTTCAAATCCTTGTAGGACCAAGAAAACACATCTTTGTACTCCATTAGCATTTTGATAAGAATTTAATCTTCTTTTGGATCCAAATCGGTACCAATCCATGCTGGTCTAGGTTCCTCATTCTCATCCGCTAAATCTACCTTCTTGGCATTTTCTGGTCCATCATAAGATTCTCTTGGTTGTTGTGGAGCCCTCATAGGTTGCTAGAACACCACCTTTTTGTCCTAGATAGTGTATTTTTAGAAATGGGATGGCACATTCACAACATCTCCACTTTCCCATCACTCTCCATTTCTACCGTCCACACTTCCTTAACCCTTCTTTTGTGTTCATTGTATTTCACTTTGGATTCCAACTTAGTCATTTGTGGGTTCTTAGCCTTTTCATTCCATTTCAATCCACATGAGTTCAACTCTTGATTTTCTTTTGGTTTCCTTGTGGTTTTTAATCTTATCTCCCGTTCAATTTTGTGTGATATGTAGCACCCAATTACTTTATCTTTTGCACAATCTATTGCATTAACCTTGAATAGGTAGCGCGTTTTCCCTCTAAAGTTTGGTATTTTTCTCATTTTTTGACTTTTTGTATGACCCTGGTGCACCCTTCTTTTGTCCTTGTTTTGTCATGAACATAGTCAGGTATCTTTATATCCTTTCTGCCTCGTATTTTAAGTACCACAAGCTCAAACTCTTCGAATTCATTTGAGGCATCATAAAATACTTGATCCTCAGGCTCCTTGTCTCCTTTATCAATCCTTGATTCTCTTTGTACATCACAAAAAGACACCTTATCTTGAATCCTCAAGTGTTTCAGGTTCTTTATAACCTAAAGACTATCTTATGTGATTTTTTTTTCTCGCTCATCTGTCTGGCTAAGTATTTTGTTTGCTTCCTTATTAGCTTCTAGCACCACTTGGACCATGTGGATAGGTATCATATCTCTCCCTTTCTCATCGCACAAAAAGTAAGAGTAACTTCAAATACACATACATCCACTGTGGCCAGAACCTCTATCCAGCCTATTGGCTCAAATTGTTTCTCTAGAAAGGGCTATATGTCTCATATCGCTTTTGATTGGGTTCGTTCTCATCATTAATTTAATAGTCTAAGGCTCCACACATCCATAGACATGCTTGATAATTCATCCATGATGGTATAAAAAATTTCCATGTCACAATGGCTGACAAGTCTTCCACTCAGGTTTTAGCTTTATCTCGATAAGGGTGATCTACTAAGTTGATCCTTGTGATTGCATCCTTGTGCCATAAGTAGATGTAATTGAATCCCTTGAACCATTTTTAGCCACCGTATAAACAGTCGCCCAAGGTTGATTTCGTAATTCGGGCTTTTCCCAAAATCTACTACAACAAATGTGTGCTCATATTCCACTCCACACGAGGTAGCGACCACCTCATATTCCACTCCACATAAGGTAACTACCACCTTTTCTAGCAATCCTATAGGTATTTCTATGTACCCATCATCAAATTGAAGCCTCATTCTGTTCTTCCTTAGGGTTGATCGTCCCCACTGCTCCCATATATTTTTGGTAGCAATAGCCACTCCTGCTCCATTGTCCAATATTGCTAATGTATAATGACCACCAAATTCCACTAGAGCAGTCATATTGCTATCATATCCCTCACAAGATTCCCCAATTTCATTGATAGGAATGGGTTCATACTTTTTTCTTGCTTTCGTTCCACTCAATGCTTGGTCTGTATTGGCTATAGGGATTTGAATTCCTAAAATCTTCAAATGTTTTCCCACATCCTTCCACAATTCTGGTCACACCTTCAATACATTAACTAGTGGCAATGTGCACTTGATGGGTGTTGACATAAGTGTAGATAAGTTTACTACATTTGTAGTAGTAGCTGGGAGTAGGTTCTTGAAAGAAGGAAGTCTCATCACCCCTGACTTGGATTCTAATCCCCTTTGTATGAAGGTAAGGTTTTTAGAGTATTGGCTTTAATCGCATCCAACTTTTTTGACCCTACATCCCCATAATCAGATTTCATTTCTAATTCCAACATTTTTTTAATCAAAATTTATTTCTTCCAATGGTGGTATATGAGTTTCTTCCATTTTATTTCTGGTCTTGGGCTGCATTGGTTCTTCCTTTTTATTATCGCTTGATAGTTTCTCTTTTTTTTTTTTGCCCATCTTGCTTTCTAGCTTTCCAACTATTTTTGTTAGTTTTAGTCTCTTCTCTAGGGGTCCCTTCAGTTTCTTCAACACCCTCGGCACATACTTGTGCCCTAGCTTAAGCTCTAGCTATCACTTTGATAGGGACAACTTTTTCCGATCCTATTAAACTGGACTCAAGTGATGGTATTATCTCAATGTAATTAAGTGTTTCCTTGGATGCCCCCTCTAGTTTTGATGGACAATAACACACTAAATGGGTGACTCCACATTTAGCACAATATCTTAAGAAGGGCAATAAAATTGATCCAGTAGGAACATAGTCCTTTGGGTAGAAACAATCTCTAACCCAATGGTTTTCTTTACATTGGTAACATGGGCTTGTTGGTGCTCTTTGAGGTGCAACCTTATACTGTCTTTGTCACGTTCCTACAAGTCTACCTCCTCCATTTGTTATGAACCATAAAGTATTATGATCCATTTGGTACTAGCCTTCTGGTGTTACTGACGATGTCTCTGAGAGTCCAACCAGGGTTGACCTTGACGGAACATCTTCTAATTCATCTCCATAATGGCTGATAGGGACTAAAGCGCCATCACAAGCAAAGTCTTTTGGTTGCAAGAATCACCAAATTATGAGTTTTTGATGCTCCAATGATGTCGTTTGTGCCCTATGTGCAAAATACAATAGGATAAAAACTTGTATCATTTTTGGCTTTTGGGCCACCCAATCTTCCGGGTGCAAAACGGAGGTCTTCTCGTCACTTCTAGAAAACCTCGACCACAAACTATTTGGTGCACGATGTCTTCTTGACTTTGTAGAGTAGCTTATGTCCTTGAAAGCGATAAAAAATATTTCTAGATCAGAGTTCCAAAGCAAAAGTTATGGAAATTTCAAAGAAAGTAAATATTTATGCTATTTTCTGCAAAATATGTCAACATGTACAATATTGTTTGGAGTGATTACTAGCTTCAAAACATGTCCTAGGACCTTAATAACATGCTAGGTATGCATCATATATCATCTGACATGCAAATTAGGTAGTTTGAAAAAAAACAACAAAAAGTCTGCCAGCATAGATTCAGTCACAACTTGGCATGTTTTTTGCATTTTTGCAAGTCCAAGTTGATATTTGAGCTCAGGGAACCATTTGGCTCAACCTGCATACCATGAAATGCTCACTACATCACTATCTTCTCTCTAGATTGCAAATCGACACCTGAAAATCGATAGGTCCAAATGGGCTAAGATTTATATCAGAGCTTATCCTTGATCTGCTGATCACCGCTCTATGATCAGATTCTCAAATTGAAATTTTCTCTCCCTGCTAGAGCTCAAAATCGACAGTTGTCTGTCGATTTTCAGACCAGAGTAATGAAAAATTCATGTTTTAGGTCCAGTAGGCTTTTTTACAGGCCCAACAATGCTCTGGTCAGGAAATCGATAGCTCAAAATGAGCTCAGATTGATATCATAGGATTTCCTTGACCTGTTGAACACAATCATATGCTCAGAAATGCAAGATGAATTTTCCTCCTCCTACCAAGTTAGCAAATCGACATGTTGCTATCAATTTTCAAACTCAAGAGCAGATCAATCCAGTTGGCAAGTCCTTGTAATGTTATGAAGCATGTAGGATGCCTGATTTTTAAGTTTGCATGACCAATCACATCATTCCACCACTTCATTCACCAGGAGCAATTGGTTTCAACTCACGTGCCGTATCAAGCAGGCACCCCTCTAGAGGCTCGGCTTTCACCCAACATACCTAAGAGGGAGATTCTCATTAGGTATTGCTTGCCAAACCAAAGTGGTCCAGTTCGCTAATTGCAAGTGATCTAAAAGCTCAAGCCAACGCAGTCTAACCACTAGCGGTTTAGAGCCATCCGCAGGCCCCGACAATGCCGGACATATACATTTTTTACAATAATGAAAATGTTTGCCTTTTTGGTGCTCTTACCACTCCCGCTCTTGTGTACATATGCCTGCAAAATCACATCAAACATGTCAACAAGCATCGCAAGCATATGGCATGCAACCAAATATGGTAATGCAAATGCCTACCTAATCCTACTCCTAAATGCAAATGACAATGAATGTGGGAGTAATCTCAACCACCAAAGAGGGTGTTGGAATGGTGTCTTCTCCAACCACTCTAATTCGTCAAACCTTATCTACTCTAATCGACTCCTAACGCTACTCTAATCCTACTCTATTCCAATGATTTTACAACCGATTGGAGCGGTTTTCTTATGGTAATTTAAACAAGGCAAGCACTCAACTAGCTATCGTTCCTCGCCGACAGCGGTGCCAAATGGAGAACCACGATTCCCTATCTTGTAGGAATTTGTAGTAGGACTAATAATCGGCTATGCCCATTGTGATATCTCTATCACAGTCATCTCGAAGAGCTCTAACCCAGCTAGTACATAGAAGTTTACCCCTTTCGGGGGAGAAGCTATGACTATGCTTAATCTACCCACCCTCAACTCTAATGCTCAATAGATATACTACCTCAAAAGCACACACATAACCTAATCAATCTACATACACATTCCTCATTCCTTTTTTAATCAACTACTCAATTAATAAGCTATGGATTTGCATCTATAAGCTCTACTCATGCATACACACACACACACACACACTACCTATGCAATAGGTAAGAGAAGCAAGCAATGGGTTCAATGAAGCATGCAAACACACCACTCCAACTCACTCATTACCTTACACACAAGCTATGTCATTACCTAAGCAAACCCACAAGTATAAGCAAGCAAAGAATGGTGCTTAAATCGACTTACTAATTACTCTTTAACCCTCTTCACAAGCTTTCAAAGAGCACTAATCAAAAGAAAGCACACACATCTCAAGCAAGCAAACACTCAAGCAAGCTCAAACAAAGAGAACAGGAGCTCTTGGGCTCAACCATTCATACACACACACAATAAAGCATGTATGAATCAATGGAAAGCTTAAGCTAATCAACACATAAACATAAAGAGATTAATTAAGAGAAATAGAGAGAAACACATTGCATTGATTAATCAAGTTACATGAGCACACAAGCTAGAAAGCTTGTTGCTCTCAAGAGGTTAAAAGGCTAGAGCTCTCAAGGAGAGTATAGCTCACAAGAATGAACAAGTGAACCCCCTCTCTTTAGCAAAAGTGACATTTATAGTGAAACCCTTAAACCGGTTCACACCTATTGTCTGCCCAAATGCTAAAAGATAAATAATACATGAAACTACACTTCTCAAATACATTTTGGAACTCAATCAAGCCCACTTTACTAACCCACAGTAATTACAAAGCATTCTAGTGCCCATTTACATGTTCTTGTAATTGCACCATAAATGATGGGATTACACTTAAATTTGTTGTTGTTAAATTGAAGGTATTACTGTTATCTTCACAACGAATGAACCCACATGTCCATCCGATTCCGTATGCTCCATTTATGGCTAAAAATAGTAAATAGCCATTTCTACATCCCGTAACTACATTCCTGGGAGACAATACCGAAGCTTGTTTAGGGTTTCACAAAATTTAAATGTGCAATAGGGGGAAGGAAAAGAGAGAGTTTTGTTTTTTTTTTGTTTTTTTTTTGAAGAAATGAAGGAGTGTCACTTTCCAAGTATTGGAATATCGTAGGAAAGAAGGAGGTTGTGTCACTTTCCAAGTATCTGAATATCCTAGGAAATATTTTATGATGGTGACAATCTCTAGGTTAAAAGGTGATGTTTCACTCTATGGTGAATTAAAAAAGGACCTCATTTTTGACATTTATTTTTTGTTTGAATTTTCTCTCTCTAATAATTCTTACATGGCTCAAAAATGACCTCAACGTTCCCTTAATGGGCACCATGATAATTATTCCCCTCAAGTGCCGATGAATGCCATAGGCATTCATCAGTTAATTTTGAGAAGATCAAATGTAGAAACTCAAGTGTCCTCAATTACCTCTCGATCCGTAATCCATCACACTACATGGAGATAATGGAGGAGTGGATGGCTCAACAATGTAGGACTTATTTGAAGACATTCAACGTCATCCTAGATCTCTTAACTATGATCTATAAGATCTTGAAGTGCTTAATAGGATTTAATCTCATCAAGCTTTAGAATGAGTCTCTTCATCAATTCCACACGGGGGATGTGAGCTTGCACGTAGGTTTAGACCCAAAGCACATATATTTCCTTATGTACATATAAGTATAATTTATGAAAATATCTAACATGTAGACATTTGAAGAAATGTTCATCACCACCAGATTCACAAAGACATGCTTTAAAAGAAATGTGCCTTTTCAAGAGCAATACCTAACACTTATGGTTGAAAAAATAGAGTACTCCACCCAGAGGCCAAATCTCACCAATCCACAAGAAATAGTCAAGCTACAAAATATGAAGAAGTAGTTCAATAACCCACTATTCACTAGAGTTTATGCATCGATTTCAAGATCCTGTACCAAGCAAGTTTCATAGCAACCATGCTATGCCGAGAGCCATTTGGAAGATAAACTAGAAAAGCACACAAGGATAGGGACTTATAGTCCCATTTTGATCCAAGAAGTATTTACTCTGATAATGAGAAGATGTCCCACCTAAAGATGGTGCATACCCATTAGCCAAAGGTCCACCCCTAGCACCTAGAAATTGAGATGTCCGAGGATGGACATTCCATAGATAAGGGGGATTGTTTGGGAAATAGATTTATAGATCAGTGATCACATGGAAAGAGCCGTAGTAGGGAGTGGGAACCCAATATCAATTTTTAAGGAATTTTCCTATTTTTGCTAGAATCCCACCAAAGTGCTCGTATGAGTTCTAATTTATATCAATTTTGTTCCATTTATCCTATTTTAATCATTTCTCTAAATATAATCTACCAAAATGTGATTAGGCTAGGTTATTCATCCCTAGGTATAAAGGTGGACTCTCTTTAGGGATTTTGTTATGGATTGGACCGTTCACCCTTCGTGACCTATGGGAACGTCTTGATGGTCACTATTTTTGGGAATGGGTAATGACCAAGCATATGATTTGGGGATAGCTAGCCTTGTAATCTTTTTACATGTGTGTTTTTCTTGTTATTTAATGGACTAACTAAATTGTGTGTGTGGGACAATTTTTAGATTAGAGAGAGTGAAGGAAGGCGGATAATTAGTAGGCAAGGTGAGGCGACATTGCTTAGCGGATAACTTATTAAAAAATAACTTTGTATATAGCATTGTAGAATTAATATTTCCAATTGTGTACTTTTCAGGCAATATTCTATGGTACACATAAATTAGCATCTTTAGGTTGTTTATAGCCTCTCATTTATTCAGCTAGTTTATTAATGAGTTACTCAGGGAATAAAGATGCTAAGGGAGAGGACCTTTTACATTCCTTCATTATTCTTGTAAAGAGATTCTTTGCATATATATCTATTTTTGACACTAGGGCTAATTTTGATCAATGATTAAATACTCAAGATGCATGGGTGTGTTGGCATCTTGCAAGCTAAGAGTTCAGGCCATTGTCTTGTAATTCCATCTTCAATATTTCTTATTCTATGATTATGCTATGCTTTTAAGTGGATTAACCTATGATGAAGTATGTGTGCCCAATCTTTGCAAGGACGTCATATTAATAGGAATCTAAGGGGATCCTGTGATTTCTAGCAAGGAAAAAGTGGGAAACGTCGCACGTGAAGGAGAGAGGGTAAGAGAGAGCAGACGTGCCAAGCAGGAGGTGGAGTGCTGCAGCAAGTCGGCGGGGGACGTTCAAGAGATGGCGGAGTCACGCATCTCTGCCAGTCGTGCATCGGGTGCACTGAAGGGCTATTTCTCTCTCTCTGTCTCTGTCTGTCACACACACGCCTACAGTGAGACACGCTGTTTGACGTTGAATGCCATGGCGATGAGTACACTGGCCCGTTTGTTGAATATGGACTCTCGCACGTCCGTTGGATGTGCATAGGCCTGCAAGTGCTGTGACGCCAATGGTCTTGCAAGATAGAGAGGGATAGGGAGGCCGGTGCACGAGCAACTGGACGCCAACAGATGCAGTTCGCTGGAATGGCTGTGTAGGTCGTCTATCAGGCTTGAGTGTCCGCAGGCTAGATGGAAAATGCCGCTTATTTGCATCATGAAGACAACTCAGCCGGGGAGGGAGAGTGCGGAGCATGAGGATTGCAGGCGGGCAGGGACAGTGTGGAGCGTGAGGACGAGGCTGGGGACGAGCAGGAGAGCTGGATGGGATGCGCAGGAAGGCGTGCATGGACGAGCCGCGTGCATGAGTCCCTATTCAGCCGCCTCTTCTAAAAGTTAAGGGATTGGGGGAATCCTCACGGAAAATTAATTAATGGTGTGTGCGCAGACCCAGATGTGAGCCTTACCCTAAGTATTTGCTTATGATTGTTTGATAGGTAGAATACAAGGTACAAGAGGGGACGTCTTAAAATTCTCCTTCCTCTTACACACACACCTCTCTTTTAGATTTGGATGATTTTTCATCATTTTATCAAGAGCTCTCCATCTTTGGCTTGGTATTTAATAACTAAAAAGCATGCAATTCATCTTAGGGGTGAAAGTATTTGATTGTTGAGATTAAAAAGATTGATGCAGTTAGGATGGGCAGGGTTGAGAGGAGAGAGATCTAATTGCAAAGGGTTGTTATAAAACCATAAAAGTTTAAAAGTGTATTGAGAAAATTTGATAAATTGCAAAGTACACTCACAAACTAGAGAGAGAAGGGGGAGGGTTTGTTTTATGGGGGGAAAATCACCAAACATGTTTTGCTCTAGAATAGAGCTCATTAATGGTGCGTGTGTAAAAGGTAATACAAGAGGGGTAAGAGAATAATTTATAGTGAGTGCCTAAAATGGGGAAAGACAATTTTCAAAACTTGTACTCTAGCTCCAAAAACAAGGCATTAAATGACATTTGGAGTTCTTTTTAGGGGAAAGAGAGATAATTAAAATAAATGGGAACAATTTATGTGGGTTTTAAATGGAGTCATCTGTAAGGGAAGGAGGGTTAATAAAGGGGGGATGGGTACATTTTGAGTGGGTTAAAAATGGAGGGGGGAATTTTGCATAGGGCTCCTACTTGAGGGAGAGGGAGTACAAGGTATAAATAGAATAAGGAACAAAAAAGGAGGAGGGAATTTTGTATAGGGAGAGTACTCCAATTAAGGGAGAGGGAATTTTACATAGGGAGAGTAATCCAACTAAGGGAGAGGGAGTACAAGGCATATAAAGAATTGAGAACCAACAAGGGAGGGGAATAAAGCAATAAGGTTTGGGTGGGGTTTTATGAAAAGTCAAAAGTTACAAAGAGGATAGAACCAAAAGTAGATTACTTGGGAGTGTAACAAAATTCTAAGTAATCTTAGGTTTTTTAAAAAACTAAAATTGGGGGGGGGGGGGGGGAAATGCTCAATCATATGGTGGAGAAGCAATCTCTCACAAATGTACCTACAAATGTTTTCCAACCATAGTCTACCAATAGAGAATAAGACATTATCCAAACAATGTAGGTGAGTAAAAGGTAGAAATTAGGGAAAAAAATAGTGAAAAAACCATCTCCCACTGATCTTTTTTTGGGGGGGGAGGGGGGTTGTTAAGGGTGTGGGAGGAGTAGTTCATTGGTGTGGGAGTATCATCATAATCAATGCCTTAACACTGAGCATACCCCTTGGCTACAACTCTAGCCTTTTACTTTTCCAAAGAATCATCAATTTGATACTTGGTCAATTCACCCCAAAAAACTTGCATTTAGACGGACGGGGCACCAGTTCCCATGTGACATTCCCCTCTATGGCATCTATCTCCTATTCCTTATCTTTCTTCCAGACCGCCTGTTTGAGAGGCTCTCCTACATGTGTAGGCTCACGGTCTTGCATAGCATGGGCCATCAATCCATAAATGACATGAAGAGACTCACCAATGATGGGATCATCGTGGACCATCGTGTACCTCCCACTCTGAGGAGTGCCCTCAATGCCAGAATCGCGCAAAGTCTGACGAGCCCAGGATGGAAGTCGCTTGAAAGACGTTGCCTCCGCTCTCTCACCATCACTTGGAACATCAATAAAATCCTTAGGGTCACCATCAAAGACACCAGCTGGCTCATCTAGATCCGGCAGATCCATTGGAACCTCCATAATAGGAGTAGGTGCTGTTGGAACTCTCTGGTTAGCACGTGAATGTGCTAGCAACTAACTGTCTCTTGTATCACCAAGCATCAAAGTAATCTTAGCTTGTTGAGGCTGAGATTGTACCCCCTCTGGAGCACTCCTCTCATCAAACAACAAATCTCTGCTCACTACAATCTCCTACGTAGTGGGGTCATACAACCTATATCCCATCGACTGGGAGTTGTACCCCACAAAGACGTGTCTCTTAGACCTGGAATCCATCTTCCCCTGTCGATTCTTAGGAACATATGCATAGGCATCACATCTAAAAAATCAAAAGTAAGAAACATCTGGTTTGCTACCCAAATAGACCTCAAAAGGAGTCTTACCAAGCACCGTTGCTGTGGGAGATCTATTAATGATATGCACCACAATAGCAAATGCTTATGCCCTGAGCTTTTGCAGAAGACTCTTGTGTGCCAACATGGTCCTAGACATCTCCACCATTGTCATCTTCCTCCTTTCACTACACCATTCTCCCTCTTTATGCCCTTCCCTACACACAACCTCTACATCTCACCTGAGGTGAACTCCCCACCTTTGTGAGATCTACAGTTTTGAGTCTCTTTCAGCACCAAGGCTAGCCACTCCTTGAAGCTAAGGAAAGCTTCACTCTTGTTTTTCAAAAAGAAAACAAAAGTTAGCCGGTTGTAATCATCTACAATGAGCATTACCACTAAGTGAAGTATTCTGCATGGGTCAGCACAAATCCATGCGTACCGATTCAAGAGACTGGTTTGCCCTCCTAGATGTCTTTTTCTGATGTTGCTTCCCCTTGATGCAAGAGCTACACATGCTCTTGTACATCCCAATATCTGGCAGTCCTGACACCATCTAGTTCCTGTTTGCCTGCCACAAATAATCATTATTGAGATGGCCATACCTAACATGCCACAACTCACTGATGGCCAAATCAGAAAGGTAGCGAGTCAGAGCCCTGGAATCGTATAACTTATACACACCATGCTCCTCATCGTGTATGTTGATCTCGTACCCAAAACTGATCCTCAGAAAATTCCACCAATAGGCCAAGCTTGCAAAGCTCCCATACTTACAGAACGTGAAAACTGAGATCATGCACATAGAGTATCTTGGAGGTAAAAGAGCCTCCCTTGCCATGCAAAATCAAACGTACATCTCCGACACCATGACCATCAATGATGGATTTGTCACCAATATAGATCTTCCCAGACATTGCTCATAGATTCTGAAGACCTTCTTTGGACGGCATCATGTGGTTAGAAGCTACTATCCACAATCCATTCACGTGCTGCTAGCACCTGGAGCCCTACCTCACCAGATGAGGATGGCTCATCATCATCTAGCAAATCAATGTGCACAAATGCAGGTGTTCGTGTAAGAGCACCTGAAGAATGATCCTTCTCCTTTGAAGTACCTTTCTTTGGGCAATCTCGTTGGATGTGACCAGGCTTGCCACATCGAAACACGTCTTGTCCTTCTTGGAAGCCTCCTGCTTCCCTCCATCCTTAGACTGTTGTTGTTGGGTCTTGCCTTTGCCTTGCTGCTTCTTCTTCTTATTCTTAGAACCTTGCCCGATCAAGAATACCGATTCCCCTCTGCCTCCAGAGTTGGTCCCAAATCTGTCCTCCTGATCCAAGATCATGGGCACATGCTCTTCGATCAAAGAAGAATAAAGGGGAAATTACCAAAATACCCCTCTAATTTGAGGAAATTCCCAAAATACCCCTCAAATTTCATAAATTCCCAAAATGCCCTTCAAATTTTCCAAAATTCCCAAAATACCCCTGGATGTGAGACTAAATTTCTCGAAAAATAAATTTTTCTGTAGGTCTTCACAAGAAGAGTGATTGTCTATCGTACAAGATGCTAAAACTACAATTTGAGTTGGTTACGTAGGCTTTGGAGATGAATTGCTTCATTATTTTTAGACATAATTGCCTTTTTTGCGATCGTAACTAGTGACAAATTACATGCTGAGCACTCAAAAACGGATCTCAATTGTCAAAAACGAATGAAGATTAGAAAATCTTGAACATTCTAACCAAAATAGATACAAGGGTATTTTGGGAATTTCCTCAAATTAGAGGGGTATTTTGGTAATTTTCCCAATAATAAAAACCACCATAACTGTCGGGTAACTAGCCTCGTGACTAATTGACACCACCTCTCTTAGGTGGGATCTACAGTCCCTATTGATTGGGGGTGGCGGGATTAGTTTTTCACCGTCCGATGGTGGTTTAATCCCCAAGTGATCACCATGTGATCACAATTAAAGTGAACCCCAAGCAAATTTGATGTGAACATCAAGTGACCACCAGGTGATCCCCATGTGAATCCCAATCAACATGTGATCACCTTGTGACCCCACCCATTACCAAGTGATTACAGTGTGACCCCGACTATCCCAAAGTGATTGCAGTGTGACCTCGTCCATCCCAAAGTGAACACCATGTGATCCCCCGTCATTTATGCTATATCATTCTATGTTCATCCACCCATTTCAAGTGGCGCGTGGTAGCTTAATGAGAGAGTCATGGCCTCCGGTTGCGTAGGTGGTGGGTTCTAGTCGTAGGGGCTCAACCGTCCGAAATCTTTTTATTCTTGATAATAAATGGACGATCCACATCGTTCGAATTAGTCATGAGGGGTGTCAATTAGTCACGAGGGGTAACTAGCACAAGAGAACAGAGGCCGGACAAGAGAATAGCAGGAGAGAGAGAGAGAGAGAGAGAGAGAGAGAGAGAGAGAGAGAGAGAGAGAGAGATAACATGCATGAAAATTGCCATGCTTCTTCACCTCGCATATTCAAAGCTTCTCTCTCACCTTGCACACCCCCATGTACCTCCTAATGAAAAGGAATGTGCTAGCCCTAAATCTTCCACAAATCACAGATGAGAATGAGAGAGAGAGAGAGAGAGAGAGAGAGAGAGAGAGAGAGAGAAATGAAATGAAATGTTATATTTGACGTCTTCAAAAGGCCAAAATGACCTATGAGACTAAACTGATACAATCCTGATGAATCTGATACAATGTCAAGGTACAAAATGAAATGAACTGAAATAAAATAAAGCCTAAATGGCTACTGTTATGAATCTAAGGAGCTCAAAACTGTGTAGCACTATAAAGTGTGTGGCGGTGATACAGTGGGTAGTACAATTTCAATGTATGAATATCAATGTCCGAGGATGTCCAGCATCGGTTGTTGTAGAATATCGTCAATGTCCACCATGGTAAGTACGCGTACTGGGCTTCTCGCATGTCGAGCTAAAATGATATGTATCCTCTATTGTAGTTTCTGTTGTCGATGCTATGAGATACCCCCTAGTCGCGGTGGCGGGCGTCTGAATCTCCCTACCTTAGTAGCCCGATCAATTAACGTACCTCTGGTGTGGGTGATATCTGAGCTATGCTGAGTGGTCTGGTGCCCCTTTGTCTGTCGAGTAGGTGGTCTAAAGAAACCTATAATATGCCTCTGAGATTGTATCTCTGTGCTTGTCTCTACAATAGGCTCTCTCTATGTCTGCATAAGTCAAGTAAAAATAACTCAAGACATCTCTAATCCTGATATCTCATGACCCTGGAGAGTGGTCTAAAACCCTCTCTGACGAGACAATGAGATCGCCCTCGTATCTCATAATACACCGGATAGTGACATATGTAATGCAGCTCTGTCTCAGGCTCCAAATGGCATAGCTGGCATATCCTAGCATGTGCAGGTATCCCCCTAAATTTGCCAATCTTGACCTCAAGCTGATGTGAAGAGGTGCGTAACTGACCAATAGCGCACTGTATCTCCCAAGATAAATGTGTATCCATGTAACTAGGTCTAGTCACAAACCCGTCCTCAATCAGTTGGAGAAGATACTCTCTATAGAAAACCATCTTCATGCCCAACTCTTGTGTCGGTTGAATCCAAGTCCTCATAGTATTAAGCTGAGACAAGTCCTAATGAATGAGCATGGTGATCTATGTGCACATAATAGACCAAGAGTGTGTATTATACCAAATATGTGTCTTTACGACGTTACGCCCCACCAATGACTATGGAACAACAGATTGCTCGTTTTTGTCAGGGTTTAAACAAACCCTTGAGTAACCGGCTGGAAGCTATGAGACCCACCTCTATTCAAGATGCTCTTCTAAGAGCTAAACCACTTGCAACGGATGAAACCCTCCTGCCAGAAACTATTACAACTACAATAACTCTAGAGGAAGAGCAAGGGGGAATTATAATCAAGGAGGTCAGCGAAGGGTAGTGTCAGCTGCAGCCAATATAGAGCAGACTTTTCCCAACATCAGATGCTATGGTTGCAATAGAATGGGACACTACAGAAGTCAATGTCCTAAGGGACAAAATCCTCAAACTGCTACCGGAGCCCCTTCTCAGACTCAAATAGGACAAGGGAATAACCAAAGAGGTAGAGGCAATAGAGGACGAGGCAGAGGAAGAGGTAGAGGAGCCAGAACTTATGCTGCATTAGGAGAACCTACATTGCAGGATGAGGAAGATGAAAGAGCTACTCTTTTTGCCGCCATTGATAATCCTGGAGCTCGACAACAGTACGCTGTCATCCAAACCACTGCAAAACAGAGAAGGTGAACAATTTGAACTACTTATAGATTGTGGCAGCACACACTCTTTTCTCTCCCCTAAATGTTTAAGAAAACTTAAATTGAACCAATATCCTACCAAGAAATTAATAGTAGAATTAGCAAATGGGAAAGAGGTTCTATCTCAATTTACAGCTGGGAAAGTTGAGTTTGAACTAGGGGGAACCCTGACTTCATCCTACTTTCGAACTCTTCCAGTAGGAATCTATGATGGTATCCTAGGAATGGATTGGCTAATCAAAAATCAAGCCCAAATTCACTTTGCTCAAGGGAACTTAACCTTCAAAAATCACTTAGGTGAAGAAACATTAGTACAAGGATTAAATGGGAAACCTAAGGCTCATTCAGTCAAGGCTAGCCGACTTCTGAAGGGGTTACGTAAAGGGCAACAGATCTTTGTAGTGAAACTCAACAAGGCAGATGATTCAAGGGACAACCCAACTCCAGAATGGCTTAAAGAATTTTCGGATATATTTCCGGAAGATCTTTCGAATTTACCTCCTCCCAGAGATATAGATCACGAAATTGAAACCTTTCCAGGTAGTGAACCAATTTCAAGAAGACCCTAAAAAATGTCCCTCCCTGAAGCTATTGAATTAAAGGAACAGCTTCGTCAGCTTATTGAGCAGGATTCATAAGACCAAGCATTTCACCTTGGGGAGCACGTGTTCTATTCCAAAAGAAGAAGGACGGATCCTTACGTCTCTGCATTGATTATAGGGGGCTTAACCAGGTATCAGTAAAGAATAAGTACCCCATTCCTCGCATCGATGAATTGCTTGACAGGTTACATGGAGCCAAGGTATTCACAAAAATTGATCTTAGATCAAGTTACCACCAAATCCGGATTAAGGAGGCAGATATTTACAAAACTGCTTTCAACACCTGGTATGGGCATTATGAATTCATAGTGATGCCCTTTGGCCTTACAAATGCTCCAGCCACTTTTAACCGTCTCATGTAAGATATATTCAGAGAATATCTGGATGATTTTGTGTTGGTGTTTTTCGATGATATCCTGGTATTTTCTAAGGATGAAAAAGATCATGAAGACCATGTACGTAAAGTACTCCATCTTCTAGGCCAACATCAGTTATATGCCAAGATGAGTAAATGTGTGTTCTCCACACCAGAAGTTAGCTATCTTGGTTTTATAATCAACCCTGAAGGAATTTCAGTAGACCCCGCAAAGGTTAAAGATATAATAGACTGGCCACAACGCAAAATAGTCAGTGAGATTAGAGGATTTTTGGGCATTACAGGATGGTATAGAATCTTTGTCAAAGATTATGCAGTTATCGTCGCTCCCTTGACGCAGTTACTTAAAAAGTCAGCCAAACTTACTTGGGGGAAAGAACAGGAAGATTGTTTCTTCAAACTAAAACAAAATCTCACATCAGCTCCCGTACTCAAACTTCCGGACTTCACTTAAGAGTTTGAAGTAGTAACAGATGCCAGCGGTCTTGCTATAGGAGGAGTCTTAAACCTAGAAGGTAGGCCAGTCGCCTTTACTTCACGAAAATTAAGAATCCACGAGTTGAACTATCCAACTCATGATTTGGAACTTCTAGCTGTCATCCATGCTCTAAAACTCTGGAGGCATTACCTTCTAGGAGGAAAATTTCAATTGATCACCAATCATCAGAGTTTAAAATGGATTTTCTCACAAGCAACACTCAACATGAGGCAGAGAAGATGGATTGAACTATTACAGGAATATGACTTTGAGATAAAGTATAAACCGGGGAAAGAGAATGTGGTTGCTGACGCTCTTAGCCGTAAGGTTTTTCTTGGGGCTATTTCCACAGTTGACAATCCAATCCTCTGCAAGGTTAAAGAAGCTTCCCTGGAAGATAAGGATTATCAAAAACTTTTACAGGTTATCAATCAACAGGATCTAAAAGAAAAAGAAAAAGACAAAATCAAGGATTATTCACTTGAAGAGGGGCTTCTCTATTATAAGTATCAGCTTTACATTCCTAAAAATCCAACATTAAAGGAGTTAATCCTTTATGAAGGACATAATGCTCCAGTTGCCGGCCATCCCGGCTATGCAAAGACCCTTAATGCCATAAGGAAAAGCTATTTGCCATAAGGAATGAAAGGAGATATACTTTGCTACATCAGACAATGTCTTTCCTGTCAAAGGATTAAGGCTGAACGAGTAATGATGCCAGGAAAACTTCAACCATTGGACATTCCTTAGATGAAGTGGGAACTCATTAGCATGGACTTTGTAACAGGTTTCCCACTGTTCAAGGGGGTTACGACTCCATTATGGTGTTAGTGGATATGTTGACTAAAGTCTCCCACTTGATGCCTGTAAAAACAACTTATACTGCATCAGACATAAGCCGTCTCTTTATCAAAGAGATCTTCAGATTGCACGGGCTTCCTAAGAGAATAGTCAGTGACAGAGATGCAAAATTCACTTCAAAATTCTGGAAAGCTTTATTTGAATCCTTAGGAACTCAGCTATGTTTCACTACATCCTATCACCCCCAGACAGACGGCCAGACAGAAAGAGTAAACCAAGTCATTGAAGACATCCTTAGAGCCTATTGTGGTAGAGAACCCCGGAAATGGATCCAATTTCTTCCTTTGGTGGAATTCGCCTATAACTCTTCTTTTCATCAAAGCATTGGGATGTCCCCATTCAATGCTCTTTATGGGCATGAGTGCATATCACCCCTAATTTTTTCTGACCCTACTACAAGGGTAGAAACTTCAAAGCAAATGTTAGAGGAAATGGATGCCCAAACCGAAGCCATAAGGCAAGACATTCAGGCAGCCAAGGATCGCCAGAAACAATATGCTGATAAAAAACGGTCTGATCGGGTTTTCAAACAAGGAGATAAAGTATTTCTAAGGGTGCGGCAAAAAAGAAGCACTCTATCCTTGGGAAAATACAAAAAACTAAGCCCCAGATATTGTGGACCGTATGAAGTGATTAAAGTAATCAGTGATCAAGCTTATAAACTAAATTTTCATGAGCATCTCAAGGTCCATAATGTCTTCCATATCAGTCTTCTAAAACCTTACATCCCAAATCCAAATCATACTCTAGATGACGAACAAATTGTGCTACAGAAGCAAGGAATTCTTGAACTCCAACCAGATTGTATTCTCGATACCAGGGAAAGGAGTCTAAGAAACAGGGTTATCAGAGAATATTTGGTCAAATGGAAGGACTACCCTACCGAGGATGCCACCTGGGAGGATGAAGTATCCCTTCACAAGGATTTTCCCAATTTCGGTTGAGATGAGGACGTCTCAAATCCTTAAGTTGGGGTGATTGTAAGGTTTTCAGTTTCCGAAACCTTCAAAAATGTACTAAGCTTGAAAAACTTAATGGAAAATACTATTGCAAGACTCCAAACACTATTAATTTTGGTATTTTTAGAATTATAAGCAGAGCTTTACTATGTCTAGAAATTATCAGAATCTGATTCCGATAAAAACAGGAACAGTTACGTGATCTGGAAAATTACCATAGAAATTTAATTAATAACAAAAATTGGATGGTTCATTATTAATCATTAGTCAAGACTTCTTTACAATAAGGTTCTAGAGTTAAATAGGAAATTCCAAATGTCATCATCGAAAATTTGCAAAAATCAAACAGGCAAATTCTGGAAGGTATGGGGTGAGTGTGGAAGCTGGGGAAACTTGCCAGGAGCAGTGATGGCTGAAAAATGCGCCATTTTCAAGCTGGGGGGCTGCTTGGACTAGGGGAAAGCTGCCAAAAGCTGCCAGATGCCCAGAAAAAGCTATAAATAGGACCATTCTCTTCATATTTTGTTAGACTCGTAGCCTTGAGAATTTCTCTCTCATCTAGGGAGAAACACTACGCAAAAATCATTAGAGTTAAATCTCTAATTGATTAACCCTAACGGTAATTAACCTAATCCTTCTTAATTAGTAAGGTTAGATTAAGATAAATGGTTAATTAATCAAAGATTAGGCCTATATATGCTTCTTAAACCTCTTTAAATTAATTAATCTCTGTTGATTATTATAATTAAGCTTAGTAATACTAAGCTAATTATTTATCCTCTCATATTAGGGCTGAAATTAGCCAATTTAACCATGAATTAATGGTAATAATATTAATTAGGATTAGATTAAGTTGAATTAATTATCAAAGATACATCAGACAGTTATTAATCTAAGAAAATTATCCTATAATTTTATGAGAAGTTTTCCTAATTAATTAGGCCCAATTACCCTGTTTTTTTGAACAATTTTAATAGGGGAAATTAGACAATGGAATTTAAACACTTACATATAATTATCAGTGGTTCATTAGGTGTTCAAGAACCGGTGATAATTAAGAAAAGTTCAGAAAGTTAATTTAGCTAATTAATTGAGCTAAAATACCCTGTTTTTTGAGCAATTTTAATAGGGGAAATTAGTAAATGGAATTCAAATTCTTCCATATAATTATCAATGGTTAATTAAGTGTTCAAGTACCTGTGATAACTAGGAAAAGTTCAGAAAGGTAATTTAGCTAATTACTTTAGCTAAAATACCCTATTTTTTGAGCAATTTTAATAGGGGAAATTAGTAAATGGAATTTAAACACTTGCATATAATTATCAGTGGTTAATTAGGTGTTCAAAAACACGTGATAATTAGGAGAAGTTCAGGAAATTAAATTAGCTAATTACTTTAGCTAAAATACTCTGCTTTTTGAGCAATTTAAATAGAGGAAATTAGTAAATGGAATTCAAATGCTGTCATATAATTATCAGGGGTTAATTAAGTGTTAGAAAATGCGTGATGATTAGGAGAAGTTTAGAAGATTAATTTAGCTAATTACTTTAGCAAAAATACCATATTTTTAAAGAAATTTTAATAGGTGAAATTAGTAAATGGAATTCAAATGCTTCCATATAATTATCAGTGGTTAATTAGGTGTTAAAAAATCCATGATAATTAGGAGAAGTTCAGGAAATTAAATTAGCTAATTACTTTAGCTTAAATACCCTATTTTTTGAACAATTTTAATAGGGTAAATTAGTAAATGGAATTAAAATACTTCCATATAATTATCAGTGGTTAATTAGGTGTTCAAGAACCCTTGATAATTATAATAAAGTCATAAAATTAATCTAGATAATTACTTTAGCTAAAATACCTTGTTTTTTGAGAAATTTAAATAGGGGAAATTAGTAAATAGATTGAAATTGAATTGAGATCTTTATCAAAGTTTTATTAGACCTCAAGGAACCTGTGGTAATTATGCTACCATTGGGAAATTAGTTTAATTATATATCCCAGTAAAATTACTCCAATTTTTGGGAAGAATAAAAAAGGGAAATATAGTAAAGTAAATAGAAACCCTTTGATATCAATATCAGAGAAGGAATATACCTTGGAAAATCTATTATAATTATCCTAACCTTAGATAAATAGTTTAGGTACGTATTTTGGTCAAAAGTAACCAATTTTTATATATAATGGATAAAAAAAATTAAGAAATAAAATTATCTAAGTGCCAAAGAATTAACCGAGGTCCAAAACCATTATTTTTGGGTAAACAAGGAAAAATAAATGTTATTCAATAAATCCTCTAATGGATTAAGTCTTTTTATAAGGCTGCCGAAATGGCTCCCAAGAGAACCAGGGGGAACCCTTTGACAGAAGATGAAGATGTTAGTAACAAATGCAACAAAGCAACTAACGACCATGAAGCAGGGCCTAGCCATAGGCCAACAGAGGAGAGTTTACGGGCACCTGCCCCACAGCAGATGGACGACCAGTCCCAGGTGGATTTCAATTATGCCATTAATAAGCTTTTAGATTTCATTTTAAATTAAGCATTGCATACGTAAGATTAGTAGGAAGGAAAAATCTGGCTATAAATGGAAGGTAACTTCCACGAAACGCGCGAGCAATGATTGTAATTAGGAAAGGACTGTTTGGGTTATGACTGGTTGAAATAGGAAAGAAATGTTTGGCCATCCTTAAAACAGCTTGTCTCAAGACACCTCTCATTCCTTGGAAATATTTTACTCCAGGTAATGAGTAATGATAGAGATACCATCATGGAGGAGTCGGTTACCTCGGCACGTGTGGAGTCTTTACCCCGTGCTTGTTTATGTTAATGGATAGTACTTTTAAGTTTATCCTAGAGGAACCGCCCGGTTGTATGGGCAACTGGTTTTGGCGTATGGGCGCCCGGACTTTGGGTGAATACCTTCCATCCCGATTATATAAATAAGAAATGGGTGCCGTTTTTCACCCTTGTATAGGTGGTCTTGAGACAAGTTAGTACTGGTCAGTGATACTTAGAAATGACAGTATCTTGTCTTAAGTTTAAAGATGTCTGTTTTCTGAAAGAATGCTTTCAATACTGTTTTTCAAAGATTGTCTTAAGGAAATGCAGTTTGAAAAATTAAAAAAGAATCATTATTTTAACGGTGAAAGAATGTGGTAGTAATTAAACAACAATAGAATTATGTGTGAATGCGGGGTGGTAAGTGGGGATTGACTAAGGTTGTCAATCATGGACGGGTGGACTTGATTAGTCAGGTAACTATCCATTCCCGCACACTAAAACGATTAGAAACTTCTTCACTTGGACAAGGAATCCACCAGCGGCTGTGCCCTCACATATGCTAGAGGGAAAAAAGCGTTGGCTAAGGAAACCTTAATCTAAAGGATGAAGATTTAGGGCCGTGATTTTTCTTTTCTAGGGTCCCGTTTCCACTGCGAGACAGGACTAGGTCTCTTCTAGGGCTATAAACCTACACCATTGTCAATGGTAAGGGTGAATTCCCTGGAACTTAAAAAAAAAAAAAAAAGACTTTGACCTTAGTAGGCCTAGAGACCTGTCAAAGGTTCCATCCCGCTTTTGGTGTCGGCGGGTTTGGAGCCGTTACAAGTTGAATTGAACAATCAAAATAGCTGGTTGAAGGGAGGAGGACAAGGAGAAAGTTTGCTTGGAAACTTCAAGAAAAAGGAGTTAAATTGTAAAAAATTCGTCTATTTGGAAAAAATTTCTCTTTGAAACTACCCCAGAGCAGATGTCTAATTGTTTTTTTCGAGGTAATTTCCAAAATATCCCCCAAATTTCAAAAGTTATCAAAATACCCTTGTATTTATTTTCCTAATCTTTAATCCTTTTTGATTGACAATTAAGATCCGATTTTGAGCTTTGCATGTAATTAGTCACAAATTACCTCGCAAAAAAGGACAAATTTTATGTCTAAAATTAATGAAGCAATTCATCTAGAGAGCCTACTTAATTCATCTAGAGAGCCTACTTAATAGACTCAAATTTTAGTTTTAGCATCTTGTATTGATAGACAATCAAGTCTTCTTATGAAAAGCTACAAATTTTTTTGTCTTTCAAGAAATTTAATCCCACAACCGAGAGTAAAATTTGAAGGGCACATTCATAAAGCGATCAGCCAGGACAACTCTCGACAAATTTCCTTGCAACATGTGAGAGGTCGATGAATTGCAAAAGAGATAAAATTGAGTGTAGTTGACTACCTATTGGTGACCCAACAGGCGTAGAGACTCTGGCAGATGGAAAAAATGAGGCAGAGTATGCCAACTCCCAAATTCGCAGGGACGCTCATGAGCACAGTTCCGAATGTGGGTATAGAACTTGCAACATAATAGAGCGCACCATAAATGTTGGGTACGATCAGAAGAGAGACTGACATAGAAAGGAAAATAAGCCACCTGTGGCAATAGCTGCACCCAGTTGTGGAAACCATCTTATCAAATTATGAAGCTTCCTTTGTGTTATGTCCCGGAGGTATAGGAGGTATACGACGTTCAGAAAAAGGATTCCTGCTGCTACTAAAAGCATGTGAAAGATAAAGAGCACTGTAAATGGCAGGTGTCGAAGGCGAGAATGTCGACAAGACTCCTTCATCACCACTATTGTTGCCACATCGGCAGATTGCTTCACCATAATTTCCTCAGTCTTAAGGCAGTCATAGGTTTGACAGAGCTAAGAGCAATCCTAGGGAGCGACTTAGTTAGTTACGTTGCTTGTGGACTCGGGAGCAACCTGGTTCATCTTCTGGATTTTTGTAATGTCAAGCTCATAAATCTGCAGCAACTCGCGGAGCAACCACCGACTAATAAATTCTTTTGCACATATCAACATCTTGTGTAATGCCAAGGTGCAAGTGTACATGATTGCATTTGGAGAGATGCCCTCTCTCTGCATATGCTAAAAACATCTATCTCTCTTATTGACCTGGCCTTGTTGGACATATCATGCAATCAATGCTGTTGGCTGGCCTTGTTGGACATATCATGCAATCAATGCTGTTGGCTGGCTGGCCGTGCTGCTCCTTGTGCTAGGGCTATCTCTCTCCCTCTGTTTTGGCAAGAAAAGAGGCTGATTCTTCTATTACTTAAAACTCATTGTGAGAGTGGTACACTCTGGCTAGGACCCACACTCTAGAACATGTCCCTATCGCGTCGTATGTGAAGCTTTTGACCTTTGCTATGAATCAAGGAAGGACACCTGCACGACGCGATAGTCGGGTCACCCACATCCCAGAACAGGTCTGGATTGCGTCGTGTGTGAAGTTGTTAAGCCTTGGCAATGAATCAATGAAGGACACCTACACGACGATAGCCGGGTCACCCACATGCTAGAACATGTCCGAGTCGCATCGTATGTAAAGCTGTTGATCTTGGCAATGAATCGGGAAGGACAACCACATGACGCGATAGCTTGGCCACCCACTGTCTACCACTTGCTCGTATCGCGTAGTACGGGATATGAATAAGAAACAATCTGGAAGTGCAAAGAATTGGGCGAGGATGGGTAGCGCGGGTCGATGGAAGAAAGAGATAAGACTTGCACAAAGGGGATGTGCGGGTCGTTTAGGAGGTACGACACGACGCGAATGTGTGGTTTGGGGGAAGGTAAAAAATGAGCACGTGAGAGAGCTTTATATACAGTCGGCCGTCCGTACGATGATCGTTGGAAGCATGCCACGTGGCACGTCTGCATGCATTAGGAGATTTCGGAGGTCTTTTGGAGGGCCTTTTGGAAGAGAGGAAAATAAGCTCCTCCAATGAGAGAAGTGCCTACGTTACGTAGAAAAATAGATTGATATTAACAAAAATATAAAAGGTGTCCCTCTCCTCATTTAATAATTTAGTGGTCCTTGAAGACGAGCACTCTCTTTCATTTAATGCGAGCACCTTTTTCAGAAGGTAGATGCGGTGCATTTGATACGGGCTACGTCATTACTAGAACTCAAAAAGTCACAAAACTATCAAGTGGTGGAAGATTTTGAAACTTTTGATACTGTCAATGCGTTCGGAACGCACATATCTCCTAGAAATGAATGTCCAATTGCCTCGCTCAGACATCCAAAGAGGCAAAAAATGTCAAAAACCCCTAAAAGAACATTTTACTAACAGCGCGCGAGGGGGCATTCCAAAATTTTGGAATGCCTCCTCACGCGCCGTTAGTAAAAAGCCCATTTTTTCCTCTTTTTAGGGAGCTTTTTGAGAGGAAAATGTCCAAAAACCTCTAAAAAGGGGCTTTCTGGAAAGATAAGTGTCCAAAAATCACTAAAAGGAGCTTTGTACTAACGGCGCGCAGAGGGGCATTCTAGAATTTTAGAATGCCTCCTCGCGCACCTTAAGTAAACAGCCCATTTTTTGGGGTTTTTTGACATTTTTTGCCTCTCTGGATGTCGGAATGAGACAAGTAGACATTCGTTTCTAGGGTATTTTGGCGTTCCGGACGCATTGGTGGTGTCAAAAGCCTCAAAATCTATCACTATTTGATAGTTTGTGACTTTTCAACTTTCAGTGATGACGTAAGCTGCATTGAATGCGCCCCACCTGCCTCCTGAAAAAGACGCTCGCATTAAATAAAAAAGTGACTGTTTTCAAGGACGATTGGGAATATAAATCTACTTTTTAGAGTGTATGTTTGTTCTTTTGGACGTACTCACAAGGTGCAAGTGCATTTTAAAAAAAGTTTCTAGAGAGAGAAATACAATTTCTTACAAGGCCCTCCAAATGACCTTCGAAATTTTCTAATGGATGACACGTGTCCATAATGATAATTTTTTCACCTTATATAAAACTTGTCCCACACGACGCGAGAAATTGCCATTATTTTACTTCCCTCCACTAGTGCTATGCGTCACTTTGGTCTCTCAAGGTCCCTTCCGCCCGCCCGTAGGACGCGATGGTACCTGTTTGTAAACCCCGGGTGGGGCCTCTATCGTGTGGTTCGGGCTTCTACTTGGCTCCACTATGCAGCTCTCGCACGACGCGACTAGAGCAGGTTGCACATCCTGGAATTCTCCCCTATCGCTTCGTTTGGGCGTGCTAGTGAGGATCTTAGACACCTTCACGCAGTGCCCGGAGCACTTTGCTCATCGTGTAACCCTCCCCCCTTATCGCTCTATATATCAGGGATGGAAACACACAGAACGCCTCTATAATGACCCGACACACACTCTTGGAAGGATACACACACACACACACACACACACACACACACTAGGGGGAACCACTCGGCTTACACAACACACCTGGCCGAGACAGGGAACACACCTATGGAGTGAGAGGAGAGAGACTACCCATTTACCCACTCCACAGAGAGAGAGAGAGACACACACACACACAACCAAAAAACTCAGCTCAAAAGAGGAGAACTTGCCAGATACAAATGAACTTGGGCCAACACCAATGGGGCAAATAGCTCACACAATATGGGTAAAATATGCCAGATACAATCACAAATAAGAGTAGAAGCTTCGCTCATAGGAGAAACTTACACAGCCAAAATAGCAAAAAAACAGTGAGTAAATTGGCAAAATGGACAGCGCCATCGCGTCTGGAACGGCCCAAAACCCCATTCTACAATGTCAAAGTGCTCAAATCCGACCTCGAATGAGCAGTTTACGGCCAAAACAGGCTCCCAAAACCCCAAAAACACACCTTCGGATGTTCCTCCTCTCTTCTCCACGTTTTTTTGTCTTCTCTCTGTTTTTTCAGTTCCCACACTTAACTTTTTGAGTTGGCCACCCTTGGCTTTTTAGTTGACCTCAAACGGACCCCGAACAGGCCAAAACTGACCTCGCAGTGCATAGTTTTCACCT
The DNA here is from genome assembly GCF_014529385.1 of Adiantum capillus-veneris. Taxonomy (NCBI): domain Eukaryota; kingdom Viridiplantae; phylum Streptophyta; class Polypodiopsida; order Polypodiales; family Pteridaceae; genus Adiantum; species Adiantum capillus-veneris. Next base: position 67,613,372 of record NC_140952.1, read on the forward strand.
TTTTTGCGTCCTCCGCACACCTGGCACTCAGCTTTTTCCAATAATGCATCCTGCCACCACGTGAAGTGGCCCCAAAATATGGTCCTCATGATGACCTTTCTGCATAATTATCACAAGAAAACATCCACGTCGTGTCCGTACTTATCCACGTGCAAGTATTGACCCCATTCGACGTCGTGACGCCACTAGATGCCATCTGACGCACCTACTTACCTCATGTCATCGGCCCGCGGATAGCTTCCTTGAGAAGTTTTATGTGCTACCAACTCCTCATTATTGTAGAAAAAACACACTGGTACTGGTAATAGTGAAAATCGATGCAATATGTACATGTTGTCCTACCTGTACACATGTGGGCCCCACGTAACCACCTGGCTAAGGAAAATGGGAAATCCTTTATTCGATGCACCATGCATGTGTATGTACATATGCGCAATACCTTGCTCCAAAAAACTCTTGAAATAATTTGCCCATCCCCTAGCCTGCTAGATCATTCATGATCAGCAGCAGCAAAAAGCGATATGAGACTGGCAGCGTCACAAGTCTCCTCATTCTTCATCAACACTGCTTGATCCACAGACAGCTCATCTTTATCCACCATCATTAACCTGGCATGATACAATTTAAGACACAATCCATTTACCCTTGACTTATGTAGAACCCCATCCAGGTTAGACAACTGATATGTACCATTCGGAAAACACTCCACTACCTTGAAAGGGCCTTCCCACTTGATTTGAAACTTCTTTTGGAAGGTGTTGTCCAGCTTACTGTTGTAGCACAAAACCAAGTCATGCTTCTTGATACCCTTACTTTTGACCTTTCCATTTATCTTTTCCAAAGCCTTATCCTGCATCTGCCCATAATGTTCCAATGCACTCATCCTATCCAGTTGAACCTCTTGTAACTGCAAGAGCCTCTCTTTGAATGCATCACTAGGCGGCCCAAGCAACTTCTCTAGCATCTTGACTGTAGGCAACTATACTTCGACAGACAATAGTGCTTCCTTTCCATATACCAAATGAAATGGAGTAAACCTTGTACCTGTCTTCACCGAAGTACGATAAGCCCATGATGCACTAGGCAATTCCAAATCCCAATTCTTTCCTTGGTGCTCTGTCACTTTCGAAAGAATCTGTACCAACTCATCATTGAATCTTTCATTTAAGCCATTACATTGTGGGTAATAAGGAGTGGTATGTTGGTGCCTAATCTTCATCTTTGCACATAAAAAATCTAGCAGTTTAGCTCTAAAGCCAGGCCCCTTATCTGAAAGTAGCTCTAGTGGAACCCCAAACTTGCAACATATTTCATCATACACAAATTTTGCCACATCCTTTGCAGTGATTTGTTTTACTGCTATAGCCTCTGCCCATCTAGAGAGATAGTCCACTGCAGTCAAAATATAGCTTTTGCCCTTGCTTGTGATAGGTAATGGGCCTATTGCATCAATCCCCCACTTTTCAAACACATCAAACGCCATAATGATTTTTCGTAGCTCTGGCTTCAACACTCTCTTCCCAAATGCTTGACACCTATTGCAAGACCTACACCAATGGTGAACATCCTTGTGCAAACTAGGCCATACATACCCCTCTTGCGATCTTATGCAAGGTGATCTTTAGAGCAAAATGGCCGCCACATGCGCCTTCATGATTCTCTTCCAACACTCTATAAAGCTCCTCCCGCCAAGGTACACGTCTCAACACAAGATCAACCCCTTTCATGTACAAGACACCACCAATCAATTTGTAACTGTATGCTCTACGCACAAAACCATACATCTTAGACTTCTGAATCTCCTTTGGAATGATTCCTGTTAGCAAAAACTCCTCTTCTTGAGCCAAAATTTCCCGGCCATGATAAAGAGCTAAAGTGGTCCTCAACACAAATAGCTCCCCAATCATGCTTTGAGCTGCTTCATGTGCCTCTCCATTTAGAGCACGTTCAATGTGTCTAATGCTCCATGCTTCAAACTTTTTTAATAGACCTTTAATTCTGTAACACATTTCCTTCAATGAGTTGTTCTTGCTCTTCCACACACCCAGCACTTGCTTCACCACTAACAAGGCATCACCTTTTATGCTCAACCTTCGAACCCCATGCTTCAAACAAATGCGTAATCCGGCTTCCAGAAGAGCATATTCAGCCTCATTGTTACTATGAGCATCCAATTTGAACCCCCTCTTGCATACTAGATTCCCCTCTGGATCATAAAGTGCTATACCCCCTGAAGCTGCATCATGGCTCTTTCTGTATGAACCATCAAAGAACAACACATGTGCATTGCTGATCTGTAGCACTTCTTCAACTACCTTTCTCACCACCTCTTCCTTAACAATAAGGGGATTCTCCTTGTAGGTCAACAAATCAGTTAGGGTAGCCCTTGTACTGTCTTCCACTAGAAAAGAGAACTCAAACTCTTGTAGCTCAATTACCCATTTCTTCACCACATTTGACATGTTAGTACCATTAATTAACTGTGGCAAAAAGGCATAACTCGTCAAGAAAACAAAAGTTCGTGGTAGCAAGTAATGTCGAAATCGTCGCGACAAGCAAATATTACACTGGCCATCACTAGCTCTACTTTCAAGAACTTTCTCTCTGCTACCAACTTTAGTCGGCTTGCACAATACACTGGCCTCATATAATGGCTTCCCTTCCCCTTTTTCAATAGCATGGCTCCAATGGCATCATCCCCTATTGATGGATTTACATAAAATACTTTCTCCCAATCAGGAGCCTGCATGGCTGACAACCCCCCTAACACCTCTTTCACCTCTTGAAACACTTCTTCACACTTGTCATCCCATTGCAATGGATCATACTTTGCCACTTGCTGTAATGGATAAAGAAGCTGCGAAGACAATGGAATAAACCGTGCCATGTACTTCACTTTGTGTATAAAGGTTGCCAATTTCTTCGTACTCATAGGTGATGGAAGAAGAATAATAGACTTAACCTTATCTGGATCAGCCTCAATGCAATTTTCTGACACCATGTGGCCCAATAACTTCACCCTTGGCTATGCTAGATGACATTTCTTTGGATTTAGTTGTCCTCCACATTCATCATATCGAGCTAATACCATCTGCAACTTCTCATGGTGTTCAACCCTACTGCTGTAGACACAGAAGTCGTCCATAAAAGCTTTAACACAACTACTAATGAATGGTTTCAATACCCAATTTGCCCTCTCTTGATAGAAAGATGGTCCATTTGACAACCCAAATGGCAATACCGTGTAACAATAGCAGCCCCATGGCGCAATAAAAGTTGTCTTTGTGCAGTCTTTAAGAGAAATCTTCAATTCAAAATAGCCTGAAAAACCATCACACACACTGTACCTCTCATGACCTGCCACTGAATCCAAGATCTGATCAATGAATGGAAGAGGATATGGGTTCTTCTTAGTGGTGGCTGCATTTAAGGGTTTAAAATCTACACAAATCCTCCACTTCCCATCCTTCTTTGGACTGACTACTACTGGACTCACCCATTCTGTGGTCTCCACAGGGACTATGAACCCTGCCTTCAATAACTTGTCCACCTCTTCCCGCAATGCTGCCATATGCTCTTGACCCATCCTTCTTAGCCTTTGCCGCACTAGCTTAGCACCTTCTTTCAGCTCTATATGCATCTCTTCGCCCTTGAACCCTCTGATCTCTTCATATGAAGTAATGAACAAATCAGGAAAACTAGCCAGCATGTGCAAATATATCTCCTTCTCCATAGCTGAGAGGTCTCCACTGATCATTTGTGTCATCAATTCCTGCTTCTTTGACAACTCAACCTTGGTCTGCATCAGCCCTTCAATCACTTCATAAGGCCCTTAGTTTTCATCTTCAACCTCATTTGCAAATGCAACTAAACCAGACTCCTGGACTCCTTTGTCCATCAAAAGAAATGCAACATCAGCATCCTCGTCACTACTGGTAGTGCTATCACTGTCCTCATCTGTCACCTTGGAATTGTCTTCGTCACTAGAATCATCCTCATCTTCATAAAGATCCTCCAATATTTTCCTTGTGTCCATATTAAATAGCTTCTTGGCACCTGTCTTTCCATAGAGGCTAATCGTACCATGTCGCCAATCTTGAACAGCTCCTACTGCACGTAACCATGGTCTACCCAGTATAATAGGATATGCTCCCAACCCTGCTGGCATCACATGAAAATCAACCACCGCCTTTGCATCATACGCCTCCACCTCTAAGCTCTTTACAACACCCTTGAACATTTTACTTTCTGATGGTTTGCCAATCTGATCCGAAAGCCTGACACCCCAGTCACTGTGAGACCCATCTTCTCAACACATGAGTGTGTTATGACACATATTTGAGCTCCGCCATCAACATAACCTTGTCCTAGATTTTTTCTTTTGTGCCACACATCTACTATTGGACAAATGTCTGGTAGCTCATCCATCACCAACACCTTCACTGAACCTCTCTCTGGCTCTTTCTCCATTGGATTAACCATCCTCTTCCACTATCGCTTTAGCTTAGGCACCATCTCTATAAGCTTCCCAAAAGTAACATCTGCCTTTCTGCTCGTCAGATCCTCCTTCAAGTCGTAGCTTAATTTCCCATCCCCTAGTGGAAAATCTGAAACATGAAATTTACGACGAGCTCTCCTTTTTCTCTTGTCCTTGACATCCTCACCTTCATGGCTCTTTCCTTTCTTCTTACTAGGACCTGGAGCATTTATTCCTTCCTTGTCCTCTGTGGTCCTCTTCCCAATAGGCATCACTAATGTATCCTCTAGCTTGGATGCCTTCTCCAAGGTGACTACACTTAACACTTTTGTCTTTCCCTTTTCCTCTTGGGTTAATCCAGTGGTTCCTTCATCTCCTTTAATTTCGATGCCATAATCATTTGACCTAGTTAGCACCTGTCTTGGCAATGGATACATGTCTCCCCCCATCCTTGTTGGCTTATCACATTACGGGCTGATGTGACCCAACTCTCCATAATTATAACATGTGGGCGTCTGCCTCCAGTACCTACCATTGCTTTGTCCAGCACCATTCCTAGGCCTTTCTTCACCTCTTGGCTGATTTTCAAACCTCCCTCGACCTCGATTATTTCCTACTTGACCAAGCATGTTTAGGCTGAGATTCTTCATTAAATCTACCACTTGCCTCATGTCTTGCCTTAGCCCATCATCTTGCACTGCTGTAGTGACCACTGCTGGCATAACCTGAGGAGTAACAGAAACCACTAGTTCATGATGAACCCGACCTTGCGAAGAATCCATAGGCTGAAATACATACCTCATGGGCAAAGACTCCACCCCTAACTGGCTCATTTTCCTCAACTTCCACTCTTTGTTCCTTGCTACCTCTAGTGCATCTTCATATGTCCTAGGCTTCTTTAGCTCCACTCTCCAATGTATATTCTCCCAAAGACCAGCCAAGAACCTATCCTTCTTCATCATGTCAGGCGAGGGTACTTGTGGTGCTAAGGCCTTGCACATCCGCTCCCATGCCAATGAGAACTTACGTATGTACGCATCTACTCGCTCACCGTCCTTTTCCACTAAAGCCTGCACTTCTTGCCACACTTTGTCAGGATCTTCTGTCTTCACAAACTTGACTTCCAATCCATGCCTTAGATTGTCCCAACTCAATCTTACACGTGGATCCGCTGCACGCAACTCCTCTTCAAATGCTTTGGACCAGACTCGTGCATCACTCTTCAAAAAAATTTGGAGAAGACGTAACATCTGTGCAGGATCGTGAATCTGGTTGCTAATATAGGCAACCTCCATCTTTTCCAAAAATTCTTCCACATCTTCATCACTTCTTCCATGAAACTCCGGATAAGAGAAAGCCATGGCTACCCAAGCTATGATGCTTTGAGAACTCCTTCGAACACACGTACAAGAACCCAAACTTTTTGACTAACTCAGTTCCCAGAAACTTCAATGGAGCTCAACTTTAGATAAGGACAAACACATGCACATCAAATGAGTTTTCATAGTTAATCGTTGGAATAACAACAGGCAAAGGACATTCCAGGATCTCTCTTACTCTTCTTGGCCCAAACATAAATACTATGCACTGCTGGAAAAAAATCTTCCTAGACACATGAACATAGTTATCAAAAACTGACCTCGCAGTGCATAGTTGTCACCTTTTTTGCGTCCTCCGCACACTTGGCACTCAGCTTTTTCCAATAATGCATCCTGACACCACGTGAAGTGGCCCCAAAATATGGTCCTCATGATGACCTTTCTGCATAATTATCACAAGAAACATCCACGTCGTGTCCGTACTTATCCACGTGCAAGTATTGACCCCATTCGACGTCTTGACGCCACTAGATGCCATCTGACGCACCTGCTTACCTCATGTCGTCCGCCCGCGGATAGCTTCCTCGAGAAGTTTTACGCGCTACCAACTCCTCATTATTGTAGGAAAAACACACTGGTACTGGTAATAGTGAAAATCGATGCACTATGTACATGTTGTCCTACCTGTACACATGTGGGCCCCATGTAACCACCTGGCTAAGGAAAACATTGGGCAATCCTTTATTCGATGCACCATGCATGTGTATGTACATATGCGCAATCCCTTGCTCCAAAAAACTCCTGACAGCGCGTACTTGTCAACCTTCACCTTGTGCCTAGGTAGCTTCACCAGTTCGATTTTTTCTCTACCATGAACAAAGGTCGGGAGGAGATTTTGGAGGAGAGTCCAAGTGAGAAGCGGTGACATGGAAGTGTACACCAAATTATATGAAATATTCAACCCTTTGTTTGATCTTGCATTTTTGCTAGACAATTTGAAGGACTTTTTGTCAGAAGAATTCAAAGAGTTTGAAGAGGCAGTTGAAGGCAGGTGTTTGGTTTTAGATGGCAAGACTTATTGCCATCTAGCCGAATTTACTACCAAATCAATTGAGAAAGGCAAAGTAACAAGGAGGTTTGGAAGATTTTCTAAGAAGACTTCCTTTGTTTGTCCACCTACCATTTCTTGTCAATTACATTTAAAGCCTTGCAACCTTGTTCCAAAAGAAGTTGCCTTTCTTTTCTTTTTGTTCCTTAAAGTTGACATGCAAGGCAAAGCTGATGAAGTGAAAGATATAGATGAAGAGGTAACAAATAAAAATGTTTCCACAGTTTTGCAGCTTGAGAAAAGTGAAATTCTAGAAGAGGAGGAATTTGATGTTGCAGCTGAGGAGCAGGAGAGTGCAAATTTTAATGTGGCTCAATTTAAAGCTAGTACTGTCATTGATGAGCCAACAGATGAGGTAGAGGTGTCCGAAGCTTCCTTTACTATTCCAAACCTTCCCTACTTCTATATCAATGGAAAAGAGTATATCCCTCTCCATCATATCCAATGTCTACTTAATATGAGGGAGGACTACTGTATTGCAACCATTTCTGAAGCTTCTGAGGTGGCCAAAGATTTTATTGACACAGAAGAAGAGTCAAAAGAGGAGTTTTTAGCACTTGATCTTCAAACATCCAATAAAGATTTTCTGTCTGCTCCTGATGCACTTGCTCTATGCATGAGAAGAGTGGAAGAGGAGAAACCTTCCCTCAAAGATGAGGATTTTGAGAAGAGACTTGTTGAGCTTGGCATCCAATCTTTTGGTAGAGACTTTAAGCTGAAAAAAATTGGAAAGGAAGTTGACATAAGAGAGATGACCGGATCATGCAATCTCCTTCAAGAAAAATTCATTTTGCCGAAGATGAGTTGAAAAAGGTAGATTTTCACATTTATCTGCCTTCTGAAATCTTTCTTTTTTTTCAAGTTTGTTTTAATTACTCATTATGTATTTTTTTCCAAATTGAACTCCTTGAAAAAGACAATTTTCTTGGGAGAGCTAAAGGCTCGAGAGGGAAAGCAATAGAGGGCTCTTCAAGAAGGGATGCCTCCTCTCTCATGCACTACATGCCTACATTGGATAGTGCCACCTTCTGTGTTTTTCACATGCAGTATTCTAAAGATCTTGAGTTACCAATGTTTTCCCTAAAGATATTGTCACGGTTTTTAGGGTACACTCCCCTTCAAATCAATGCAAACAAGATCATGCTACTTGAGAGAGAAGCAACACTTAGAATATTTCCGATATGCTGCAGGATTCAATGCCTCAAGAGCAGGATACTTTCTTTGCTACTCTAGCTATGCAGCAGCAGCTGAGGAGACAAATGTCAACCTTCTTGGGGGCTATAAAAGAAGAAAGTTTTTGAGATATAGGGGTGACATGCCTAGAGATATGAAAAAAAATCAAAAACTGATGTAAATTTGACAATTTTTTGCACCAAAATATCTTTTTTGAATTTGGATCTCTTTAGAAAGATTCGGTACAAAGTTTCAAAGTGAAGCATTAATCTCCATCTGTGGTTGAGCAGCATGGTTGTTTGATCTCATCCGTTGTAATTGCCTCCTATAGAACCAATTGAATAATTCCTTTAGTGCATTGCTCCTTCTTTGTCCCCCTCCGTTTCTCGTACATTTGAAAAAAGAAATCCTCGCTTGATAGTGAGATTTTTCCATTCCCTGAGTATTCCATGTTGTAAGGGGTCCTTGTTTTGCAAAATATGGTCCATGCAGGTACAGAATATGCTAAAAATAAAAAAAAGTTAGTTGAACTCAATAGGATGCAATGTAAAATACTATCCAGACTTTAGAAAGTAATTGAATACTCATCAAGTAATATGTGATGTCTTTTGCTCCCCAAGCATCTGTATAGCAGTTATTAAAAGCTTTATTGTCTTTTTAAAGTCATCTGCATAAGTAGCAGAGCTAACTTGTTGTCTCAAAACTTTCAAAAAATTGTCGAGCTTCTTCCACACTTCCATGCGTTTGTTGGCTACATCTGGACTACTTTTGACATTGGTTGTTATTACACAAAGAACCTTCCAGCAGTTCCACATAGCATCAACTTGTTTGTTGTCATGGTTACTCAAAAATATTCTGGCTTTTTCTCCACCCATTGAAACATCTTGCAAAGCATCACCCGTTCCTTTTGAAAGAGTAGGAACTTTTTTTAGATGCACTTGACCACCATGAAAACCCATTTGAGAGAGCAAAGCCTCGCATTTTTCTATGCACTCGCCTGCAAGTTTAGTTGGCGTTATAGAATATGCATAATCAAGATGAAGTCGAAGCAATTTGTCCAAGATTCTAATCTTTGCATGCATTGTACATATATGTACATTTTTTAAATCTATTGTTAGAATTGGATCCCAAATCATAGAAGATAATGGGTAGTCGATGACGTTCACACTATTTCTCGATGGCGGTGTTCCAACCTCGTGTTTTGCAAGCCATCCTTTTGTTCCAATGCTTGCCATGCAATATAGACAAGGACACTTGGTATTAGCACCTCCACATACACCAAACATGCACTTTAATGCTTTTAGGTCGGCACTCAAGTGCCATTCTACAAAAAAGTCACCCATGCCATCTACACAGAGTTTTTCACCTGCATTTTGGTCCTGTAAAGCAGAAGGGATATCGGTCTAAAAAAATAGCCATTTCGATGTATCGTGATTGGATAATATCTTGAATTCTCTTGACCTTCATGGATTTGTAATAGTGAGTTTGATTAGCCTCCTCCGGTTGGATAAAGGTTTCCTTGGACAATATTGTGGCCTTTCTTACCTCCTCCAATTGGTAGTCAGTCAAGTCTTCATTGGCTTCCAGCCACTTTCTATGCTTTGCGTCTAAAGCAGATCCTTATCATTTTTTAGAATTTAGTAGCTTAACTTTGTCTCCAAATTGCTTCAGGCAAGCCCACATGGTATTTCTTTCTTTTAGGATCTGCAATTTTGATTGCTTTCTACATATTCTTGGCAAAGATTTCCCAAGACCTAGGGCTTGCCGTTTGCAAAACTTTGCAAAGTTTTCTCATTGCTTTCAAGGCCAAGCTTCTAAACAAGAGGTCTTTGAACAAGTGGGGGAGACGTGTCGATAGAAACTTCTTAGAGCCTTGCAGACAATGAGATTCCCCTTTGTTTTTTTAAAATTTTACGCTTCATGGTAGGTGATCCGCCAACGGGCATTGTGAGGTTATCACCTTCATCGCGAGTAGTGATGGCACCCAGTCACCTTGATGAGAGCAATACCAATGATCCAATCGGGATGATGTGCTAGCATACTGCAAGATGGTTTACGTGAACCCGGGCATGTCATTCCAAGGTTCCCACCTCCCACATGTCTACCAAAGCCCACTTCTCACATAGGCTTATCCATTTGGATCTTTGAGATCTAGCCAGCATGGACGATGAGCCTGTTCTATCCTTTCTCTTCTCCACCATTTTAAAATCTCCCACTAGGAGCCACTCCCCTTCACCATGGAATTCTTCTAGTTGCGTCCATAGCTTTGCTCTTTGCTTCATCGAGCGGGGTCCATAAATATTGACGATGGGAATAACGCGGGGGATTCACTCTATATACAAAACGGGATGCCACGTGCGAGCATAAAACTTTAATAAAACCCCTATATACAACTCATATTAGGAAATCTGACCCCCCTTTCTACGCTTATATAACAATCAATGAAGAAAACTATCATTCCCCTATCTTACATATAGAGTTTAGGTCTCACATTATCTAACTGAGTAAAACTAGTCAAAGAGTGTGTAGCATACTGACTGGCAATATACTAAGGAACCAATTTTGTTGATAACTAGATGTACCCTCAATGTATCTTAGTTTGACTTTTAAACTATGTGCCCGATCAGCGTGCACTCTTGCTACTCGTCCAATTCTGAACCATCTAAATTACTTAGAAAACATGGTTAGAAAGTTGTGTGAGGTTCTCCATGTAAATTTGCATCTAGACAAACTCTTCATAGCTTTCATCCCTCAACAAATGAACTAGAATCAAAAAACAAACAATTGATACAAAAGCAGTGTTAGTTCTTGCATGTATCTTTGTATCTATTGACTCACAAGGTCAAGGGAATACTCTTTGGGAAGCCATGATTTTGAAACACAAAAACTTCCTCTTATTTTCTCCTTTTCTCACTTCCCCCCCCCCCCCCCCCCGCACATATTATACCCCCTCCCTTATTTTTAAGCATGGGAGATAAATTATTGGGGGCCTATTTTCCCCCTTTCTCACTTCTCCGGGTCCTTAACTTCATTATCTTCTCCATCGGTGAGTGAGTGGACAATATCTTGAATTCTCTTGACTTTCATGGATTTGTAATAGTGAGTTTGATTAGCCTCCTCCGATTGGATAAAGGTTTTCTTGGACAATATTATGGCTTTTCTTACCTCCTCCAATTGGTAGTCAGTCAAGTCTTCATTGGCTTCCAGCCACCTTCTATGCTTTGCGTCTAAAGCAAACCCTTATCGTTTTTTAGAATTTAGTAGCTTAACTTTGTCTCCAAATTGCTTCAGGCAGCCCACATCGTATTTTTTTCTTCTAGGATCTGCAATTTTGATTGCTTTCTGCATATTCTTGGCAAAGATTTCCAAATCCCTAGGGCTTGCCGTTTGCAAAACTTTGCAAAGTTTTCTCATTGCTTTCAAGGACAAGCTTCTAAACAAGAGGTCTTTGAACAAGTGGGGGAGACGTGTCGATAGAAACTTCTTAGCGCCTTGCAGACAATGAGCTTCCCCTTTGTTTTTTTAAAATTTTACGCTTCATGGTAGGTGATCCGCCACGGGCATTGTGAGGTTATCACCTTCATCGCGAGTAGTGATGGCACCCAGTCAACTTGATGAGAGCAATACCAATGATCCAATCGGGATGATGTGCTAGCATACTGCAAGATGGTTTACGTGAACCCGGGCATGTCATTCCAAGGTTCCCACCTCCCACATGTCTACCAAAGCCCACTTCTCACATAGGCTTATCCATTTGGATCTTTGAGATCTAGCCAGCATGGACGATGAGCCTGTTCTATCCTTTCTCTTCTCCACCATTTTAAAATCTCCCACTAGGAGCCACTCCCCTTCACCATGGAATTCTTCTAGTTGCGTCCATAGCTTTGCTCTTTGCTTCATCGAGCGGGGTCCATAAATATTGACGATGGGAATAACGCGGGGGATTCACTCTATATACAAAACGGGATGCCACGTGCGAGCATAAAACTTTAATAAAACCCCTATATACAACTCATATTAGGAAATCTGACCCCCCTTTCTACGCTTATATAACAATCAATGAAGAAAACTATCATTCCCCTATCTTACATATAGAATTTAGGTCTCACATTATCTAACTGAGTAAAACTAGTCAAAGAGTGTGTAGCATACTGACTGGCAATATACTAAGGAACCAATTTTGTTGATAACTAGATGTACCCTCAATGTATCTTAGTTTGACTTTTAAACTATGTGCCCGATCAGTGTGCACTCTTGCTACTCATCCAATTCTGAACCATCTAAATTACTTGGAAAACATGGTTAGAAAGTTGTGTGAGGTTCTCCATGTAAATTTGCATCTAGACAAACTCTTCATAGCTTTCATCCCTCAACAAATGAACTAGAATCAAAAAACAAACAATTGATACAAAAGCAGTGTTAGTTCTTGCATGTATCTTTGTATCTATTGACTCACAAGGTCAAGGGAATACTCTTTGGGAAGCCATGATTTTGAAACACAAAAACTTCCTCTTATTTTCTCCTTTTCTCACTTCCCCCCCCCCCCCCGCCACATATTATACCCCCTCCCTTATTTTTAAGCTTGGGAGATAAATTATTGGGGGCCTATTTTCCCCCTTTCTCACTTCTCCGGGTCCTTAACTTCATTATCTTCTCCATCGGTGAGTGAGTGGACAATATCTTGAATTCTCTTGACTTTCATGGATTTGTAATAGTGAGTTTGATTAGCCTCCTCCGATTGGATAAAGGTTTTCTTGGACAATATTATGGCTTTTCTTACCTCCTCCAATTGGTAGTCAGTCAAGTCTTCATTGGCTTCCAGCCACCTTCTATGCTTTGCGTCTAAAGCAAACCCTTATCGTTTTTTAGAATTAAGTAGCTTAACTTTGTCTCCAAATTTCTTCAGGCAGCCCACATGGTATTTCTTTCTTCTAGGATCTGCAATTTTGATTGCTTTCTGCATATTCTTGGCAAAGATTTCCAAATCCCTAGGGCTTGCCGTTTGCAAAACTTTGCGAAGTTTTCTCATTGCTTTCAAGGCCAAGCTTCTAAACAAGAGGTCTTTGAACAAGTGGGGGGGGCGTGTCGATAGAAACTTCTTAGAGCCTTGCAGACAATGAGATTCCCCTTTGTTTTTTTAAAATTTTACGCTTCATGGTAGGTGATCCGCCGACGGGCATTGTGAGGTTATCACCTTCATCGTGAGTAGTGATGGCACCCAGTCAACTTGATGAGAGCAATACCAACGATCCAATCGGGATGCTGTGCTGGCATACTGCAAGATGGTTTACGTGAACCCGGGCATGTCATTCCAAGGTTCCCACCTCCCACATGTCTACCAAAGCCCACTTCTCACATAGGCTTATCCATTTGGATCTTTGAGATCTAGCCAGCATGGACGATGAGCCTGTTCTATCCTTTCTCTTCTCCACCATTTTAAAATCTCCCACTAGGAGCCACTCCCCTTCACCATGGAATTCTTCTAGTTGCGTCCATAGCTGTAACATTTAATGGCCTAAAATCTTATGTGTAGCGGAAATTAGCATGAACATAGTGGGCATTTCATTAGAATAGATTCCTAATGAGAATTACAAGAGTGCTTGGGTGGAGAGAGCAACAAAAAGCATAACACCTAGTTAGATAGCATCGACAATACTTTCAAAAGAGAGAGCAATTAAGCTATTGACAACAGTTGAGGACCGGATTTGCATGGAGCCGGTCCCCCCTCCAAAAGGCTTTGTATTATGGTTTCTCCCATCAAGAGAGACATTGTACAATACAATTCTTTGTGTTCCTTCAAGACTAGCTAGTACAATGAAGATGGAAGCTTCATACACCAAGCAAAACACTTAATCAAACACAACTTGAATTATCCCCGTTCTCAGACCCAAGACCTCACACACCTTCGAAGATGGTGAGAGCTAGCAGGGTATGAGAGTAGATTGAGAGGAAAAAGAAGTATCTTACGAGAAAGAAGTACATCTCCTCACATAATCACTCATATTAGCATAGCTTAGCTTAGTAATTAGCTTGGTAGAGAAGATGAGCATGCATTGAAGCTTGGCTCTTGGTTGGATTTGCATCCACATGCCAAGAGAGTGTTGATGTAGGCTTCTATCTCACAAGCTTGGAGTAGGTGATGAGCTCTCCATTAAAGCTTGGGAGGAGATAGAGTATTTTCCCTTCACACATGGTCAAGTGTGAGAGTGTGTGTGTCAATGCCCAGCAAAAATCAGCCCCCCCCTCTCTTGGGCGAGCCCTAGCTGCTAAATAAGTCTGGCCTTTGCCTCATTGGACCTCCCCAGGTCAAGCCAATAGGAATTAAGCAGCATAAGTGATAGCCTTTAGACATGTGTCCCCCTTTCCCCTTTTGTGAGAGCTTTAGGTAATTAAATAATTAAACTAAACTCTCATTGGACCCCTTTGCCTCCTGGCCAATAGGAATCAGGCAAGCCATGGGGCTCCTGAATGCTCATTGGACCCCTTGGGAGACTGCCCAATAGTCTTCTAGGAGACTTAATTCTCATTGGTTTCTTTTATTAAATGTTTTTAAATTAATTAAACTAGATTTACTCTAGCTTAATTCTCATTGGTCCACTTCAAGGGTCTTCCAATAGGAATTGGGCACACCTTGTGGGCATCTGGCCTAGGGAGCTGACATGTGTCCCTCATTCCCTTTGTGTAAAGGGAGCCTGTGTGTGTGTGTGTGGCTTTCTCTCTCATCCCCTAGCTTTGGGGCTCGCCCCCTCCCATGTAGGGATCTAGAAAGACTTTTTGGACACACACTAAGCATCCAATTTTCCCTAGGGTTGACCTTTGGACACAACCTTTGAATTTTGGAACCTTAGCATTTTGGAAGTCTTAATGGGCTGAACCTTAGGGTCTTTTTGGCCCATTGTTTCACATGGCTCTTTTGCAGATGGCCCCCCCTTTGGATCCCTATTTTCCCTCCTTTGGATCCCTACTGTGGCCGGTCTGCTAACTTAACCAATATTCTAGCTTTTTCTCCCTTGGCACTTCCCCACATTAAATGATCAGTTTAATATGAGAAAATCATTTAGGAGAATTAGATATTGATTATTATGACATTACCTCTCTCTTGAAATCATAGTCGTCCTCGACTATGGTGTAGAGAAGATAAAGCATATGCATGAGTCCTTTTCTTAGCGGGTAGAGGATCCCTATGTTACCCTACGACATCATTCCATAATGGATGACTAGTCCATTTGGCGCTTGAGAGCCTGAGGCTGCCGCAAGCATGTCTGCACATTAGTCCTATCAGTCTTCCATAGTAGAGTGACAAGCTCTACTTTGGTGTTTGGGAGACGTTGTCCCCGCAAACTTGATCTAAGCATGCATACTACTTCATTTTTGTGCACAAATAAAGAAAAAGAGAGTCTTATAAGACAAAAATTTTTGTTCATTTTTAACATTTTGTACATTTGCTTACTCTTGGGAAGCATTGTAAGCATTGACAAGGTTTAGGTTATCCTTTAATTGTATGCCTTGCATCCATCTAGCATCTTCAAAAGGATAATTCTTAAACTTAATAAGATATCGTCGGATAGTCTTACCGCCTCTTAATACCTTGTCTTCATGTCGGAGAATGGACTCGGGCTGCAGCACCTCCTCGTGGTCCTCGATCTCCGGTGGATCTTCAATAGTTGGTTCTTGAGGTGGCTCTCCTTTGTAAGGCTTTAATAGGCTCACATGAAAAGCATTGTGTATGAGCCAATGATTGGGCAACTTAAGTTGATAGGCCATCTCATTGATTGGCCTAAGAATCTGGAAGGGACCATAATACCTTTTTGCTAGTTTAGCATAGTACCTTTGGTGGCCCGTAGGATTCTTGCCCGTCGTGTGCCTTAATCGAGCCTTGGGAAACTTTAACAAGACCCAATCGTTTTCTTTAAAAGTTTGGGCTCTTCTGTGTTTGTCAGCAGCAGCCTTTTGCCTTTGCTGTGAGATAGAGATAGCATCCTTAATCTTTTGGAAAGATTCTTGTAGGTCTCGGCTATACTCATCTGCAGCGAAGATCTTCCCATGTACCTTAAGTAGCAAGGGACTTTTTGATCTTCCCTCAATTACCTCGAAAGGTGCTTTTCCTGTAGAAGTATGTACAGTGTTATTGTAAGCATACTCTACTAAGGGTAAGTACTTCTCCCATTGGGATCTTTGATCTACTTCCGTTACATAGGCTTTTAGTAGATCAAGAATGGTTAGGTTAGCTATTTCACTTTGGCCATCAGTTTGTGGATGATAGGCCGAAGAGAAGTTTAGCCTTGTTCCTAAATTCTCAAAGAGACCCTTCCAGAAATTACTGGTCATTCTAGGATCTCTATCCGACACTATGGACATTGGCAAGCCATGGTACTTGAAAATTTGTGAAATGAAGAGGGTTGCCATTTGATGGGCTTTGATAGTCTTTTTGACAGGTATAAAATGAGCTTGTTTACTAAACCTGTCTACTATCGTCCATATTCCCGTATTCCCATGGATAGACTTAGGCAATCCAAAGATAAAATCCATGGATATGCTCTCCCACGGTGAATTAGGGATTGGCAAGGGTTGAAGCAATCCAAGTTGCTTCCCTCTATCAAATTTTGTCTTTTGACATACTACACATTTGGAAACATACTCGTGTATGTTCACTTTCATGGTAGGCCAATAGAAATATGTTTCAATTCCCTTTAGGGTAGACTGAATCCCTCTATGCCCTGCATATGGGGGAGCATGCGATTCATACATTACTTTCTCACGTAGTGAGTTAGTAACGCATAGTCTATTGCCATAGAGAAGATAACCATCTTGTAAAGTAAATGGTTCTTCTTTCTTCCCTAATGCAAGGGCTGAAATCACATCTCTAAAATTGGGATCAATAGCATACTCATCTATCATTGAAGATAGATCATTGTGAGTTGCTATGGAAACCGCATTCACTCTCGGGCGTCTTGAGAGTGCATCGGCTACTTGATTATGCTTGCCAGCAATGTGAGCAATATGAAAATGAAATTGCGAAAGGAAATTTGCCCACCTCATTTGTTTTTCGGAGAGCTTGGTCTGCGTCATGAAGTACTTAAGACTTTGGTGATCCGTTCGTAGAATAAAAGGAGTCCCCAATAAATAGTGCTTCCATGAGTCTAAGGCATGTAGAACTGCAAGGAGTTCTTTTTCGTATATGCCTAGAGCTTGCTCAACAGGGTCGAGCCTTCGACTCTCATAGCCTATGGCGTGCCCTTCTTGGAGCAAAACAGCCCCAAGGCAATCACCACAGGCATCACATTGGACCTCAAATGGTTTTGAGAGATCCGGTAGTGTAAGCACAGGTTGAGAGATAAGCTTTTCTTTAAGCTTTTCGAAAGCATTGTTCTCCTTAGCAGACCACGTATACCTGACATTTTTCTTTGTTAGGTCATGTAATGGTCCCGCAATTTGTGAGAACTTTTCTATGAAGCGTCTATAGTATGCACACATACCTATAAAGCTTCTTAGTTCATGAAGATTCCTTGGTTTAGGCCATCCTTTTATTACCTCTAACTTGGATGGATCCATTTGGATTCCATCTCGAGAGATAATGTGACCTAAATATTGAATCTCTTGCAAGAAAAATTCACTTTTCTTTCGATTAACATAAAGTTTGTTCTCTCTTAAAACTTGAAATATTACCTGGAGGTGTTGCTTGTGTTCCTCCAATGAATTAGAGTAGATGATAATATCATCAAAGAACACTCCAGTGAAGGTTCGATGAGGCCTGAACAGCTTCTCCATCAAGCGGTTAAATGTGGCTGGTGCATTAGTCAAGCCAAAAGGCATGACAATGTATTCGTAAAGACCAAATGTAGTACGAAATGCGGTCTTTACAATGTCTTGATCAACTATCCTTATTTGATGATAGCCACTTTTTAGGTCAATCCTACTGAAGTAGGTCGATCCTTGTAGCTTATCAAATAGGTCTTCTACCCGTGGAACGGGAAACCTATTCTTGATAGTGATCCTATTTAGTGCTCTATAGTCGACACACATACGATATGTGCCGTCTTTCTTTTGCACTAATAGCACAGGTGAGCAAAATGGAGATGAGCTAGGCCTAACCATGCCCTTCTCAACTAACTCATGCACTTGCCGCATAATCTCCTCTTGTTGAGCTTGAGAAACTCTATAAGGAGGTTTGTTAGGCGGTGAACTTCCTGGAAGAAGTTCAATTGCATGGTCGTCATTACCTCGTTTAGGAGGTAGCTCACAAGGGATGTCGTCAATAAAGACATCTTGAAACCCCTTGAGAAAATTGGATAACTCTAATTCCTTTTGGTTGCTTTTATTTTCTTTTGCTAAAGCATTAGGTTCATTTTGAGAATCTTTAACAAAAATCATGTACACGGAAATAGAGCTCTTTATTGACTTGTTGAAAGCTGGTGTATGTACAATGGGGATGGTGTTACCCATCTCCTTAGCATCTATATACATGTCCTTTTCCTTGAACTTAAAGGAGATTCTCCTTTCAGGAAATTTAACATGGGCAGCCAGGCGGTCAAACCATGGTGCCCCTAGGATTACATCCTCATGCTTGAGAGGAGAGATAAAGAAGTCCTCTTTGTCCACATAGCCTTGGACATGAAGCCTCAATTTCCCGATTAAGGGAGTGACTGAAGCTTCTTGCCCCTTGAAGGCACTGTCTGCGGGTAGGATATCTCCCATCTCGTAGGATTGTATGCCTAGCTTGGTGGCTAACTCCATAGATATGAAATTGTGAGTAGAACCAGGGTCAAAGAGAATAAAAGCATCATGTTCTCTTACCTTTCCCCAAGCATGGCATAAAGGAGATCCTTTGTGGTGAGTTTGGTGAATCTCCTCCTCTTGGATTTCAACCAAAGAAGCTCTAGGAGGATCTTGGCGGTTGTTCTTTTGGGGACAAGCGCGGTACGCATGCCCTTGTTCGCCGCACTTGAAACACCGGTTATCTTTACGATAACGCTCAAGCTCTTCAGGAGAGAGTTTATTCTTTCCTTTGTAAACTCCCTTCTCTTTAGCTTTGTTGGAATTGCCCTTAGGAGACTTTTGGACATTGTCCTTCCCCTTAGGCTCATTGGAACCCTTGTTTTCCGGGGGCTTATTATTTCTTTTACCCCCCGTTTGGAAATTGATTCGCGAGGCCACCATAGTATGGTGTATTACCGCCGATATGGTACGTGAGGTTCTCCATGTAAATTTGCATCTAGACAAACTCTTCATAGCTTTCATCCCTCAACAAATGAACTAGAATAAAAAAACAAACAATTGATACAAAAGCAGTGTTAGTTCTTGCATGTATCTTTGTATCTATTGACTCACAAGGTCAAGGGAATACTCTTTGGGAAGCCATGATTTTGAAACACAAAAACTTCCTCTTATTTTCTCCTTTTCTCACTCCCCCCCCCCCCCCCCCGCACATATTATACCCCCCCCCCTTATTTTTAAGCTTGGGAGATAAATTATTGGGGGCCTATTTTCCCCCTTTCTCACTTCTCCGGGTCCTTAACTTCATTATCTTCTCCATCGGTGAGTGAGTGGACAATATCTTGAATTCTCTTGACTTTCATGGATTTGTAATAGTGAGTTTGATTAGCCTCCTCCGATTGGATAAAGGTTTTCTTGGACAATATTATGGCTTTTCTTACCTCCTCCAATTGGTAGTCAGTCAAGTCTTCATTGGCTTCCAGCCACCTTCTATGCTTTGCGTCTAAAGCAAACCCTTATCGTTTTTTAGAATTTAGTAGCTTAACTTTGTCTCCAAATTGCTTCAGGCAGCCCACATGGTATTTCTTTCTTCTAGGATCTGCAATTTTGATTGCTTTCTGCATATTCTTGGCAAAGATTTCCAAATCCCTAGGGCTTGCCGTTTGCAAAACTTTGCGAAGTTTTCTCATTGCTTTCAAGGCCAAGCTTCTAAACAAGAGGTCTTTGAACAAGTGGGGGGGACGTGTCGATAGAAACTTCTTAGAGCCTTGCAGACAATGAGATTCCCCTTTGTTTTGTTAAAATTTTACGCTTCATGGTAGGTGATCCGCCGACGGGCATTGTGAGGCTATCACCTTCATCGTGAGTAGTGATGGCACCCAGTCAACTTGATGAGAGCAATACCAATGATCCAATCGGGATGCTGTGCTGGCATACTGCAAGATGGTTTACGTGAACCCGGGCATGTCATTCCAAGGTTCCCACCTCCCACATGTCTACCAAAGCCCACTTCTCACATAGGCTTATCCATTTGGATCTTTGAGATCTAGCCAGCATGGACGATGAGCCTGTTCTATCCTTTCTCTTCTCCACCATTTTAAAATCTCCCACTAGGAGCCACTCCCCTTCACCATGGAATTCTTCTAGTTGCGTCCATAGCTTTGCTCTTTGCTTCATCGAGCGGGGTCCATAAATATTGACGATGGGAATAACGCGGGGGATTCACTCTATATACAAAACGGGATGCCACGTGCGAGCATAAAACTTTAATAAAACCCCTATATACAACTCATATTAGGAAATCTGACCCCCCTTTCTACGCTTATATAACAATCAATGAAGAAAACTATCATTCCCCTATCTTACATATAGAATTTAGGTCTCACATTATCTAACTGAGTAAAACTAGTCAAAGAGTGTGTAGCATACTGACTGGCAATATACTAAGGAACCACTTTTGTTGATAACTAGATGTTCCCTCAATGTATCTTAGTTTGACTTTTAAACTATGTGCCCGATCAGGGTGCACTCTTGCTACTCGTCCAATTGTGACCCATCTAAATTACTTAGAAAACATGGTTATAAAGTTGTGTTAGGTTCTCCATGTAAATTTGCATCTAGACAAACTCTTCATAGCTTTCATCCCTCAACAAATGAACTAGAATCACAAAACAAACAATTGATACAAAAACAATGTTAGTTCTTGCATGTATCTTTGTATCTATTGACTCACAAGGTCAAGGGAATACTCTTTGGGAAGCCATGATTTTGAAACACAAAAACTTCCTCTTATTTTCTCCTTTTCTCACTCCCCCCCCCCCCCCCCCCCCCCCCCCCCGCACATATTATACCCCCCCCCCCTTATTTTTAAGCTTGGGAGATAAATTATTGGGGGCCTATTTTCCCCCTTTCTCACTTCTCCGGGTCCTTAACTTCATTATCTTCTCCATCGGTGAGTGAGTGGACAATATCTTGAATTCTCTTGACTTTCATGGATTTGTAATAGTGAGTTTGATTAGCCTCCTCCGATTGGATAAAGGTTTTCTTGGACAATATTATGGCTTTTCTTACCTCCTCCAATTGGTAGTCAGTCAAGTCTTCATTGGCTTCCAGCCACCTTCTATGCTTTGTGTCTAAAGCAAACCCTTATCGTTTTTTAGAATTTAGTAGCTTAACTTTGTCTCCAAATTGCTTCAGGCAGCCCACATGGTATTTCTTTCTTCTAGGATCTGCAATTTTGATTGCTTTCTGCATATTCTTGGCAAAGATTTCCAAATCCCTAGGGCTTGCCGTTTGCAAAACTTTGCGAAGTTTTCTCATTGCTTTCAAGGCCAAGCTTCTAAACAAGAGGTCTTTGAACAAGTAGGGGGGACGTGTCGATAGAAACTTCTTAGAGCCTTGCAGACAATGAGATTCCCCTTTGTTTTTTTAAAATTTTACGCTTCATGGTAGGTGATCCGCGGACGGGCATTGTGAGGTTATCACCTTCATCGTGAGTAGTGATGGCACCCAGTCAACTTGATGAGAGCAATACCAATGATCCAATCGGGATGCTGTGCTGGCATACTACAAGATGGTTTACGTGAACCCGGGCATGTCATTCCAAGGTTCCCACCTCCCACATGTCTACCAAAGCCCACTTCTCACATAGGCTTATCCATTTGGATCTTTGAGATCTAGCCAACATGGACAATGAGCCTGTTCTAACCTTTCTCTTCTCCACCATTTTAAAATCTCCCACTAGGAGCCACTCCCCTTCACCATGGAATTCTTGTAGTTGCTTCCATAGCTTTGCTCTTTGCTTCATCGAGCGGGGTCCATAAATATTGACGATGGGAATAACGCGGGGGATTCACTCTATATACAAAACGGGATGCCACGTGCGAGCATAAAACTTTGATAAAACCCCTATATAAAACTCATATTAGGAAATCCGACCCCCCTACCCCCCTTTCTACGCTTATATAACAATCAATGAAGAAAACTTTCATTCCCCTATCTTACATATAGAATTTAGGTCTCACATTATCTAACTGAGTAAAACTAGTCAAAGAGTGTGTAGCATACTGACTGGCAATATACTAAGGAACCACTTTTGTTGATAACTAGATGTTCCCTCAATGTATCTTAGTTTGACTTTTAAACTATGTGCCCGATCAGGGTGCACTCTTGCTACTCGTCCAATTGTGACCCATCTAAATTACTTAGAAAACATGGTTAGAAAGTTGTGTTAGGTTCTCCATGTAAATTTGCATCTAGACAAACTCTTCATAGCTTTCATCCCTCAACAAATGAACTAGAATCACAAAACAAACAATTGATACAAAAACACTGTTAGTTCTTGCATGTATCTTTGTATCTATTGACTCACAAGGTCAAGGGAATACTCTTTGGGAAGCCATGATTTTGAAACACAAAAACTTCCTCTTATTTTTCCCTTTTCTCACTTCTCTCTCCCCCCCCCCACACATATTATACCCCCCTCCCTTATTTTTAAGCTTGGGAGATAAATTATTGGGGGCCTATTTTCCCCCTTTCTCACTTCTCCCCCCTCCCCCCCCCTCCCCCTCCACATATTATACCCCCCTCCCTTATTTTTAAGCTTAGGAGATAAATTATTGGGGGCCTGTCCCTAAATTATATGTTTATGTAACTTATAAAAAAACCTCCTCCCCTGCACTTATCTAGGTTGCATTTATTCGATCGAATAAATTGTCATTATTCGTGTATACTCGTATAATACGTGGTATTTTCAAATAATTTCTATTCTTTCAATCGATAGCTTATTGATCGATAGTCTTTCAATCGAAACAATATCGATCGACACTATATTGTTCGATATCAAAATTGGTCGAAAGACTATCGATCGATACAGTAGATCTCCATTTAAAAAAAATGCGTCACTCTTCGATACGTTTTCGATCGGGATCGCTTGTAGAGCTCTTGCACTCTCTCTAGCTCACTCTCTCTCTCTCTCTCTTCTCTTCTCTCTCTCTCTCTCTCTCTCTCTCTCTAGCTCACAGTCTCTCTAGCTCTCTCCTTAGTTCACACAAGTTGCAGTCGTTCTTTGAGCAGGTCAACCTCGCGTATTGGTGAGCATCTTTTCTCTTCACGTTCGCGTTTTTATAAATAATAATCTAAATTTAATTTTCACGTGATTATATATAACTGTATGTGTCTTTGATATGCCTTCGAGCTCTCTTAGTCACATAGCAATTTAAAATTTAGAGTATAGAAATTACTGTGGGTTGTCTGATTCTATATCTTACTCCCATAGTAATCTAAAACAAAGTTAGAAAACATTGACTCTTGTTCTGATATGCTTTGCAACACTCTTACTTGAGTCAATGTTCTAGGAATTTCGATAACACCGTACATTGTTTTGATATGCTTGTCGGCACTCATGCTTTGTATGGTGTTTTCGGAGACCATCAAATAGCACGTGCATTTGTTCGATATATCTTACGACACTCTTACTTTGTATGATGATTTAGGTAAAATAAGCTCTAATGAAATGTGAGCTTACAAAAAATCTTACTTCTTCCTGCGTCTGAGCTTTGGTTCTTACAACGGGAGAAGTTACTCCTAGACACGATCTGTGCGAGTAAATTTTTATCTAGTGATTCATTAAGCTATACACTTTTCAATATACGTATTCATGGACCACATGATTCATAGATCTACATTGTAGATCTGTAAATCAGAAAAGTGTAATCTTTAAACTACTCCCTACGTCATGATCTTTGGTTCTTACAATGGGAGGAGTTTCTCTTAGACATGATTTGTGAAAAAAAAACCATTATCTGATGAGCTACTGATTTTTAAAGTGTGATCGTTCTCGACGTCTGCATCGAACGTTTATCCTTTGTTCTTACGACGGGAGTAAAACCCCTGCATCTGGTGCTTTGGATTTGCTTAGATCCTTACAATGAGAGGGATACACACGTGACACCACGCTTTACGTTGTTCTTTGTAATTTGTAAAATAATGTGTATTTGTATGACTTCGTCACATTCCTATTGATAACATCTCATACATGCGAGGTTTTTGAATTGAAAAATCATAACATATTTTTTTAGGATATGAAAAATCATAATTAACATGATTTTAAGTTGACAATTCAAGCTTTCTATGTCGGGGGTGACCTGATACTTTGGTGAAGGAAATTATACCTAAAATACATAAATCTGGGCTTTTTATACTATTTCAGAATCGATTGATACCTATCAATCGATAGTTTTTTTATCAATACAATATCAATTGATAGTCTTTCGATCGATATGTAAGCAGTAAAACGTTATTTTGCATAAAGCTGACATGGCAGCAAATAATACACACGAATATATCTTTGAAACGTATTAATTGACCATTATTCACGAATAAAACGAATGTCAAATAACGAATCATGCAATCATGGCACTTATGTGGTGCGGTAAGTTTTCCATGGTGAATCCCCCGGGGGAAATAAATTGATCTGCCCATTTGATTTCAATTCCTAGAGCTCTCCCAAAGGGGTGATTGAACACAACCTTAGGCTGTAGGGCCCTCAACAATAGTGAGAACACCATTGTACCCATCAATACCTTCTCCAAAGAAGATGAGTTTCTTTCCAAAAGCTTGCTTTCTTTTGCTTGTGGCATCAAGATGATGCTCTTGAAAAGCCCAACAATTAATATATTTGCCCTTCCTCACTTCCTCCCAAAATAGGGTGCCCTTCTTCTCGGTCTTGAGCCCTTTCATGTTCCAAGAATGAAGAACAAACTCTTCCATTACTGAAAAAGGGATATGAACTCCTCCACCTTGTGATACTCTTCTTCTGTGCCCTCTTTCCTCTTGTTCTCCTTCATTGGCCCTTTCCCATTCCTCTCTGCAACAATCATTAGGCTTTTTGTGTTGGCATCCAATCATCAGGTTTTTCGGGTTGGCATCCCGAAGAACCTCAAAAATATTATCATAGAGGAAAGGGATTTTAGGGATGTCTTGCGGGGTTTCCTTCATTTTCCATCTGCTCGTGCATGGGATTTTTAACGCTTACATGAAATGTTGGAGACTTGCTACCATCCTTCATCTGTCCTTCCAAATGTGGGTTAAGAACAATCTTATGAACCACTGGGGATGTCATTTTTTTCTAGGCGGCTAACGTGAAACAGTACCCTGGGATGGTCTTTGTGTTCGTGGAATGGGCTTTGGTAGTCTTCTCTGAATTCTCTGAGGTTTCCTTATTTGTATTAGGCTGCACACTTTCTCGAGACTTCTCATTACCATTCTATGGGGGAGTGGGAAATTCATTATCCATCATTGAGGGCGTAGCTTTTTTCCCACCTACTCAGACTGGGGCCGTGGACATGACAACTGGGCACGACCTAGCAAAGTTCCCAAATTTGTTGCACGTGAAGCACACACCAAAAAAGGTGCCAAAGTTCAGAGGGATAACCTTAAGTCTAGCCTCCACATTTACCACTAGATTCTTGGGTTGGGCCTTCCTAACCAAAGACAAACGTAGACTTAGCAAGCTCAGCAAGTTGTCTTTTAATGAAGGCAGGAGGGAATGCCATGGTGAGGGCATCCTCAACCTCGGGTCTCCCTTTGCCGCATCCATGAGACCCGAGGGTGCACTGACTTCTTCTAGTGTTCTTTTGTTCAGGGACATCGCGTTGAGAATATTAGCTAGTTCTTTTTCGATCTGCACCTTTCGTCCTCTCAACCCCTCCTTGTTTAACTCGGATATGTGGCCTCCCTCATTGTGGCGGGTTGATACTACTTCAGGGCCTTTGCCTGACCTGTCGGACAATGAATTCTTTGTCCCCCTTGCACCCCATCACTGCCTCAGCATAGGGTAGCTTGTGCAGGCTATCCATGGAAAGGGGATCAGTGCGAGCCGTCCCTAATATGGAGCTCAAATGCAGTTCTTCCACTTATTTTTTTCCATGTGACTCAGCCTTAGGCCGGATAAATGGCACGCCAAAGATGCAGCAAGCATGCACTCAATATGTGGTAGTAAGCATGTAATGCAAAACTTAAAGGAAAATAATTGCGCCTAGCATAACTAATCGCACGGAAGATAGCTAAAAAAGATGAAGGGCAAAGAAAAAAGAAAAAACTTGCACCAGGTTGTAGACGCCAAGGCATGAAAACCTAAGGACGCATTAAGCAAAAGTTAGAAGATAATGCCAAGGAAAACCTTAAGGTAGAACCCACCCACAATCTTAAGCAGAGGAATTCCCCTCAAAGTTAAGCCCACCCACCATGAACCGGCTTCTCATGCATGTTGTTTGAGTAGGGGAGTACCCATGTTTTTTGGCCTGCTCAAAGGGCTAAGGCCATAGTGATGTGGTTCCCTTTTTCTTAGTGAAAAAGGAGAGGTTGTTTTAAAAAAATGTAAAATTTTTTGATTGGTTGGTTGCCAGACACTCATTAGATTTGATTGGTAGATAAGTTAGTGACAATCATTGTTTTAGAAGCTTGTCATGAAAATGATGAAACAGTGTGGTTTGGAGCTAAAAATAGCAAAAGAGTTTTAAAGTTTTTGTAGACTAAAATAAATTTTAGTTGGTAGATCAAGATAGGGAAGATCCCTTGATGAGGTCGCTTCATCAAATAAGTATTACAAAAATAATGAAAAGACAAGCCTCTCACACACCAACCCAATAAAGGTAGTGGAGGCCAGATACCCCATGCCCAAGGGGTTCAAACTTCATTGGCCAGCTCAGAGAGAGAGAGAGAGAGAGAGAGAGAGAGAGAGAGAGAGAGAGAGAGAGAGAGAGAGAGAGAGAGAGAGAGAGAGAGAGAGAACTGCACGGAATCAAGATTGAACCCCAGTGGTGCTATGCTTGATGTGTGAGTGTTCCTTAGATCTCTGTTAACCCTCACGGCACACGGACACCCTATCGCCTACGACGGACGTGTATTATGTATTATTTAGAGTCAGGTACCGGGCTTGTCGGACCAATAGGAAAAAGGTAGAGTGATCGCCGATGAGAGGCGCTCTTTAACTTGGACATTCAAGGGGTTAGTTGGCTAAGCATGGGCGCCCAAGTGTGAATGGGGTGAGCTCCTATAAAAGCCAACTAAACCTAATTTTTACTCATTCTCTCATTTGTGCAATTGAAGAGTGCTCTTGCTCCATCTCCATCTTCTTCTTCTTCACCTCCTTGTGTGTGTGTGTGTGAGAGAGAGAGAGAGAGGGAGAGTGTGTGTGCGATCGAGCATTACGAAGGCACGACGGCGGCGAAGCGGTTGAGCGCGGCACGACTGCAGCTTCTTCTTCATCGCGGCGAGGAATCCACCACAAAGGCGAGCGTAGAGCGGTGAGTGACACACCCTTGTTTTCTTGAGGTTGCTGGTTTAGGCTTGTTGTGTGCTTGGAGCCGTTTGTGGCTCGCACACGGTGTATTGGCAAGTCCCTTGCTTTGACAGTGCGGCAAGGAGCGCACATTTTTGGCGCCGCTGCCGGGGATATGCCCTACACTAAGCTCGGTTAGCACTTTACGCTTCCTTGTGGTGCAATTTCTATCATAGGAAAGGCAGGGAAGGAGTGTGTGGAGATTTCTGTTTTTTGCGTTTTCTGTATTTTCTGTCAAGTTTCAATTTCTGCTATTGTCTGTGCTTTTTCAATTTTCTGCATCTCTTGCGTTTTTTCAATTTCTGCATTTTCAATTTCTGCATTTTCAATTTCTTGCATTTCTGCGTTTTTTCAATTTCCTGCATTTCTGCGTTTTTTCAATTTTCTGCATTTCTACAGTTTCAATTTCTGCGTTTTCAATTTCTGTATTTTCTGCATTTTTTTTAAAAAAAAAATTTGAAAAAAAAACGAGTCTAAAAAAAATTGGAAAATAAAAACGCGAGTGAGCGGGCGGCTAAATTTTTCAAAAATAAAAAACGTGACTCTTAAAACGGACTGGTTGGTTTGTATAAAAGATAGATCGGGAATGCCCAAGCCTAAGCCCAAGCCCAGGCCCAGGCCTCAGTCCTCACTCTTATGATATATACCAGACTCACTCTTATATATATACCCTACTCCCTCAAGAGAGAATGAGAGCATGTGGGACAAGTCCTCCACTCTCCTCCTTTCTCTTCCCACTTGCACCCTTAGACTTTCTAGTTTGGGTCTAGTTCCCTACTGGAAATTGATAGTTTTAGGGATTCCGAGGGCATAGAGTGACCAAACGGAGGGCTGTAAAGCACGGCACGACCCTCTGACCGATACGCTCGTTTCGAGCTATCACACGGCCCATTCCACGACACGCTCTAAAAAATCTAGCAAAAAAACAAACAAAAAACACGCTAAAAACTAGTCACAAGGCCTCCTAGAGCAGCTTTTTGACACCTTAGGGTATCAAAAGCACATGCACTTACGCTCTGGACGAGTGTTAGAGCACGATCACATTGGTAGTGCCTCTGTTCATACGGACACCCATTACCCATCCACGATAAGCTCTAGACCCTCAGCGGGGACACAAGGTAGCACCACCCAAGACCCTAAAATAGCCGCTAGTGATTCCTCCTCCGACTCAGAAATCATGGAAGCATACCCTACCCAAAACACTGAGAGAGAAGGCCATGCACCTCCCGAAGCTCCACAGCCTAGTACTAGTATGTTTAGCCGTTTCATGGAAACATTAGGTAGAGCTACTCGCTCGGAACCTGATGCAAATGAAGCACACGAAGGGGGTGGGGAAGTGGACTCTCCTTTCACATCGCACGTGGACCCCACACCCCCAAAGAGTGTCCATGTGGATATCCTGCCAACTTCTTACCAAGAAGGCCCTGTTGAGCTGCCTCCTTCAGAAGTTCCCTCTAGAGTACCGTTGGTGACAAGTAAAACCACGGGGAGAAACATTGCTTCTACCTCACAAGAAACCGTTAACACGTCGACTCTAGAAGGATTGTTCATTAATGATCATTGGACATACGACCTCCACACTGAGGTGTTGACGGATCTACACTCTGGCCACGCCTACCATGTAGGATGGATAGAGATTGTACAATCCACCTCTAGTGCCACGAGCATCGAAGATCAACAGAAAATGATCTGTAATGTTATCCATGGCATTATTCAATCAGAAAGGCAAAACCGAGGGGTAAATATACTCTCAACTGGCCCCATGAGATTTCTAGATACGAGCAAGGCTCAACAGCCTACTCTATCACAAATGGAGACTCCTCTAATGAGCCCCATGGACCCATCTTACGTCATTTCACCTGGGGTCTCTATGCAATCTGAGCCTCCGAGCGAAAACTTTAGCTTCCCTAACTTGGCTCAACCCTCTATCAAGGAAAACACAGTGCTCACTCCAGGGATAAGCCTGACAGAGAATGTACCGATGACATCTACGGTTAGCGCAGTGCCACTACCTAGTGTCGTAGTACCTAATATGGGGCCTCGACCATATGTGCCTCTAGCCCTTTATGCACACATGGCCCCCACACCTCCAATTGTACCACTTGCTTATGCTCCTCGAGTGCCGCTCCCTAGCCCTTATCCGGGTAGACCTATGCCCGGTTATGTTCCATATCCTGCATCATCCACACATATGCCAAGACCGGCACCCGTCCCTCTCCCACATATGATTCCAAGAGTACCTCCACCGGCCCTGCCTCCTCACATAGGTGACTTGGCAGCGTTTGCTCAAACCATAGGTCGATCTATCGTGGAAAATATGCGTCACGCATCTGATAGAGAGCCTAGAAGTAAGGCAGTACAAATTGCCAAACTCAGGCAAAAATTCAATGGGGATGAAGATGCTAGGAAACACATTGAAGTGTTTGAACAAGTATGTGATTTCTTAGGGGAACGCAACGAACTACATAAGTGCAATGCCTTAAGCTTGACCTTAAGTGGGAAGGCTGGAGATTGGTATAGGACCCTAAGGGTGGACGAGAAAACAATCTACCCTACCCTTCGAAGGTTGTTTCTAAAGGAGTACATACGAGAAGGTGTGCTTTGGGGTGTAGCATCTTAGCTACAGAAGGCCGAACGTAAGGAAGGAGAGTCAGTAAGGGACTTCATTAGTCGTCTAAAGCACTTAAACTCTCGTTGCCCTGTAAATGAGCGCTTCAACAATAACCAACTGCTTGATCGATTCATTCGAGGGTTGAGGAATGAAGGAATCTATAATGGACTAGTGATTAGAGGTATCACAACCTGGGAAGATGTCACTTCCAATGCAATCCAATTAGAGGACAACATGATGATAGCAGGCATGAGGGTGTCTACTGACACGAGATCCACTAGCTCACAAGCCATTGAGTATGAACCCATGACTGCAAAGCCCATTGCCAATGAGCCAAAGGTATTTGAGACATTCTTGACAGACCTCACCAAGGCAATCCAAGAGTTTCTTAAGGATAATCGACCCCCTCAAAATAGTCACATGTATCCAAGAAGGGAGCAACAATGGTGTTCCATTTGCTTAGGTCCACATAGCACTAGTGAGTGCCCTACGTTTAGAGTAAAATTTAATGGAACTTGCAACGCATGTGGTAGGTATGGTCACCAAGCTAAGTATTGTTTAATGATCAAACGTATGATGGCAAATAGACCACCTGTAGCCTGGACGGATGCACCTCGAGCTCCTGTATTGATGCCTACTCCACCTGTTGAGCAACTACCGCAACACATGGTCCCTAGATCTCAAAATGTTGTACAAGCTACACCACTACCACCTCCTGTGCTAGGACCGCAGCCCCCGCATCCAAGAGTCTCCCCTATGAACCAAGTGGGTTGCGAGCCATCAAATGCTTATCCAGATGGCTGTGAGGAGGAAATAGACACTAGTATTGCCTACGGACTTGATACATTGGAAGAGTGTCCTATATACTACATGGAAGATTGCTGGGGGCAAGTCAAGCCGGTTTATCAAGCTGCTGCTCTCACATCCAGAGGTCAAAATATCAACACCCAAGCTAGGAGGCCACCTCTTCAATGCTACGAGTGTGGTGGACCACATCGGGCAGCGGAGTGCCCTATTAGGCTGCAAAAGAATGCTGCACAGATGCAAATGAATCAAGGGAGCACGTCTGCAATGCCAATACTCACATGTAATCGTTGTTGCATAGATCACTTGATTGCCCAATGTCCCTATAACCCAAATGCGCCTAAAATCACACCCCTAAATTTGGTCGAAATTGCTAGTGTGACATCGCCAATACCACCCGTCGCACCCGCTTATGCGATTACACGGTCCATGCTTCAAGGGCCAGACCATATCCTCGAAGAGAGAGATACCGCGTCAGTTATCCAAGCAAAGAAAAAGAAGACACGAAGGAAGAAGTCGCAGAATACGGAAAATTCAAAGCCAAGTTCCAAAACAAACATAGGAACAGGAGATGACCCCGTGTATATGAATGACCTCGAGGATGATTCAGATTCAGTCGAGACAATGGAGACTAGAACCAATACCACAAAGAGAAAGACCAATAAAGAAAACCGTAACATGGAACCAAATGAAAACCGAATAAGAGAAAATCATAAAGAGCCTCTGAAAACACCACAAGTGTTTCCAAATCCAATCCAAGACCCCCAAGATAAACCGCAGGGGCAAAAAGGGAAGAATCGTAAAAAGAAGATTGGGACGTACCCAAACCCAGTAGACGAGATTGAGCAGGTGAAACATCTAAGAGGTTTAGTGGAGGAGACTCAAAGGAAACTAGAACCAGAACCCATGCATGTCAAAATTCATGACACAGTGTTTCCCACGCAAGTTCATCCACCCCACATGAACCATAGACCGTTAGCCATATCTAGTATCATCCAAGAAGGGAGTGAGGACGGGACATCAGAAAGTGAGCATACACCCTTCTTGTTGGAAAGGATGTTTAACAAAGTAATACCTGATCCCATTGAGGAATATGAGATTCCATCCTCACCAGTTCCTAGTCAAGGACCTACACCCTGCAAAACGCCAATGAATGTTGCCAAACTAGTGGACTTCATGTCTTCTGAGGTCCGAACCACGATCATAGCAAAGCTGTATGGAGATCCTGAGTTATTCCTTGCACTTCGAGCATTCCTTAACGGAGAGCTACGAACGGGATTACCGCAGTTTGCGCAACCAAATAGGCCTGACTCGATTATGATTGATGAGGAAAATCATGTGCAATCACTTGACTTAGATGGACACGAGTCTGTGATTGAGGTACCCATTAACGAATTAGGGCAGTATTTTGAAGGCGACGAGTCTAATGCGACCCTACCCATCACTACCAAGGGATTAACTATAAAGGGAATTCTTGATGGTGGTGCGGGAATTAGCATCGTTACAAAAGATTGTTGGGAATCCATGGGAAAACCCCGCCTCAGTGTTACTAACATTGTGGTAAAGATGGCAAATGGTACCATAGCCAAACCTATGGGGATGCTCAAGGATCTTAAGATCAAAGTTCTAGGACACAAGGTATGACATACGTTCATTGTAATGGATTTCTCTAAACACCTTATGTCATATGAAATGATTTTAGGACGACCATTCATGAGGGAAGCACAAATGGTTCATGATTGGTCTAAAAATCATGTCTATTTGCAATTCCAAGACTCTGTCCTTAGAGTGGATTTGGTGACTGGTAAGGTACACCCCTTAGGGAGTAAAACCATTATTGATCATCGCTCTGACACCACAGTTCACTCGGCCCCACTACAATATTGTTACACTTGTAAGAAGGATACAGACATTGGCCAAGATTCTCCTTATATGGATATCCTACCTGGGATGACTGAGTCGGACAATGTGGATTGGGTCCACCTAGCATCTACCATAGACACTTGGGGAAATAGAGGAACCACTTGGGTAACACCTGAGGGGGATGAAATGCCTATACCCTTAAATATGCTACAAGCAATGCATATCGCTTCTGACAAGACTCATCCTAATGTAACGAAGAAAACATACAAGTGGGTCCCTAAAGCTTCTTTAGTGACCATAGCTAGTGCTAAAAAATAGAAGCCTTGTAAGAAACATACCACTCGCTCCAAGAAAAGTAAGAAAATGTTGCGATGGATCCCTAAACGACTATTGGAAGCCCAAGGCTACTATCAAGGAAATGATCAAATCTGGGTGCCAAAACGTAGATTGTGCTCTTACCTATCACCTGACCCAAGTGAGCCCAATCCCGTAGCTCCAAAACGAATCAATGATCGTGGAAAGAAAAAAATCACAGAATGCTACACACCCGCTCCCGAGCTAGTTTGGGTACCAAAGAAAGAACGATTTGTTCTACCTAGCTCAGGAAGGGGGGAGTCCCATGAAGCTTCTAGCTCCTCACGTAATACATCCATAGAGGTAAAAGCTTCTACACAGCCTCCATCTAGAGTAGTGGACCTCCATGAAGCTACAAAAGAATCCACACCTCCCAGTGTTCAAGAATCACCTAATGAACCACTTCAAGTTCGATCCTGGGAGAGTACCTTACCACCCTTGCAACTTGACGAGGCACCTAGGGTAATAGAAAACTACTGGCAAAAATCCTCACCTATTACCAACTGGAACAATTGGTTTCAAAGGGTGACAAGCTCATTTCAAACGGTATGATCTACCCAAGGAAGGGGGGAGTGTTGCTGACAGTCATCATTCATTTGTTCCCCTCTCAACCTTTTTCCTTGACCTCTCAATTCCAATCTTAGGGAATGTACATATAAAGCTTTATACTCACAAAAAAAAAAAAAAAAAAAAAAATAAAAAAAGAGCAAGAGCAATTAGCAAACGAGTATGCACAATAAAAGTCAAAACATTGACTCAGACCTACACATGTCACATCTGGTACAGTGAAACAGAAACCTATGCCATAAAACACCTTTGATCCTCATCACTTGAATGATGGAGGGTAGGTAAGATTAGTACGATAGGAGTGTTTCTATTTTAGAGTTGAGTGATTAGCAAAGTTCTCTTTTCCCATTGATGTGCCTCCTAGAGGTATTGTTTGTGTTTCATAGTGTGTACAGGAACGTGTTGCTGTGGTTAGGATTTGGAACTTCATGGAACCTTTCTCTCGTTCACACTTCAGATCAAGCGCGACCATCAACACAAACAGGTGTTTCTTGTCCATTAGCATTGCCCTTATCTTTTTGCATCCATGTTTGTCTGTTTGATTGTGATTGGTAGCATAATATTCAGCGCATTGGCTTAGTATCAAACATTGAATTCAATGTAATGTTTTGTCATAATCACTTGTCTAGGTTTAAAAATCAAGCAGTCCGACTAAGCTAGTTTGACCAAGCTAGGTATTAGAAATCTTCTCTTAATACCATGGGGAATGCCTTCCTAATAAGAAATGGTTACTTAGGTTCTTAATCCGATTTAGGCAGCATTGTATGAAATGTACTAGGTCTTTCTAGTGGGCTTAACCCTATTGACCTTTAGCTTAAGTATTATAAAGGGAGTTTACTAAGTGCCACAATGTAAAATTTTAAGCTGGAAGAGAAATCTCAGCTTCATTTGGTACTTCACTCACATGTATTGCCTATGGTACTAGAGCCCTAGAGGTTCCCAGTGTGGGCGCTTTTTCTTGAAAAGCAATAAACCCAAGGCATACAAAATAAGCACACACATCATAATTGAATCAATGTGAAAAGACTTTGGGGGGTCAAAGAAAAAGTAATCAGTCAGGCGATGATTTCATGAGAAATTCCTTTTATGGTAGCTTAACTACAAGGTTTTCTAGATATAGCCTCTAGTCAGCCCTCGAACATGAATACTTGGCTCTCGCGATTAAACAACTTAATTGACCACTGAAAATTAAGAAGCTTACCCATGGTATTAATATTCGATCTCTAGTGCTTTTCGATCGTCAAATTAGCGACCCCGGACTTGTTTAATTTTTTACCTTTACATCTGTTTATGCATTTGATTACATTGCAATTTAATGTTCATTGCTACCAAATTGTTTGAAATTCTTTGACCAATCAATTTGTCTACCTAAAACTGCATATGCTTTTTAAGAGAATGCCATTACTGTGCCAATGTTGTTTGATTTTGCAGTGACTGAAGAAGGCTAAGGACATTCATCTCAAATGCTCTTCCACCTCGACGAACCAGCTTCAACTCAATAGCTTCCGAGGACGGAATCTACATCAGGAAGGGGGGCATGTTAACCCTCATGGCACACGGACACCCTATCGCCTACGACGGACGTGTATTATGTATTATTTAGAGTCACGTACCGGGCTTGTTGGACCAATAGGAAAAAGGTAGAGTGATCGCCGATGAGAGGCACACTTTAACTTGGACATTCAAGGGGTTAGTTGGCTAAGCATGGGCGCCCAAGTGTGAATGGGGTGAGCTCCTATAAAAGCCAACTAAACCTAATTTTTACTCATTCTCTCATTTGTGCAATTGAAGAGTGCTCTTGCTCCATCTCCATCTTCTTCTTCTTCACCTCCTTGTGTGTGTGTGTGTGTGTGTGTGAGAGAGAGAGAGGGAGAGTGTGTGTGCGATCGAGCATTACGAAGGCACGACGGCGGCGAAGCGGTTGAGCGCGGCACGGCTGCAGCTTCTTCTTCATCGCGGCGAGGAATCCACCACAAAGGCGAGCGTAGAGCGGTGAGTGACACACCCTTGTTTTCTTGAGCTTGCTGGTTTAGGCTTGTTGTGTGCTTGGAGCCGTTTGTGGCTCGCACACGGTGTATTGGCAAGTCCCTTGCTTCGACAGTGCGGCAAGGAGCGCACAATCTCCGAGCTCCTGTCAATAAGTCTGCACTTGCGTGTCCAGCTGGGCACTTTCATAGCTCCGCCTGCTCACCATGGCTGTGAACGTAGGAGGCAGTGATGCAAAAAGCTGGGCACTTGCATAGCTCCGCCTGCTCGCTGGCTATGAACATCATCTGGCCATAGCCCGCTTGACAAACTCATGCACCTGTTGGACACAAACAACACAACTCGGCTTAGCTTTGAAGAGTGTTGCACCATCTTCTGCCTCTACATGCCCTTGAGAAAATGTGATTCTTGCAAGCTATGGGCTTCCTTGATGCAGCAACAACTTTATCAATGATGTCCCATCATACATGGTCAGTGCTAAGCTGGCTAGCCTTTCCCTGCCACCTAGCTTGTGACATGCGGGGACCAACAATCTGTGCAACAACTTCAAAAGGCACAATTCCACCAGTCACCTCACCAATGGGCTCAATTGTGCTTCAAAATCCCCAGTTTATTTTGGGTTTGCCCAAAAAACAGGCAACCAAGCAAATAGCATGTTCTTGCTCAAGCTCTAGGTATTGTCCTTTCTGTGGAGAGCCTGGGGGAATGGTCTTGTGATCATGTACAACAAGGAGGTGATCAAGGGATTCATTTCCTCATCCATCTACTAGTATAGCATCCCATCCAATGCCAATGCATGCCATTGATATAGCACCTAATATATGACCTATATCATGATGACAATACCTAAACACTCGTTCCCCATTCTTCCAATATTCACGCCAGTGTATCGATGTTAGCCCAATAAATATAATTTCATTCCGTAAATCTCTTCATCTCCACCCACAAGTCATATGGTATTTTACCTATAATCTCAAACGCATGTTCTTTGGGACAATAATGAGCCACGAACGGCTTATCATGGAGATCTAACATTGTGCCATTGATAAACTAGACTTTTGTTTGGTGCAAATTGCCGCTGCTAGGATTTATGCGGAGAGACCACAGAGAGTCCCCCGCTTTCTTCCTCGCAGAGAGATCACAACTGTCAACTACTGCTTTTGATAGAATTTGCACATCAATGAAGCCTGTGAAAGCCTTGGAGAAGGCCATTTGAATAGGGGGGACTCATGTAATGGCGAACGGGAACGTGAGAAAGTCCTTGGTATTGACGAAATGGGTTCGGTTGGCTAGTCCAGTCCAGAACATGAGGTCCATCTTCAAATTTCAATGTCGGGGAGGAGGGGCTGGGGCACGCACTGAGGTAGGCTCCTGAAGCTCTAATTGTGCAGAGATAGAGGAGGAGAAGGTGAGTGCTAGTGGCAAGCGAGGCCTGCTGAGCGTGCTGAGGATAGTTGGCACCTTCAGGAAATGGGCTTTGTTGAGTTTGCCGCCATAGCTCAAGTGCAGCATTCTCCCGTAGGAGCTGTAATCCCCTAAACCTTGAGCTGAACTTCTCCTTGTTGTAGTCATGTGGCATCTCCTAAATTTACTCTCAAATTTTTAGTATGCTTTAGTATGTTTTTAATATTAGAGGTTATTTTGCAGGCCACGTGATTTCATCACTTTTTTTCCTCTTGTTAAAAGGGAATCACAATAGATGCTAAGTTGGGGATAAAGAAAGATAAGAGAAAAGTTAATTTGAAAGGAAACGGGAAGTGGTCACTTTCAAATCAAAATCTCTCTCTCTCTCTCTCTCTCTCTCTCTCTCTCTCACACACACACACACACACACACACACATCAAGCCACGAATTCAGGTGGTTGCGAGTTTTGCTTGTATGCTCCACTGTTTCTCTTGTCAAGTGGTTGGGAGCTCGTACCGTATGTTGGTGAGCTCACTTGCATCCGCACATGATTACATGTCGGTGTATGTTGCTCGCAATGGAAAAGGGGACGAGTATGACCAGGAAAAGTAGCCTGATGGAGCTGCGCAAGAGGTGTTGTGAGCTAAGTGTGGCAAAATTTGCAAGGTAGAGCGAGGGGCTACACGTCTCTCTCTCTCTCTCTCTCTCTCTCTCTCTCACACACACACACACACACACACACACACACACACACACACACACACACACACACACACACACACACACACACACACACACACACACACACACACACACACACACACACAGGTGAACCGGATAGTTTGTAGAGCCAAAGGACTTATGACGCAAGCCTAGGAATGATTGAGTGAAGGCAAACATGTAAGGAGAGGCCTGGATGCATAATGAGGCAAGTGGGAGCACCCTATAGGTGATGAGGGCTTCTTTGCATTGCATGCAGGCAAAGCAAGCGAGGGTGCAATCGTGTTCTTTGTGTGAGCATGACGAGAGAGGTGGGAGCAGCCTGTAGGTGAAGGAAATGTATTGGGCGTGCAGCCTTGAGGAGGTGTTCTGCTGTGTGTGAGGGGCATGGGAATACCCTGCGAGACAAAGCATTGAGGCTTCATAAAGGGAGGACAATGTACTCCTAATTATCTATTGGCTATGGTGCAACCATGAATACCTCATTGGCCTTTCCACCATAAGATTTACATGTGGTATCCCAGCTAATGTGCAATTAGCATTTCCTAATTGCACCGGTTAAGATCCTATGTTTATTCAGTGCTCTCTCTTTTATCACTAAATCGATTCATAACTCTTTAGGAGTAGGGAAATTAAGCTCAATCATAATTATCTCTTTCCACTTGGAATTGGGTATGTCTATATGGCCACTTCCCTAACCAAGTTATTTGAGATAATTGTGAATCGAGCTCCAAGTTTTTTTGTGCATTTTTATTTTATCAAATTTGTATGTGCGCTGATTCTTTCTCTTCTCGTCTCTCTACTTGTCTTTATATTGTGTTTAACATACTCCTAGAGTGGCACTTTTTGATGCTTTTGACACTTTCCATGGTATGTATGAACGTGGAGGACCAAAATGTAATAGGAAAATGTATGTTTATATAAGAGAATTTCCTCATAAAGAAAAATGTAATATTTTTTTACCTAATTCTATGTCATAATTAAAATTTTTGGGGCATCAATAGCCTAATTACCAACGTCTCATTCATTTTTGACGGAAAAACAACAAGAAATATGAACTCTTTACTATATGGTTGATCTAAAGTCTATTTTTGGTAAAATACAACAATACTTTCGCTTTTTGAAAGCTTAATAGGACCACATAGTGAGTAGCTTTTCAATTCTTTTTTCGTAAGGAGGTGTCTTTATGCTTTATTGAGTGTTCTTTCAAAACTATAAAATATATATACATATATTTATTTATTTATTTAATTTTATAAAATTCACGAACATGAGTATATTATATTAGCAACCCAAAAGAATTACAAATATTAGTCATGCTTATGAAAAGCCGTGACGTCTTCCAGTAAACATTCGTAGATCGGCTAATAGGGGGGCCACCCCATGGCAATGGTAAAGGACTTGTTTGTCTCAACAACAGATCCTTACCCATGCATATCCAATAATGTTGCAGTCACCACCTTGCCCCCACACTTCACAATTTCTCCTTTTCCCAATGGCAATAATTGTTACCTTGCTTTCTTGAATAATCTCCATAAACCTTGCTATTTCAATGCAGTTCTTGAAAAGTCGACTGTTCCCAACCTTCCAAACATGTTTAAAGTAATAGAACCTGACAATTTGTGTACTGATGAGAAGTGGTTAGCTCATGATCGTCTTCCTTCCAGATAAAGATCGTTCTTGTAGAACCCAATCTTCCCTGTCTTTTGAATCCACTTACAAATCTTCCCTGCCAGACCACACATCCCCGGACAGTCCTTCATGAACATGTGGGGGAGGTTCTCACTTGCAGATCTGCGTTGTGGGCATCTATGAGACCCAATACCTCTAGCTCGAACCTTCACCCCAGTCGGCAAGGTCCCCCCATAGAACTTTTCAAATAAAGACCTTCATCCTAAGCGGCCATCTTTGGCACCAGATATTCTCAACAATTGTCACCCATCTTGCCTCTAGCCATTTCTTGCCCCATTGTTTGTTAAGGGAAAAGAACCAATTCCACAAAGCCATGAGAGTGTTGTACACCTCTCTAGTGTGTGGTTTATGGAAATGTCTATCAATAGGCCACCCCAAGATTTCCAATCAAACTTAGATTCGCACGATGGTAGGCAGTAGCAATTTAGTCATTATAAAACTCTATTTACCAGCAATCTCTGTAATGGAATTGGCCTATTTAACTTGAGAGTAGCGGAAATTAATGAGAGTACTTTTCAGAAATTCCTTTGTGAGCATAACGGGTGAACATAATCGAAGATAGCAACATAATCATAGCAATTAGTTAACTTGGCATGAACAATACTTTTGCAAGAGAGAGAATTTATAGAACATGACAACAATTGAGGACCGGATTTATGTGGAGCCGGTCCCCCCTCCAATAGGCATTTGTATTATGATTTCTCCCATGAAGAGAGACTTGTTACACTACAATCTGTGTGTTCCTTATGACCTAGGTGATGCAATGAAGATGGAAAGCTTCATGCATCACAAACATAACATAAACTTTGAAGAAAGCTTTAACTATACCATGCCTCAGTCCCAAGACCTCAAACACCTTCGAAGGTGGAGAGAGCTAGTAGGGAATGAGGGTAGGAAAGAGGAAGAAGAAACATTTCATAGGAGAAAGAATTAGTTCCTCATTGATCATAACTCTTCTTGCTAGCATACATCATACCATAGTAATGAAGATGGAGAAGATGGCAAGGTTAAGCATTGAAGCATGGCTCTCGGTTCAATTTGCACTCCATAGCCAAGAGTGTTGGTGTAGGTTCTCAACCTCTACTTGCTTGGAGAAGGAGAGGGAGCTCTTGCACTTGCACTTTGCATAATGAGAGTGTGTGTGAGTGTGTGTGGGAGAGTATACCCCCTAAGTAACCCCCTAGCTTGCTTTAGTTTACCCCCCCCTTGTAGCTCATGCTTGAAGCTCATTGGACCCCTCTAGGCTAGCCAATCACAAGCAGGAGGCATTACAAGCAACAAGGGTAGCCTTGGGACAAGTGTCCCCCTTTCCCCTTTGAGAGAGAGGAATTGATAAATGCAAAAAGAATTAATTAAATCTCCTAAATTATCATTGGACCCCTTGGGTGGCCAACAAAGTACTAGGCATGCCTTGTGTGAGTGTGTATGTGTGTGTGTTCTCTCTCATCCCCCCTCATGTAGGGCTTGCCCCCTCCTTGTAGGGATTGAATTTTGACTTTTGACACCTCAAGCCCCTCAAGCCTAGGCCCATTTGCCACCACAGACTTAGCCCTTAAGCACTTCAAGCTTGGGATGGGTTCTCACCTCAAGTAAAGCCCTAGCATCTCAAGCATGTCAAGCACCTCAAGCATCTCAATCATCAAGCACCTCAAGCATCTCAAGCACCTCAAGCACCTTAAGCTTGGTCCGGGTTTCCACCTCAAGCCCCTCAAGCTTGGGCGGCGTTCCCACTTCCAGCTCAGCCCTAGCTTACCTAAGGTCTTTACACTAACTATTGGAGGTCTTCAATGAAGCTAACCCTAAGGTCTTATGCTCCATTGGTTATCCTTACTCTTTGATAGACCATCTCTCATTTGGGCCCCTTTACATTGGCCCCATGTTGAGATAGATCTATAAGCACATGCCTATATCTTAACCCTTGTTCCCGTTTATTCTCCCA
The DNA here is from genome assembly GCF_014529385.1 of Adiantum capillus-veneris. Lineage (NCBI taxonomy): Eukaryota > Viridiplantae > Streptophyta > Polypodiopsida > Polypodiales > Pteridaceae > Adiantum > Adiantum capillus-veneris. The sequence continues at coordinate 67,654,945 of NC_140952.1, forward strand.
CATTAAATGATCAGTTTAATATGAAAAATCATTTGGGTTGGTTAGATGTTAGATTTTATGACATTACCTATCTCTTGAAATCATAGTCATCTTCGACTATGAGGTAGAGGAGATAAAGCCTTAGTCATTAGTCAATCTTACTTAGCAGATAGAGGATCCCTTTTAACCCTATGACATCTTTCCAAAATGGATGACTAATCCATTTGGTGCTTGGGAGACATAGCTGCTGCAAGCATGTCTGCTCTTGAGTCCATTTCATTCTCCCAAAGTAGAGTGACAATTCTACTTGGTGTTTGAGAGACATTCTCATCACAAACATGATTCTAAGCATGCATACTATTTAAATTTGTGCACAATTTAAAAAGAGAATTAGTCTTATAAGACAAAAACATGGGTCATTTAAAAGAAATTTGTACATTTGCTTACTCTAATGTAGTATTGTAAGCATTGACAAGGTTCATACTATCCTTAAGTTGTATTCCTTGCATCCATCTATCATCTTCAAAAGGATAATTTTTGAACTTAATAAGATACCGTTGGATAATCTTACCATGTCGTAGTACCTTGTCTTCATGCCGAAGGATAGCTTTGGGTTGTAGTACCTCTTCTTGGTCTTCAACTTCGGGAGGGTCTTCGATAATTGGTTCACTTGGTGGCTCTCCCTTGTAGGGCTTCAGTAGGCTCACATGAAAGGCAATGTGTATGAGCCAATGGTTGGGCAAATTGAGTTGGTAAGCCATCTCATTGATGGGCTTCAAGATTTGGAAAGGACCATAGTATCTTTTTGCTAGCTTAGCATAATACTTTTGATGGCCCGTAGGATTTTTTCCCGTGGTTTGCCTTAATCGAGCCTTAGGAAACTTAAGCACATTTTCTTTAAATAATGTTAAGGCCCTTCTGTGCTTGTCAGCAACAGCTTTTTGCCTTTGTTGAGATATGGATATAGCCTCCTTAATCTTTTGAAAAGATTCTTGTAGGTCACGGCTATACTCATTGGCAACTAAGATCTTCCCATGTATTTTGCATAGCAAGGGACTTTTCGGTCTTCCCTCAATGATCTCAAAAGGTTCTTTTCCCGTAGAAGTATGTACAGTATTATTGTAGGCATCCTCTAAAAGAGGTAAGTACTTTTCCCGTAGAAGTATGTACAATATTATTGTAGGCATCCTCTAAAAGAGGTAAGTACTTTTCCCATTGTGAGCGTTGATCTACTTCTATAACATAAGCCTTGAGTAGACCGAGTATTGTAAGGATGGCTATCTCACTTTGGCCATCCATTTGTGGCTGATAGTCTGAAGAAAACTCAATCTTGTTTCTAGATTTTCAAAGAGACCTTTCCATAAATTACCGGTCATTCTAGGATCTCTATCTGACATGATGGATGTTGGTAATCCATGGTGTTTGAAAATATGAGATATTAAGAGAGTTGCCATTTGGTGTGCCTTAATAGTCTTTTTGACAAGAATAAAGTGTGCTTGCTTGCTAAACCTGTTGACTATTGTCCATATTCCTGTATTCATATGAATAGACTTGGGTAATCGAAAGATGAAATCCATAGATATACTCTCCCATGGTGAATTTGGGATAGGAAATGGCTGGAGTAATCCTAATTGCTTCCCTCTATCATATTTGGTTTTTGGCATACTACACATTTTGAAACATACTATTGTATGTCCACTTTCATGGTAGGCCAATAGAAATACGTCTCTACTCCTCGGAGAGTAGGTTGAATACCTCTATGCCCCACATAGGGAGGAGCATGGGATTTATACATAACTTTCTCACGAAGGGAATGGGTAGCACATAGCCTATGGCCGTGGAGAAGGTAACCATCCTGCAATGTGAATGGTTCTTCTTTCTTCCTCAAAGCAAGGGCTGGAATTATGTCTCTAAAGTCAGGGTCAATAGCATACTCATCTATCATAGAAGATAGATCATTGTGAGTAGCTATAGACACCGCGTTAACTTTTAAGACAAATTTAGAAAATTGAGAAAAAATTGACAAATTTGGGACAAATGTATCAAGGGAATGTTGAGGTGCTTTCCATGTCCTTGCAAAACATGAATTAACAAGCACCAAGAGTAAAGATGCTTACATTTTTCATCTAGAAACCACAAGGAACCCACAAAAACTTGCAATTGAGCATTTGCATGTTTAAAGAACCATACAACTTGAAGCTAGTTGAGCCGCGATTAAAAGTTTGAAGCACCATCTTTGTAAGTCTCATATCAAGATTGAAGAAGACCAAGGACGTGGAGAGTGAGTTTGGTATTCCAACTCATGTAAGATGAGGTTTGATCAAGTTTGGTTCTTGATTTTTGACAACAATTGACGGCAAAGGAATTGCTATAAGGCGTTAATGCTAGCTTGCTTATCTCGTAAAGTTTAGAATATGTGCCATGTGGTGGCGTAGTGTTGTTGGCCTTCAAAAAATAAATTGTAGTGCACACTTTCCTTTTCTCAAAAAGGATTTCAAGCCTATCCCCATGCAAAAAATCATGACGTTCTAAGGAAGCAAATGGTTGTCATCTTACTCTTTGTTAAATTTGGAATTCCAATATGATTGCACAAAGATTTCTCACTTACAAAAAACGTTATGGAAAACAAAGATAACAAAATTATGTGTTTTTTTTTGTAACTTGGAACTTCTATTGAAAGAGAACAAGGATTGAAGCAAGTGGTGCAATTGTTACAAGTTCGCTTTTCTTCTATACAAGGACTAGAGAAAGTCTTTCAAGGCATGGCTCCAAATATGTCACAATAATATGAATGGTTGGATTTGTAAGTGAACAACCCAAACGTCCTTAGCTACACATTCATACCTACCTAGGTGTGCTCGAGGTATTTTTTCCCAACCACACCTAGTTGGTATAGTTTTTCATTAGGAGCAGGTAGGATGTTGGAAACTATAAGCGCCAACAATGTAAGAGAGCTCCCTGCCCACATAAAAATATCAAAGAAAACGTGTGATAATGCATGGTCTCCAACTTGAGTTCAGCCTTGACCTTGACATGCCCCATGAGCAAAGGTTTGAGCTCAGAATGCAGCATCTATGGTTTGGAAACTCTTTAGATTATTCATGGGTCGATCTCAAGTTTGAGGCTCGAGGGTGTAGGTGTCATGAGAGGGATTTATTAGTCAAGACAACAAAGGAAATAAAAGGTCAAAAGTGAATACATTACCGTTGGCATTTATGGCTTGAATGCATCGGCCCCAATTTCAAATTTCAAACTTGACGGCAGTTTTGAACTTGACGTCCTCCCATCACTGCTTCATTTGTCGCGCCTATCATCAGTAATTGTGTTGTAACCAAGCTACGCCATTGATTTAGTGATTTTAGCCAAGTTGCACCATTATGGACTGTTAGGCCATCCTATAGATGGGTAGCTTTGTGTTGACCATTGCAAATTTGTTTGCTCTCTGCATGTTTAGACCTGCTTCTCCTCAATAGCTTCTTGTTCTTGGAACTCCGCATTAATAACTTTGAGCGCTTTTCACTTCCACCTTTGCTCCTCCTGGATATTGACAACATTGATACACCGCAAAATGAATTGTATATAGGGCTCAGAGATATCTGCAAAGAAGGGGCGACATTAGATTTCACATGTTGATGGGGGCTTTTCACAAGCCAAGCTCCCATACCCCTCTTCTCTCGTCCCCACCCCATGAAAACCCCCTCTTATGGAGGGAGTGATAAAAGGCATTGGAAAAAGTAAGAAAAAAATAAAGTATGATTATGTAAATATATAAGAAAGGTAAAATAGGCCACCTCATGCCTGCGGGGTAGCCCATCCACACCTTGCCTCCTTTTTCTTCACTGTTGCCCCGCCGGGTGTCCCTTTTCCTCTCCTCCACTCAAAAGGTCAACCCCCTCTCTCTTCCCCTTGTACTTTCTCCTTTCTCTCTCCCTTGAAGCTACCCCACCCCCTGTCCTTACCAATAATGCACCCTAACTCACATGCCACCTCTCCTATCTTCCAAAACAGTATACCCCACCCCCCCTTTTCTCTCTCCTACACTCTCCCATGATCCAAATACCCCCCTCTCTCTCTAAAATTCGAAATCTCTCTTGTCTTGTAGCCAGATGGCCTCCCCCACACTCACACACACTCAGTTTCACTGAAAAAGGTGCCCACAGACCCATCCCCACCCAATGGTTACCTGATTTTCTTGTGTTCACACACATCTGCACACAGATTCACCTCTGAACACACTCCCCTCTCTCCCCTCTTGTAAGTACTTTATTCTCCATGTCACCTCTCACTTTTTTTCATCAACCCATCTCTCTCTCTTAGTCTCTCTCTCATGAGACTGCTGTTCTGGCACATATACACACAGCCAGACAAGTGGGGCCCATAGTCACATGGCCTATGTAGATAATGATTTCTTCATTTCTAAATTCTAGAATTTCTCCCCCCTCCTCCCCTATATAAAGAGGGGTCACCATCACACTAGACACACACACAACATCACCAAAGAACACACTATGCACTGTGTGTGCCTAGTGCACACACACACACCCACACCATCACCATCACCATCACCGCAATCACCATGCTTGTCTTGAGCATGATCTCTACACCCTTGGCTATGGAAGATGAAGGGCAACTAAATGAAGGATGATGGCCATAATCCTCGTGCGAGTCTTCGCCATCAACTCCCACCTATCTGCCATGTGCTCTACCACTCTCTCCCTTCTCATTCCCCTACCCTATGCTCCCCATTTCATCGCCTTATTCTCTAAATAAAGCTTGAGGTTTTGTGAGTATGTTTTCTTGCAATGTTTTGCCCATGTAAGGTGTGCGGAATCGCCACCTAGTCTTGTGTTTTGGAATGAGCTTGTGTATGTGTGAAGGGTGTACGGATTCGCCATCCTTTTGTGGTGCCTAAGTACTAAGCTGCTATACCCCCTCCCTCACTCTCTCTCTCTCTCTCTCTCTCAGTTGATCTCATTCCCTTTCCTCTTCATCATTACTCCCAAGCATCCATCTCTCTTGGATGAAAACTTTGTTATGGTGGTGTGTTGTTTGCGTCCTAGCCGCTGAAGCTAGGTGGTGCCCCCTGTTTGCTTTACCAAATGACAGGCACGAGGCGCTCCATTCGGTCCATGGTGTTTTAGAGGCCATCGGGGGTTCGGGGTTTGCTTTGCTCCCGTCATTTGGTGTCCCCACTGAGGAACTTTTCATGAAACCCTTCAGTTTACAAGACTGAAACCCCTAAACTATTGTGAATGGATGAATGGCTAGCAAGATTTGCTAATTCGACGACAGAAGAAGAAGAGCTCCAAGCACAACTAGACGAACTCCGCATCTCCATCGAAGCTCGAGTGCCAGGCGTAACGGTAATCGATTTGCAGTGGGAGAGTCAACCAACACGCCAAACCCAGTGGATATACATAGGCCAAGTGCCAAGAAGAAGAAGGAGAAGGTCGAAACCATGTCCGCAACCTACAACCAACCCACAACAACAAAATGGAAGGAGCTCTACAGAATAGAGAATCAACACTATTCTACTTTGAGAATTGGGTAACGCAAGTCACCGAGGTAATTATCACAGTCAGTTTTCAAGTCGCACGTGATGCTGCAGCACAGATAACGGAAGCATTGGCTCACACTCTCACTAGAGAAACTAGGAATCTACTGAGTTTGTTTCAGGAAAGAACACCACCCTCTCCCACAAGCTTGGACAGTGACTAAGCACCTCTAAGCTTCACATGAATCAGTATAACCTACCTCAAGACAGATCACACATACCAACACGTGTACGCTCAATCAAGGTAATACTGGATTTGAAGACTCACTACCAGCACGTCATTGACACCATGCCGGGTGGGGAGCGGTTTTTGGAGGTTTTGGCATCAGATCAACCATTTGTCTTACCTTTGGTACAAGGCAATGTACCGTTTGAAGTTTTCTATGTCCTAGTATAAGAGGGTATACACACCTCCTTGTAAAGAAGAAAAAAAACTTTTGCAAGTTAAGCAGTGTGTATTTCTAGCTCTATCTCAGTAATCATGGCAAGTGCAGCATTTCCAACATTTAAAGGAAAGAAGGGGGAGGATTTGGTAACAGACTTCCTAGATGACTTTGAAGTAGCATGTGTAGTGAGCAACAAAGATACGGATGAATCCCGGGTTAGAATCTTTAAGCATGTCATGAAGCTAGAAGCTAGATCATGGTACAATGCACTTCCACAAGCAACCAAGGATGACTGGGAACCCTTAAAAACCGCTTTTAAGAGGCGCTTTGGGGGAGGTACCACTTCAGAAAAGTTGTGGGACAAGTTGAGAGACTTGAAGCAGGAGGGTCTTTTAGAATATGCCACGTATGAGTTCAAATTTGTGGATTTGTGGGAACGGTGGGTTGAGTCACTGGCAAGGGGGGAAGCTGCACCCGATTTCCTAAAAAAAGATCGGTTCATGCATGGCTTATGGCCGCTTCTCAAGGAGAAGGTGAAAGGTAGATTCCCGGCTACGTACGAGTTAGCCGTTGAGATTGCTTGCCTTAAGGACAAGAAGCTAAAAATGAAAGCCAAAGAAACCGAGTCAACAGAAACAGCAACATCACGTCGACCAGCAACTACGAAAACCACCATTCCACCACCACCACCGGCTCTTGGGGTAAGAGATGACCAACAAGATATGTTGGCCCATATTACTGACCAACTGTAGAGTTTGTCTGTCCACTTAATACAGCAAGGGAGGAGTCAAGAAAGAGATCAAGACCCTGGAAGAGCACGACGACAAAACAGGGAGTATCACTACTACAACTACGGAGAAGATGGTCACGGTATGTACTACTGTCCCAAACCACAACAAAACTATAATAGAGAAGGTAGGAGGAACCAATTGTCACCCTCTAGAGAAAGAACACCCCCACCCCAAGCACCAGCCCCACCAACACAAATTCTACGTCCGCCACAATCACCACTTACAATCATCTTATGCCCACCACCGATTGGTACCCGCACACCAAGTATCATTGGTCTTGCAGAAGAGGTCAAGATGAGTGTAACGAAAGAAGGATCAAGTAAGAAGACTATTCAAAGAACTGAAGCAGTGGAACAAGAGGTTAAAGAATCAAAAGATGCTACCCAGGTGGGGGAGGTAAGCCAAGAAAATTGTGTTACAAATGTGAGTACATCTTTAACCTTGAATGAAATAGGCACCAAAGAGATCAATCGACAACATTGGGCAGTAAGGGTAAGAATGTGTAAAGTGTTGATTAGGCCTCGTCAGAGTAAGAGGAATGCAAAGGTCATGAAAGATACAAGAGAAGAGGAAAACCAGCCTGTTAGCAAGGCTTTGCAGAAGGTGGACAACTTATCAATCAAAGGGGAGGGCTTTGAAAACGGAAGCCTGTGCACCAGCATGGACCCAGGACAGTGTAGCAAGCTAAAGGAATCTTGCATCAAGGCAGTTTCACTAGAGGACCATAACGAAGAGGTAAGTATGACTGAAGGTTTGGAGTTGGATATTGCTCCAGAGGCTTGGCAGCCGAGCAAGACTTTATTGTGTAGTGTTATAGACTTGGAGATGGGTAATGCCTCTAGTCTACTGAAAGATGTTATAAACTTGGAGATGGGTAATGCCTCCAGTATATGTGAGGATGTTCAGAGTAAGTTTGACGATCAATATGTTGCCAACCTTTTAAGGATGTTCCAAACTCCTCCACAACACAGCATTGTGTTTGCATGGGATGCATCAGACCCATGGCTATGGCTAGCCGCTATAACATATAGAGATAAGATCAGCATGGAGATAAGAGCTAAGGAGCCATGGATAGACAAAAGCCTGATAGAATGAAAGAATGAAGACCTCATTCGCAATTTGGTACAATTTTTTACAAACAGTGCATCCTCTCTTTGGAGAAAGGTAAGTGGATTATGCTTGAATTTAAGCCGCAAGGTAGGTGGCTTGCTATTAGCATCAATAAAGGAAGCTGACATGTTTGAGCACACCCAAAAGAAGCATGATATGCTTGCAGTTTTTTCTAGTCATGGCAGTAAGCAGGATTCTGAAGACAACTTGAGCTCACCACACCAACAAGGAGGCCATATATGGTGGATTCTTGGTACACTCTTGGGAATCATAATTTTTAGTTCTGTCTTTGCAGAAGCCAAGATGCTCATTTCCCTTCTCGCTACTGGTGGTTACAAATTTGGTCCAACTTGGCATGCAAATTTTATTGTTCCGACACTGCAGACAATGATCCTATTTTTCACTTGGGATCCAGGAGGACACTGGCACAAAGTTCTGGAAGCCATGGGCTTCCCCTTTAATCAACCGACACTATTCCAAGGAACAAGCTATCACCCGGACCTGTTACAGATTCATGAATATCCCAGAAATCTCACCAATGGCCAAATGGAATGGCTAGTTCAGAAGGGAACTCGATATCGGATCCTACAGCTAAGCGGAAGAAGAAACAGATGAGCTAGAGGCATGAATGCCTCTAGCCGAAAGGGGAGGGCTAATGATGGGGGCTTTTCACAAGCCAAGCTCCCATACCCCTCTTCTCTCGTCCCCACCCCATGAAAACCCCCTCTTATGGAGGGAGTGATAAAAGGCATTGGAAAAAGTAAGAAAAAAATAAAGTATGATTATGTAAATATATAAGAAAGGTAAAATAGGCCACCTCATGCCTGCGGGGTAGCCCATCCACACCTTGCCTCCTTTTTCTTCACTGTTGCCCCGCCGGGTGTCCCTTTTCCTCTCCTCCACTCAAAAGGTCAACCCCCTCTCTCTTCCCCTTGTACTTTCTCCTTTCTCTCTCCCTTGAAGCTACCCCACCCCCTGTCCTTACCAATAATGCACCCTAACTCACATGCCACCTCTCCTATCTTCCAAAACAATATACCCCACCCCCCCTTTTCTCTCTCCGACACTCTCCCATGATCCAAATACCCCCATCTCTCTCTAAAATTCGAAATCTCTCTTGTCTTGTAGCCAGATGGCCTCCCCCACACTCACACACACTCAGTTTCACTGAAAAAGGTGCCCACAGACCCATCCCCACCCAGTGGTTACCTGATTTTCTTGTGTTCACACACATCTGCACACAGATTCACCTCTGAACACACTCCCCTCTCTCCCCTCTTGTAATTACTTTATTCTCCATGTCACCTCTCACTTTTTTCATCAACCCATCTCTCTCTCTTAGTCTCTCTCTCATGAGACTGCTGTTCTGGCACATATACACACAGCTAGACAAGTGGGGCCCACAGTCACATGGCCTATGTAGATAATGATTTCTTCATTTCTAAATTCTAGAATTTCTCCCCCCTCCTCCCCTATATAAAGAGGGGTCACCATCACACTAGACACACACACAACATCACCAAAGAACACACTATGCACTGTGTGTGCCTAGTGCACACACACACACCCACACCATCACCATCACCATCACCGCAATCACCATGCTTGTCTTGAGCATGATCTCTACACCCTTGGCTATGGAAGATGAAGGGCAACTAAATGAAGGATGATGGCCATAATCCTCATGCGAATCTTCGCCATCAACTCCCACCTATCTGCCATGTGCTCTACCACTCTCTCCCTTCTCATTCCCCTACCCTATGCTCCCCATTTCATCGCCTTATTCTCTAAATAAAGCTTGAGGTTTTGTGAGTATGTTTTCTTGCAATGTTTTGCCCATGTGAGGTGTGCGGAATCGCCACCTAGTCTTGTGTTTTGGAGTGAGCTTGTGTATGTGTGAAGGGTGTACGGATTCGTCATCCTTTTGTGGTGCCTAAGTACTAAGCCGCTATACCCCCTCCCTCTCTCTCTCTCTCTCTCTCTCTCTCTCTCTCTCTCTCTCACTTGATCTCATTCCCTTTCCTCTTCATCATTACTCCCAAGCATCCATCTCTCTTGGATGAAAACTTTGTTATGGTGGTGTGTTGTTTGCGTCCTAGCCGCTGAAGCTAGGTGGTGCCCCCTGTTTGCTTTACCAAATGACAGGCTCGAGGCGCTCCATTAGGTCCCCGGTGTTTTAGAGGCCGTCGGGGGTTCGGGGTTCGCTTTTCTCCCGTCAACGTGAGCAAGTAGAGCAAAGGTAGTTGAAATGCTTGCCTGAGGAGGATAGGAAATATGTCTTGTAATCTGTATGCGTGATGTGGACGTGCAATATGTCCACTACTACAAAGCAAGTTTTTGCTACTACGTGAAGCGTCTACTGCGTCTTGCATAGCTAGCACCTTAGCTCTTGAGACGCCATAGGATCATTGAGGTTCAACATCAACAAAAACTTGGTAGCAAGGCACAGAAAGTTTTCTTCATCAATGTTGAAAGAATTTTTGGCGTTAGTATTGGACCTGATTTGATAGGTAAATCTAAGAATGAACCTTGACGCCTTCTTGCATGTCTCTTGTCTTTTGATTCAACTTGATCACAAGGGAACCTTTAAACCATATGGGTTCATACAACCTCTTGGTTCATTGTTAAAAGTACAACATCCTTATTAGGCACTTCAGGAAAATAATTGATGTCAAAGCTAAGGCACATCTATAATTGTCTTTCAGACAATAATAAAAAATGTAGTGTTCTAATAACCTTTCTTTTTTTCTTCACATGATGTGGATCGGTTAGATTAGATCATATAATTGTATCTTAGTCTAATTAGAGTCACAAACTAAGTTTCAATTTCAAGGTTTCTTACCTAGATTGGGTGAAGTTTGCAAGCTCCAACTTACCTTCAAACCTCTACCCCCTCTAAGGAAGAAGTACCTCTAGTGGGATAGAGGCTCGAACTTAACTTTGAGGCTCCAAGCTGTTAAAGGAAGAAGAACCTTCAAGGGATTGGAGGTTCGAACTTAAGTTCGAACCTCTACCCTTTTCAAAAAATCAATATCCTCTATGAGGGTGAAGACTCAAACCACCCCTCCATCCTTTTTAGAAAGCCTCCTCCACCCCCTCTAAGAGAGAAGTACCTCTACGGGGATAGAGGTTTCGAAATTAAGTTCGAGCCTCCTAGCGTCCTTCACCCGATCTAAGGGAGAAATACCTCTAAGGGGATAGAGGCTCGAACTTAAGTTGGAGCCTCCAAGCCCTTAAAAAGGGAGAAGCACCCTTAGGGGTTTTGAGCTTAAGTTCAAGCCTCTGCTTCCTTTAAGAAACTAGTATCCTCTATGAGGGTGGAGACTCAAACCATCCCTCCATCCTTTTAAGGAAGCCTCCTCCACCCCCTCTAAGGGATAAGTATCTCTAGAGGATAGAGGCTCAAACTTAAGTTCGAGCTTCCAATCTCTTAAATGAAGAAACACCTTCCTGGGGGGGGGGGACTGGAGGTTTGAAATTAAGCTCGAGCTGCTACAACCTTCAAAAAATCAGTATCCTTATAAGGGAGAAGTACCTCCAAGCGGGATGAAGGCTTGAGCTAAATATTGAGCATCCACCCCCTTCAAGGAGGTCCAAGCTTCTACCACTTCATAAGAGAGGAGTTTCTCTATATGGTGAAAATACCTCTCTTTAAAGAATAAGAACCTCTAACAAGGTGGAGATATAAGCTTAAGGATCATTATTTAAGGTAGAAGTACCTCTAAGGTGGTGGAGGTTGGAGCTTAAGCTCAAGCCTTGAATCCTTTAAGTGTGAAGTACCTCTAAGGGGGTGGTGGCTTGAGCTTATGTTGGAGTTTTCATGGCCATGAGCTTTGAGAGAGGTTCAATGCTATGTCCCTAGAAATAGAGTACTATTTAGGGGTGGAGATTAAGTTTGAGCCTCTACCGTTCTAAAGTACCTCTAAGGGAGTAGAGGCCTAAGAGTAGCCCAATTCATATGTGATTAGGCTCATAGTTGAAATATGTACCATGCAAATTAAAGTTGTTGGATTAACTCCTTGTGAATCTATAGACAAAAAAGTGATAAAATCACGAGGATGAAGAGTAGAATACCTTTCACTTAGTGTTCAAAAAAAGTGCGTCTCTACTCAATGTTGAGCTTATTGAGAATCCAAACTCTCAACAAGCATGAAAGAGATTAGGAGAATTTTCACTTAGATTTTGGTAGATAACAATGTAAGTATGGCAAAAAGTATGATGAATTTGGAAAATTTTCCTATTTAGAAACATGAAAAAGAGCTTTTTGTATAAATAACGCTTATGCTAAACATGACAAATGTTTAAGTGGCTTGTTAGTAGCATGTACAAAGATGAGCGTTGTTATACTCATATGCATAGCAAAGGTTCATGTCACTCACACACAAAAGAGTCTCAAAAGATTTGTTACCTCAGTAGCATAAGCATGTATAAAGAGCATTGAGTTTAGTGGAATAAGAATGTAGAAAGCTAAGAATGGTTATAATAACATCAAAGGTCAATAAAGCTCACATAAATAAGAGGATTGAGTTTAATAGCACATAAATGCAACTCCCATCAATGTGCTTTCCATCAATGTGCTAGTGCCTCATTTTTATATGGCACAAAGGGTGGCTACAAACAATCTAGAGGCCAAACTATAAAATAAATAATGCTATTTCAAGTCCACCTTTTGAGAATGGGACTTAAATAAATCCTAAAATTCTTAAATATGTGTTTTTTGGTCGTTGTGAATTGATGCGTGAAGCAACCATGGTGTGATGGATTACTTCTCTAATAGAACCAGGCCATTGAGAGTTGATGTATTCGGCCATCTCTTCAAGTAATCCCGCACAAAATTGATGGCTTTGCTCAGTAAAGTCTTTATTTTGAAAGACAATAGCCTTGAGATGTAAATCCCAAAACTTGTCTACATACTTGTGGATAGACCCATGAGAGAAAAGCTTCAAGCTGCGTCATTCGGTAAGCACTTTGTCCTTCGCATCACTTGCAAGGAATTGCTTCATGATGGAAACTCGTAGAGTTTTCCATGTCTTTAGAGCTTCGCCATTGCCACGAAGGCTAGCCCACCATTGACGAACTGTTTTATGAAAGTGCATAGCTACATGGCATAGCTTGGAGGATTCCGTGAAGCCCTCGTCTCCAAAGGCCGCATCAAATTTCTGGATGAAGGCCAACACTTTGTTAGTAGCACCAAAGGTGCCATCATAGGTGAGAAAAGACATACTCTTTCCTCCCTCCTTGAACTTCTTTAGCTTTTGTGACCTTCTCCATGCAGGGTATGATTTGCGATGTCCTTCCCTTCTGTATTCTCTAGGAGAATAGCCATAGCTTTCATCGGAAGAGAAGGAAGGTGAAGAAGGAGAAGAGAGTGACCTCTTCCTAGCCTTTTTATTTCTTTGTTTCCTCTCTTCCTTTTCCCATTTATTAGCTACTTAAGGACCTCTCTTCTTAAGCAACAAAAGAGAAATCAAATGCTATGATACCAACGTAATGGAATTGTCCTAATTAACTTGAGAGTAGAAGAAATTAATGAGAGTACTTTTGAATAATTACTTTGTGAGCATAGCGGGTGAGTATAATTGAAGACAACAACATAATCATAGCAATTAGTTAACTTGGCATGAACAATACTTTTGCAAGAGAGAGAATTTACAGAACATGACAACAATTGAGGACCGGATTTATATGGAGCAAGTACCCCCTCCAATAGGAATTTGTATTATGACTTTTCCCATGAAGAGAGACTTGTTACATTACAATCTGTGTGCTCCTTATGACCTTGGTGATGCAATGAAGATGGAAAGCTTCATGCATCACAAGCATAACATAAACTTTGAAGAAAGCTTTAACGATCCCAAGCCTCAGTCTCAAGACCTCAAACACCTTCGAAGGTGGAGAGAGCTAGCAGGGAATGAGGGTAGGGAAGAGGAAGAAGAAACATTTTTCATAGGAAAAGAATTAGTTCTTCATTTATCATAACTCTTCTTGCTAGCATACATAATAGCATAGTAATGAAGATGGAGAAGATGGCAAGCTTAAGCATTGAAGCATGGATCTTGGTTGGATTTACACTCCATAGCCAAGAGTGTTGGTGTAGGTTCTCAATCTCTACTTGCTTGGAGAAGGAGAGGGAGCTCTTGCACTTGCACAATGCATAATGAGAGTGTGTGTGAGTGTGTGTGGGAGAGTATACCCCCTAAGTAACCCCCTAGCTTGTTTTGGTCGACCCCCCCATGTAGCTCATGCTTGAAGCTCATTGGACCCCTCCAAGCCTAGCCAATCACATGGAGGAGGCATTACAAGCAACAAGGGTAGCTTTGGGACAAGTGTCTCCCTTTCCCCTTTGAGAGAGAGGACTTGATAAATGCAAAAATAATTAATTAAATCTCCTAAATTATCATTGGACCCCTTGGGTGGCCAACCAATAGGCTTCAGGCACACCATGAGGGCAACATGAGGAGGAACTTGACCAGTGTCCCCTTTGCTTTCTTTGTACTAGGCATGCCTTGTGTGAGTGTGTGTGTGTGTCTTCTCTCTCATACCCCCTCATGTAGGGCTTGCCCCCTCCTTGTAGGGATTGAATTTTGACTTTTGACACCTCAAGCCCCTCAAGCCTAGGCCCAGTTCCCACCACAAGCTTGGCCCTTAAGTACTTCAAGCTTGGACTGGGTTCTCACCTCAAGTACATCCCTAGTATCTCAAGCATGTCAAGCACCTCAAGCATCTCAAGCACCTTAAACTTGGGCCGGGTTCCCACCTCAAGCACCTCAAGCTTGGGCCGGGTTCCCATCTCAAGTGCAGCCCTAGCTTACCTAAGGTCAAAGGACTTTTACACTAACTATTGGATGTCTTCATTGAAGCTAACCCTAAGGTCTTATGATCCATTGGTTAGCCTTGCTCTTTGATAGACCATCTCTCATTTGGGTCCCTTTACCATTGGCCCCGTGATGAAATAGATCTATAAACACATGTCTATAGCTTAACCCTTGTTCCCATTTATTCTCCCACATTAAATGATCAGTTTAATATGAGAAAATCATTTGGGTTGGTTAGATATTAGATTTTATGACAATATTTCCATCCCATTGAGCATGAACTCGGAAGTTAGTTGATCCGATGCTTTCTAGTTGGTGCGACTAAGGTCCCAAAACTGGCCCAGTTGATGGAGTCCTTTGTTGTTCATCTTTTTGGATACCCCTCTCCAGGTAGGGTTCAACAAGACGCTTCTCGCCTTAGAAAGCCAAGGGGACTTGTGAGACATCAAATTGTAGAAGTATTTAATTACCTCTCCCCACTCCAAGGTCTCCGTCGCTTTGTTGCACTTTCGAGCCAGCTCGCCAGTTAAGCCCCCAAGCTTCAAATTAGACCACCGAGGAGCAAGTAACTTGTCGTGTAGATTTAGCCCTTTCCATTGGCCACCTTGAGATTACATTTTGGCATTTTCCATCATGGCCTTAGTCATCACAGTCCAAGCTTGCTCTTGCTTTGTGATTGCAGCCAGAAACTTGGCACACTGAGCCTTGCCTGAGTACTAGGGTTTGAAATTCAGAGACTACCTTGCCCCATCGGCCTCACTATGGCCTCCTAGATTGCCTATTGCCAAGGCAGTGAGTCTTTATTGTTTTTTCTCCATAGGAATCTCTCCACTAATTTAAGGAACTCCTTCCATTTGCATTTGGCTATCTTGAGCAGCGGGCCATTGAGTGCTAAGTATGGGAGCATAAACGAGCTGATCACTTTCAATTTGCTCTCAAAAGGGAGGAGTACATACTACTACCTTCGTAACTTGCTCCTTATCTTATCCAACACCCAGAATATTTTCTTGTGGGATATATCCATCCCCAGATGGGCTCCCAAGTGTCTAAACACTGCCCCTTTGGACACAATATCCCCAGACCACAATACCGGATTGAGCGAGTCATCTTTTAAACCATTTTCCCTACCGAACGTTTATAAAAGTCACATCGAAGTCACTTATTAATAAATGACTAAAAGTGATTGTTCATATGCCTATATGCTTAAGTGGTAGTGTCAAGGACTACATTTTTTTTGAACAGCCCATAACTATTGCCACACGCCTTCAAGATGCAAGCACAGGTGATTGCAACTAGAGAGATGTTTGAGGTTCGCATCTGCAAAAAATATCCCAACGCATCTTCGACCTGCCCCGGTTGTGCGTATCTAGAAATGAGTGCACTCCAAGAGATGACATCACGGAAAAGAAGCTCCTCAAGCACATTTGTGCTTTCTGAAGTAGACCACAATTGGCATACATGTTGACCAACGCAATGCCAAGCACCCCGTTTCATGAATTCTTTTGCCCATATCAGTGTCTTGCGTAGTGCCACATGCCTTCAAAATTCACGCATAGTTAATTGCATTTGGAGAGATTTTCTCACTTCGCATCCTCTGAAAACAGCCTAGAGCTTCTTGGCCCTACCCCTGTTGGGCATATTGTGCAATCAAAACACTCGAAGAGGGCATCCCGGCGAGGAATTTCCTCACACTTTTGCTTTCCAAAGTAGATGACATTTGGCAGACATGTCGACCAAGGCATTGCAAAGCCCGATGTTTTCTTTCATTAGCTCCTGACCAGCAATATGATCATGAATTCTTTTTCCCATATCAGTATCCTACGTTGTGCGACATGCCTTCAAGAGGAAACCATAGGTGGCTTCATCTGAGAGATATTCTCACCGCTAAAAATAGCCCAAAGCTTTCTCACCCTGCTCCTATTCGGCGTATCGCACATTAAGTGCATCCAAGTGTTGACATTCTAGACAAGAAGCTCCTCAAGCACTTTTTGTGCTTTCTGAAGTGCACCACACTTGGCATACATATGAACCAAGGATGTGTCAAGAACTACCATTTTTCCCAACATTCGTGACTATTATCATTGTGAATTCTTTTGCCAATTTTAGTGTCTTGCATAGTTACACACGCCTTCAAGATGCAAGCTTAGGTGATTGCACTTGGAGAGATGTCCCTCAGTTTGCATCTACTGAAAACAGCCTAAAGCTTCTTGGATTTGCCCCTGTTGGGCATATCCGGAGATCAGTGCACTCCAAGCGTCGAGATTGCGAACAAGAATCTCCTTGAGCAACTTTCGTGCTTTTTGAAGAGCACCACGCCTGTCATACATGTGGACCAAGGCAGTGCCAAGCACTACGTTTTTTTTTTAACAGCCCATAATTATTACCACACACCTTTATGATGCAAACATAGGTGATTGAAACTACATTTGCTGAAAACACCCCAAAGATTTTTGGCCTTGACCCTATTGGTCATATCTGGAAGTCAGTGGACTCCAAGAGACGATATTACAACGAGGAAGCTCCTCAAGAACTTTTGTGCTTTTTGAAGTAGACCACAATTGGCATACATGTTGACTAAGGTAGTGCCAAGCACCACATTTCATGAATTCTTATGTGTCTTGCATAGTGCCTAATGCCTTCAAAATTCAAGAGTAGTTATTTGCATCTTGAGAGATGTCCTCACTTTGCATCCTTTGAAAACACCCAAGGGCTTCCCTAAGGTGCTTGAATTGCTTGTCTTGTTTGATGACTAATGCGCTTGAGGTGCTTGTCGTGCTTGATGACTAAGGTGCCTGAGGTGCTTGTCATGCTTGATGACTAAGGTACTTTAGGTGATTGTCATACTTAATGAGGAAGGTGCTTGAGAAGCTTCCCATGCATGGGGGATAAGGTGCTTGAGTCAAAAAGAGACCCTACAAACTTAATGAGGAAGGTTCTTGAGAAGCTTCTCATGCATGGGGAGTAACGTGCTAAGTAAAAAAGAGACCCTAAAAAGGAGGCAAAAAGCCCCAAAATTAGGGGAATCTTTGACTTAACCTCCCACTCATCCAAAGGGCACCCATTTTCTGAAGCGGCACATAGGACAGATGTCAGACTCTTCCTATGCTTAGCCACATGGTGTGCTTGAATGCTATTGGTTGGGCTGAAGAGGGGTCCAATGAGCTTCTAATTCCATCCAACAATTATCTAGATATTTTCAAGCTCTCTCTCTCTCTCTCTAAGGGGTAAGGAGGACACTTGTCCAAAGACTATCCATGTACTTGAATGCATGCTGCATGTGATTGTCTAAGGGGAGAGGGTTCCAATGAGCTTGAAGCATGTGGAAAGGCTAGAACTCACCCCAAGAAAGCAACGGGGTGCTGGGGGGTATACACCACACACACACACTCATTTTGTGGATCATTCTCACTTGGTGAAAGTTGAGGAACTCCACCTCCTTCTCCAAGCTTGTGAGAAATGAGAGCCTACACCAACACTCTTGGCTATGGAATGTTTCTTCTTCCTCTTCCCTATCCTCATTCCCCGCTAGCTCTCTCCACCTTCGAAGGTGTTTGAGGCCTTGGGACTGAGGCTTGGGATAGTTAATGCTTTCTACAAATTTTATGTTATGTTTGTGATGCATGAAGCTTTCCATCTTCATTGCAGCACCAGGTCACAAGGAACACAAAGATTGTATTGTACCAAGTCTCTCTTGATGGGAGAAACTAATACAAATGCCTATTGGAGTGGGGACCGGCTCCGTATGAATCCGGTCCTCAACTGTTGTCATGTTCTCTAAACTCTCTCTCTTGCAAAAGTATTGTTCATGCCAAGTTAACTAAGTACCATGTTTATGTTGCTACCATCAATTAAGTTCACCTGCTATGCTCACAAAGTAATCTCACAAAAGTGCTTCATCGAATTTCCTAATTCCACTACTCTCAAAGTTCATAGGCCATTTCCATTACATTGGTATCAGAGCATTTGGTTTCTCTTTTCTTGCTTAAGAAGAGAGGTCCTTAAGTAGCCTATTAATGGTTGATTTTGTTAATTATATTTGGGTAAGTGGGATTGGGATCTATTATCGATTTTTTGAGGCCACTATGTGGGATATGGTGGACACCTCAGGAGCTTTGGTCTTAATAACGGAGTTTCTTTAGACTTGCCTATGGCTTTACCATTATTGAGCCATACGAAGTCCGAAAAGAGATATCCCTCGGCAACTTCACTATGTTAGACTCACTCCACTACTCTCTATAATTAACCAATTCAAACTGTGGGTGTAGATACTTAAGTGCCTATTTTCAAAGGCTAAGAGGAGTAGAAACTAAGATTTTGAATTGCCAAAGCATACACTAAGTAAAAACATAAGTTTAATTAGCATGGCTCACAATAACCAAGAGAGTAGAATGAACATTGATAACTTTGATTTTGCACATGAAGGTGCTACTACTGATACCCCCATGTTTGTTAATTATCTTGTCACTAGGTTGCAACAAGCTATGAGCAACCCCGCTTTGCAAGCCAAAGTTACTCAACAACTTCGTGCAAATGGGATTTCCTTTCCTCTTTAAGAGGAGAGAGAGCTTAGGAGGCCTCTTGATGAGACCCCTAGAAGAAGACTCTCTCCCATATGAGAGTAGGTATCCAAAGATCAAGAAAGTAATGAATCCCTAAATTCCTCCGAAGATGTGTCTCCACGAAGAAGGCTGACTAAACGATTGCCAACTCATCCCAAGAGGAAACGGTTAACCCATAGTCCTTCGCCTTGTCACTCCAAAAGGGAAGAGAGGAAATAGAGGAAGAATAGGGCAAGAAAGAGGTCACCCTCTTCTCCTTTTTCTTCACTTTCCTCCTCTACCGATGAAAGCTATGGCTATTCTCCTAGAGAATACAAGAGGGGAGGACATGACAATTCTTACCCTGCATGGCGAAGGTCACAAAAGATAAATAAGTTCAAAGAGGGAGGAAAGAGTATCTCTTTTCTCACCTATGATGGCACCTTTGGTGCTACCGACAAAGTATTGGCCTTCATCCAACAACTTGATGCGGCCTTTGGAGACGAGGGCTTCACAGAGTCCTCCAAGATACGCCATGTAGCTATGCAGTTCCAACAATTTTATCGTCGATGGTGGGATAGCCTTCATGGCAACGGAGAAGTCCCAAAGACATGGAAAAATCTAAGAGTTTCCATCATGAAGCAATTCCTTGCAAGCGATTCAAAGGAAAAAGTTCTCACCAAATGGCACAGTTTGAGGCTTCTCTCTCATGAGTCTATCCACAAATATGTGGACAAGTTTTGGGATTTGTATATGAAGGCTACTGTCTTTCAAAAGATAGACTTTGCTGAGCAAAAGCAACAATTCTGTGCGGGATTAACTGAAGAGTTGGCCGAGTATGTCAACTCTCAACGGCTTGGTTCTATCAGCAAAGTAATCCACCATACCATGGCTGCTTCGCGCATCAATTTCCAACAAGGGGCTAGACGAAATGTCAAGCCCATGGAAAATAAAGACAAAAGTTATGCAAAGGGAAAAATTAATGCCCAAAATTCTTCCCAAGGCATTCCAACAATAATCGGTCCAAGGAGAAAGGAGTTTACAAAGGTAAAAAAAACTCTCTCCTGAAGAGCTTGAAACTTTTCACAAGGATCACAAATGTTTTAAGTGTGGGGAGCAAGGACATGGTTATCGTTCTTGCCCCAAAATAAATGCTTGCAATGAGACTCCTAGAGCTTCCATATCGAAGCTCCAAAAGAGGATGCTCATTGCAAATGATTACCTCTCTTCTATGCTTGGGGAAATGTAAGGGAGCAGGATTCCTTCATCTTGTTTGACCCTGGTTCTTCTCACAACTTCATATCAACGGAGTTGGCCACCAAGTTGGGCATTCAAGCTTTTGAGATGGGAGATGCTGTAACTGCTGATGCCGCTTTCAAGGGCCATCAAGCCTCCGTTACTCCCTTAATTGGGAAGTTGAGGCTTCATTTCCAAAGCTATGTCGACAAAGAAGACTTCTTTATCTCTCCTCTCCAACATGAGGATGCTATCCTAGGGGCACTATGGTTCAACCGCATGGCTACCAACATGAAGTTCCCTGAAAGGAGAATCTACTTCACCTACAGAGGAAAGAATATGTATATAGATGCTAATGAGTCTGGTTGTACTATACCACTTGTAAATCCTCTTGCCCTTGATAAATCAATGAAGAACTCAGTTTCTGGGTACATGATTTTTGTCAAAGAGTCCCTAAAAGGTCCTAATGTTTCATCAAAGGTGAATGGTGGGAATCAAGAGGAGTTAGACTTGTATAACTTTCTAAAAGGATTCCAAGATATGTTCATCAATGATATCCCTATGGACTTACCTCCAAAACGAGGAGATGATGACCATCTAATTGAGCTCCTATCAGGAAGCTCACCGCCTAACAAACCTCCTTATCAAATTTCCCAAGCTCAATAGGAGGAGATCATGAGGCAAGTACAAGAATTTATAGACAAAGGGATGGCGAGGCCTAGCTCCTCTCCCTTTTGTTCTATAGTCCTTTTAGTGCAAAAGAAAGATGGTACATACCGCATGTGTGTGGACTATCGTGCAGTAAACCATATCAGTATCAAAAACACATTTCCTGTACCTCGGGTAAAATATCTGTTTGATAAGCTACAAGGCTCTACCTACTTCAGTAGGATTGAACTTAAAAACGGATACCATCAAATAAGGATAGTGAATGAAGATATCCTAAAGACCGCGTTCCGTACAACATTTGGCCTTTATGAATATATTGTATTGCCTTTTGGCTTGACTAATGCACCAGCTACGTTCAATCGATTGATGGAGAAAATTTTTAGACCTTACCGCAAATTCACTGGAGTGTTCTTTGATTATATCATCATCTACTCCAATTCCTTGGAGGAACACAAGCAACATCTCCAAGTTATCTTTCAAGCATTAAGGGAGAATAAGCTTTTCCTCAATTAAAAGAAAAGAAAAATTTTCCTTCAAGAGATTCAATAATTAGGTCATATCATCTCTAAAGATGTTATCCGTATGGATCCATCAAAGTTGGAGGTAATAAAAGCATGGCCTAATCCAAGGAATCTACACAAGCTAAGAACCTTTATTGGTATGTGTGCCACGCATGATGCACACATTAGTAAAAAACTTTTTCTTTTCACCATTTCTAGAATTGATACATTCTGGTTGCACATAATGTCTAAGCATCCAATTAAAAAGGGTGGTTGCATTTTTTGGGTGATTGAGTGGGAACACTATCCCCCTCAACAAAGAAAATTTATCACCACATGCTCTCACAGACACCGATGTTTTTGAAGGCCTCCCTCACCTACTATAACACCTTTAGAGTACATGCACAAGCACATCAAGGATGCAATAATTATCTCATGTGCCAAGGGAGCTCGTCCCAAGGGGCAAGAGCACCAATTGAGGTACTTAATGATATGTACACCTCATCTCTCTCTCTCTCTCTCCCCCCCCCCCCCCCTCTCTCTCTCTCTCTATCTCTATATATATATATGTGTGTGTGTGTGTGTGTATGTATATGTATGTGTGTGTGTGTGTGTGTAGTAGGTTATTTGTTCTCTTATTGAATATGGGATTTTTGTCCCATGACATTTGGCACTTTTTGGGGTGCCCCCCTTTGGAACTCCATGGTCTCCATCAAATTGGTCACATATTCAATATCTTGCACTAAAAAGGAATTTGGAATTCAATTTGGGTCCCCTAAATCTATATTGGACCCTAATCTCAATGGCTGCAAACCCAACCTAGAATTTGGCCCTCAAGTCATTGAAATTTTTTATCCTTACTCTGCATTTACCCACCCTAGTGTCTTCAAAATCCATAGAATATGTTTGAGATCATAGTAAATTAACTATAACTTCATTTTTTAAAGCCCAAATCAGGTGTTGTGAAGCTCCATCTCTTTGAAAAAGCATCACCTAAACTCCAAGCATCGATTTGGTTGCAAACTATCAAACTTTACACGAAAATCAAGCCTTTCAAAAGCCCATGCACTCAAGACATGACCCTCATACTTGGGTGAAAAATCGATGGTATGCAAGAACACAAAATTGGATCCAACAAAGTAGACCTTGGATGCAGAGAACCTATATTCTATCATGTAGTGTAACATTTAATGGCCTAATAACTTATGTGTAGCGGAAATTAGCATGAACATAGTGGGCATTTCATTAGAATAGATTCCTAATGAGAATTACAAGAGTGCTTCGGTGGAGAGAGCAACAAAAAGCATAACACCTAGTTAGATAGAATCGACAATACTTTCAAAAGAGAGAGAAATTAAGCTATTGACAACAGTTGAGGACCGGATTTTCATGGAGCCGGTCCCCCCTCCAAAAGGCTTTGTATTATGGTTTCTCCCATGAAGAGAGACATTGTACAATACAATTCTTTGTGTTCCTTCAAGACTAGCTAGTGCAATGAAGATGGAAACTTCATGCACTAATCAAAACACTTAACAAACACAACTTGAATTATCCCCGTTCTCAGGCCCAAGACCTCACACACCTTCGAGGATGGTGAGAGCTAGCAGGGTATGAGAGTAGATTGAGAGGAAGAAGGAGTATCTTACGAGAAAGATGTACATCTCCTCACATAATCACTCATATGTAGCATAGTTTAGCTTAGTAATTAGCTTGGTAGAGGAGATGAGCATGCATTGAAGCTTGGCTCTTGGTTGGATTTGCATCCACATGCCAAGAGAGTGTTGATGTACGCTTCTATCTCACAAGCTTGGAGTAGGTGATGAGTTCTCCATTAAAGCTTGGGAAGAGATAGTCTTCTCTTTCTTCACACATGAGCTTGTGTGAGTGTGTGTGTGATCATGCCTTGCAAAAATCAGCCCCCTCTCTCTCTTGGGCGAGCCCTCTTGCTAATTGCTCTTGCTGAAGTCTCATTGGCCCTCCCCAAGTCAAGCCAATTACAATTAAGCAGCATAAGTGATAGCCTTATGACATGTGTCCCCCTTTCCCCTTTTGTGAGAGCTTTATGTAATTATATAACTAAACTAAACTCTCATTGGACCCCTTTGCCTTCTGGCCAATAGGAATCAGGCAAGCCATGGGGCTCCTGAATGCTCATTGGACCCCTTGGGAGACTGCCCAATAGTCTTCTAGGAGACTTAATTCTCATTGGTTTCTTTTATTAAATGTTTTTAAATTAATTAAACTAGATTTACTCTAGCTTAATTCTCATTGGTCCACTTCAAGGGTCATCCAATAGAAATTGGGCACACCTTGTGGGCATCTAGCCTAGGGAGCTGACATGTGTCCCTCATTCCCTTTGTGTAAAGGGAGCCTGTGTGTGTGTGTGTGTGGCCCCCTCCCATGTAGGGATGTGCAAAGACTTTTAGGGCACACACAGCATCCAATTTTCCCTAGGATTGACCTTTGGACACAACCTTTGAATTTTGGAACCTTAGCATTTTGGAAGTCTTAATGGGCTGAACCTTAGGGTCTTTCTAGCCCATTGTTGCACATGGCTCTTTTGCAGATGGCCCCCCCTTTGGATCCCTATTTTTCCTCCTTTGGATCCCTATTGTGGCCGGTCTGCTAGCTTAACCAATATTCTAGCTTTTTCTCCCCTGGCCTTCCCCACATTAAATGATCAGTTTAATATGAGAAAATCATTTAGGAGAATTAGATATTGATTATTATGACATTACCTCTCTCTTGAAATCATAGTCGTCCTCGACTATGGTGTAGAGAAGATAAAGCATGTTCATGAGTCCTTTTGTTAGCGGGTAGAGGATCCCTATGTTACCCTACGACATCATTCCATAATGGATGACTAGTCCATTTGGCGCTTGAGAGCCTGAGGTTGCCGCAAGCATGTCTGCACATTAGTCCTATCAGTCTTCCATAGTAGAGTGACAAGCTCTACTTGGTGTTTGGGAGACGTCGTCTCTGCAAACTTGATCTAAGCATGCATACTACTTCATTTTTGTGCACAAATAAAGAAAAAGAGAGTCTTATAAGACAAAAATTTTGTTCATTTTGTACATTTTCTTACTCTTGGGAAGCATTGTAAGCATTGACAAGGTTTAGGTTATCCTTTAATTGTATGCCTTGCATCCATCTAGCATCTTCAAAAGGATAATTCTTAAACTTAATAAGATATCGTCGGATAGTCTTACCGCCTCTTAGTACCTTGTCTTCATGTCGGAGAATGGACTCGGGCTGCAGCACCTCTTCTTGGTCCTCGATCTCCGGTGGGTCTTCAATAGTTGGTTCTTGAGGTGGCTCTCCTTTGTAAGGCTTTAATAGGCTCACATGAAAAGCATTTTGTATGAGCCAATGATTGGGAAACTTGAGTTGATAGGCTATCTCATTGATTGGCCTAAGGATCTGAAAGGGACCATAGTACCTTTTTGCTAGTTTAGCATAGTACTTTTGGTGACCCGTAGGATTCTTGCCCGTTGTGTGCCTTAATCAAGCCTTGGGAAACTTTAACAAGACCCAATCGTTTTCTTTAAAGGCTTGGGCTCTTCTGTGCTTGTCAGCAGCAGCCTTTTGCCTTTGCTGTGAGATAGAGATAGCATCCTTAATCTTTTAGAAAGATTCTTGTAGGTCTCGGCTATACTCATCTGCAGCGAAGATCTCCCCATGTACCTTAAATAGCAAGGGACTTTTTGATCTTTCCTCAATTACCTCGAAAGGTGCTTTTCCCGTGGAAGTATGTACAGTGTTGTTGTAAGCATACTCCACTAAGGGTAAGTACTTCTCCCATTGGGATCTTTGATCTACTTCCGTTACATAGGCTTTTAGTAGATCGAGAATGGTTAGGTTAGCTATTTCACTTTGGCCATCAGTTTGTGGATGATAGGCCGAAGAGAAGTTTAGCCTTGTTCCTAAATTCTCAAAGAGACCCTTCCAAAAATTACTGGTCATTCTAGGATCTCTATCCGACACTATGGACATTGGCAAGCCATGGTACTTGAAAATTTGTGAAATGAAGAGGGTTGCCATTTGATGGGCTTTGATAGTCTTTTTGATAGGTATAAAATGAGCTTGTTTACTAAACCTCTCTACTATCGTCCATATTCCCGTATTCCCATGGATAGATGTAGGCAATCCAAAGATAAAATCCATGGTTATGCTCTGCCATGGTGAATTAGGGATTGGCAAGGGTTGAAGCAATCCAAGTTGCTTCCCTCTATCAAATTTTGTCTTTTGGCATACCACACATTTCGAAACATACTCTTGTATGTTCACTTTCATGGTAGGCCAATAGAAATATGTTTCAATTCCCTTTAAGGTAGACTGAATCCCTCTATGCCCCGCATAAGGTGGAGCATGAGATTCATACATTACTTTCTCACGTAGTGAGTTAGTAACGCATAGTCTATTGCCATAGAGAAGATAACCATCTTGTAAAGTAAATGGTTCTTCTTTCTTCCCTAATGCAAGGGCTGAAATCACATCTCTAAAATTGGGATCAATAGCATACTCATCTATCATTGAAGATAGATCATTGTGAGTTGCTATGGAAACCGCATTCACTCTCGGCCGTCTTGAGAGTGCATCAGCTACTTGATTATGCTTGCCAGCAATGTGAGCAATATAAAAATGAAATTGCGAAAGGAAATTTTCCCACCTCATTTGTTTGTCGGAGAGCTTGGTCTGCGTCATGAAGTACTTAAGACTTTGGTGATCGGTTCGTAGAATGAAAGGAGTCCCCAATAAATACTGCTTCCATGAGTCTAAGGCATGTAGAACTGCAAGGAGTTCCTTTTCGTATATGCCTAGAGCTTGCTCAACAGGGTCGAGCCTTCGACTCTCATAGCCTATGCCCTGCCCTTCTTGGAGCAAAACAGCTCCAAGGCTGTTGAGAGGCACATGTTAGAAACTGACTCTGAATAGCTAAGTCGGATTTTGACTTATCGGATATTTACTGAGCTGTATTTTGCCAAGTCGGATGTAACTGTCTTTCAATTGCAGTCTTCTGAATGTCTTGTGACTGGGTAGATAAGTCGGATTTATCTATATAAGTGGGGAATGTATCTGTGCACGATGTATCTGTTCTCTGATATGAATGTGATGATGATGGTGCAGTGCAGCAACTATTCAGTGTATTGTCTCTGCTTACTCTGATATTCTTTGAGTAGTTATGTTTACTGTGTCTGAATTGTTGTTGATGAAGCATGGTGGAGTAGATGGTTATTCTTGCTGTGTATGATGTTCATGTGTTGACCTAACCCACAACACATTTGGCGATCATGCTGGGGATCGAGCCCAGAATCTCATGTGTTGACCTAACCCACAACAAAGGCAATCACCACAAGCATCGCATTGGACCTCAAATGGTTTTGAGAGATCCGGTAGTGTAAGCACAGGTTGAGAGATAAGCTTTTCTTTAAGCTTTTCGAAAGCATTGTTCTCCTTAGCAGACCATGTATACCTAACGCTTTTCTTTGTTAGGTCATGTAATGGTCCCGCAATTTGTGAGAACTTTTCTATGAAGCGTCTATAGTATGCACACATACCTATGAAGCTTCTTAGTTCATGAAGATTCCTTGGTTTAGGCCATCCTTTTATTACCTCTAACTTGGATGGATCCATTTGGATGCCATCTTGAGAGATAATGTGACCTAAATACTAAATCTCTTACAAGAAAAATTCACTTTTCTTTCGATTAACATAAAGTTTATTCTCTCTTAAAACTTGAAATATTACCTGGAGGTGTTGCTTGTGTTCCTCCAATGAATTAGAGTAGATGATAATATCATCAAAGAACACTCCAGTGAAGGTTCGATGAGGCCTGAACAGCTTCTCCATCAAGAGGTTGAATGTGGCTGGTGCATTGGTCAAGCCAAAAGGCATGACAATGTATTCGTAAAGACCAAATGTAGTACGAAATGCGGTCTTTACAATGTCTTGATCAACTATCCTTATTTGATGATAGCCACTTTTTAGGTCAACCCTACTGAAGTAGGTCGATCCTTGTAGCTTATCAAATAGGTCTTCTACCCGTGGAACGGGAAACCTATTCTTGATAGTGATCCTATTTAGTGCTCTATAGTCGACACACATACGATATGTGCCGTCTTTCTTTTGCACTAATAGCACAGGTGAGCAAAATGGAGATGAGCTTGGCCTAACCATACCCTTCTCAACTAACTCATGCACTTGCCGCATAATCTCCTCTTGTTGAGCTTGAGAAACTCTATAAGGAGGTTTATTAGGCGGTGAACTTCCTGGAAGAAGTTCAATTGCATGGTCATCATTACCTCATTTAGGAGGTAGCTCACAAGGGATGTCGTCAATAAAAACATCTTGAAACCCCTTGAGAAAATTGGATAACTCTAATTCCTTTTGGTTGCTTTTATTTTCTTTTGCTAAAGCATTAGGTTCATTTTGAGAGTCTTTAACAAAAACCATGTACACAGAAATTGAGCTCTTTATTGACTTGTTGAAAGCTGGTGTATGTACAATGGGGATGGTGTTACCCATTTCCTTAGCATCTATAAACATGTCTTTTTCCCTGAACTTAAAGGAGATTCTCCTTTCAGGAAATTTAACATCGGCAGCCAGGCGGTCAAACCATGGTGCCCCTAGGATTACATCCTCATGCTTGAGAGGAGAGATAAAGAAGTCCTCTTTGTCCACATAGCCTTGGACATGAAGCCTCAATTTCCCGATTAAGGGAGTGACTGAAGCTTCTTGCCCCTTGAAGGCACTGTCTGCGGGTAGGACATCTCCCATCTCGTAGGATTGTATTCCTAGCTTGGTGGCCAACTCTATAGATATAAAATTGTGAGTAGAACCAGGGTCAAAGAGAACAAAAGCATCATGTTCTCTTACCTTTCCCCAAGCATGGCATAGAGGAGATCCTTTGTGGTGAGTTTGGTGAGTCTCCTCCTCTTGGATTTCAACCAAGGAAGCTCTAGGAGGATCTTGGCGGTTGTTCTTTTGGGGACAAGCGCGGTACGCATGCCCTTGTTCGCCGCACTTGAAATATCGGTGATCCTTACGATAACGCTCAAGCTCTTCAGGAGAGAGTTTATTCTTACCTTTGTAAAGTCCCTTCTCTTTAGCTTTGTTGGAGTTGCCCTTAGGAGACTTTTGGACATTGTCCTTCCCCTTAGGCTCATTGGAATCCTTGTTTTCGGGGGGCTTATTATTTCTTTTTGCCCCCGTTTGGAAATTGATTCTAGAGGCGACCATAGTGTGGTGTATTACCGCCGATATGGTACGTGGTCTTTGGGAGTTGACATACTCCGCCATTTCTTCGATTAAGCCCGCACAAAATTGTTGCTTTTGCTCTCCAAAATCCAACTTTTTGAAGACAGTGGCTTTGAGTTGTAGGTCCCAAAACTTGTCTACATATTTGTGGATAGATTCATTGAGAGAGAGCTTTAAGCTTCGCCATTCGGTGAGTACTTTGTCTTTGGCATCGGTGGTCAAAAACTGCTTCATAATGGAAGCTCTTAAAGCTTTCCATGTTCGTGGAGCTTCACCGTTGGCTCGTAGGCTAGACCACCATTGTCTGGCGGACTTTTGAAAGTGCATAGCTACATGGCGTAGCTTAGAGGACTCCGTGAAGCCCTCATCTCCAAACGCCACATCGAATTGCTGGATAAAGGCCAAGACTTTGTCCGTGGCACCAAAGGTACCATCATAGTAAGGAAAGAGATGCTCTTCCCTCCCTCTTTGAATTTCTTCAGCTTGGACGACCTCTTCCATGCGGCATAGGATTTCATATGGCCTCTTCTTTTTTATGGTTCAAAAGTTGCACCATCACTTTCTTCAGAAGGTGGAGAAGAGGGTGACCTCTTTCTCGCCTTTTTCTTGTCTTGATCTTTGTCGTCTTCACCATAGCTTTCATAAGAGGAAGAGGATAAAGAAGATGGAGGAGAGGGTGTCCTCTTTCTCGCCTTTTTCTTCTCTTGCTTTTTATCATCCCTCTTTGAATTATGGCGTGGAGAAGAGTGTGATGGTCTTCTCCGCTTTGGTGGTGATGGAGAGCGTTTAGCCCGCCGTCTTCGTGGAGCCATCTCCGCCGAGGTGGCGGGAGACTCACTTCTTTCTCGTTCCTTCGGTGGAGGCTCTTGAGTTCTCCTTTGGGAAGGAGATGCATCATCTAGAAGTAAATTCTTGAGCCCTTCATATGGATTCTGTTCTTCTTCCCGAATCGGAGAGAGACCTCTTTTGGTAGTCTCACAAGGAGGCTTCCCAGGTGTTCTCTCGTCATGGTGATGAGCTTGGAGAATCCCATGAGCACGGAGCTGCCGTTGCACTTCACTTTGGAGAGATGGATTGCCCATGGCTTGTTGAAGCCTAGAAACAAGATAGTTAACAAGCATTGAAGCATCATTAGTAGTTTGCTCATGAGCAAAATCAAAGTTATCAACATTAATTTCACTCTCTTTACTATTGTCAGCCATTCTAACAACTTTTAGGTGTAAACGAGTTAGAGGCGACTATAAAAAAACAAAATTTTGCCACATTGATTGAGCACCCAACATCTATTGAGGCCCCTTCAGCTTCTGGTGAGCACGGTGGTCCTTGCCCCATATGTAGATCATTCTTTCATGAGTGGTGTGGTCACTTCAGCTTGCCATGCGGACATATGTATCATATATCATGCTTGATGCAAAGCATGATGAATAACTTTCATTGTGCTATATATGAGTATGAGATATCCAAAAATCTATATGCAATGTTCAAAATGTCTGAAGACTATAATAAGCTTAAAGGTCAGCGTGAACAGGAGAATGAAGATATTCTCACAAATATTTCACTATCACTTGGATAGTTTTTGTAACATTTGAAAAAATTTACTCGTTGTCTTGCGAGAATTTATTAGTGAATTGTGAATTGTCTTCACTTCAACTTCAATTATGATATGTGATAATGCAACGATTTGTTAGGGCTTTGTATATTATGAAGCTTTAATAGTGATTTGTGGCCTTGTAAAGGTTTTTAAGGGCTTCGTTTATTATTAAGCAAATGTCTAAACCTCAAACTAAATATAAAAAAAATCTTATAAGATAAACAGTTTCTGAACTTAACCAGAAGTCACTCAATGGATTCGATAATCTATTAATTAAACCACCGTCGCTTGCTGCGACGGGTCAAAGTTGGTTCAATTTCCAAATTCTCTTCAATCTCTTCTAAATTACATGTAGTTTCTACTTCATGAGATTCCCCTTGCAGCTCACTGTCTTCGTCCACCTCATCATTGGTTACATCATAAGTCCAGCGCGGCATCTCCTCTTTGTAGTTCTCAGCTTGCACTCTTGCCAATAGCCGATGGTTGCAGTACATACACACCAATTTTTCAGCTCTTGAATTTAGAAGGCGGTTTTTGATGGTGGAATGTACATATTTATATGTACTCCAGTTTCTCTCAGAACTTGAATTGGATCAACATTGGGCTAGGATTCTAACAGCTAGGCGTTTAAGGGTGGGTGCACTACCACCATTCATCATCCACCACTTCCACGTTGGTTGCTATGTGGCAAGTTTCTGCACAAATTCTGTACCAAACTTACCCTCTTTGAGTTTAAACTTCGTAAGATTAGTAACAACTGATGCATGCTCATCAGGATCATCATAAAATCTGTCTATCACATCATAAAAGTCTTCCAGCACCTCCTCATCAAGTTTCTCTATTTCCATTGCCCAATACTCTGGATCCAATAAGAAAGCTATGCTGTGTAGTGGACTATGTGCTCCAACCCTTCGACCATGCACATACTTTCTCAAAATTTCTCTCCTCTTTTGAGTGAATGGTGTCTTCCAAGGCTTCACAATTGGCTCCTGGGCTCCTCTGGATTTGCAAGGCTTTCTTGAACAGTCCATCGAGCCATCCAAACCTTACCTATGTTAGGCAAGGCAGAATCCAGTTGGCGTAATGCGAGCATAATTGGCATCATGACATTGTGCACAATATGCTATCTCTTCTTTCAAGTATTATTCAAACCAAACATTAGTGTTATAATCAATATCACACACAAGCGTAGTAGTGAAGCCTGAAGGGAATAAACCTCAATCCACTCAAACATAAGCAAGCAAATACAACGGTGAATCAAATATGTGATCAGTCCATCCCAAAAGTAGAGATAATCGACCCAAAGATTCACCTTCCTACCCCTTTCATGAATCAGTCCACTCCAAAAAAGAACTAATGACCCATGATTGGAGCTCTAATCAAAATAGCAAGCAAATACAACGGTGAATCAAACATGTGATCAGTCCATCCCAAAAGTAGAGATATCGACCCAAAGATTCACCTTCCTACCTCCTTTCATGAATCAGTCCAGTCCAAAAATGAACTAATGACCCATGATTGGAGCTCTAATCGGAATAGCAAGCAAATACAGCGGTGAATCAAACATGTGATCAGTCCATCCCAAAAGTAGAGATATCGACCCAAAGATTCACCTTTCTACCTCCTTTCATGAATCAGTCCAGTCCAAAAAAGAACTAATGACCCATAATTGGAGCTCTAATCGGAATAGCAAGAAAATACAACGGTGAATCAAACATGTGATCAGTCCATCCCAAAAGTAGAGATATCGACCCAAAGATTCACCTTTCTATATCTTTTCAAGAATCAGTTCAGTCCAAAAAAGAACTAATGACCCATGATAGAAGTTCTAATCAATATAGCAATCAATTTAGCAAATATAACGGTGAACCAAACATGAGATTAGTCCATCCCAAATGTAGAGATACCGACCCAAAGTTTCACCTTTCTACCTCCTTTCAAGAATCAGTTCAGTCCAAAAAAGAACTAATGATCCATGATCAGAGTTACATTAAGTTTTAATTTTTTTTAAAGACTATTCATTTTTTTACCTTTAGTTTTTCTTCTAAATTTTAAAGGATGACCAAATTTAGAGGAAGCGGTGATGTGATGTGATGTCTACTACACGGTTATATAGAGCCGCCAAATATGGAGGGGGTACATGACGGGGCCGGCAGGATTCTTGCTGTGCCCACCGGGCCCGCCGAGTTTCTTCATAAGCCCGCCGGGCCCACCGGGATTGTTGGTTGCCCCGTCGGCTCTATGTTTTCTATCGATTTTCGTAGGTCATGACATTAGATATGTTATTAACATGAAAAAAATAGTGATAATAACAACAATAATTAACATTTAACAAAATGCGTCATCGCGTAATTAAAATCTCTGCTCATATGGTTCGTTTGAGAAATGGAGAATAGAAGCAATCGGTCCTTAACCAAGAGCCCAATCAGGTAAATTGTACATTCTAGTTGGTGTAGATTACATGACCCGATGGGCGGAAGTGGCAGCCACCACCCGCATTATAGCCCAAGAGGTAGCAAAGTTCATATTTGAGCACATCTGGTGCGGTTTTTGCACTCCTCTTGAGATAATATCTGATAGGGGACTAGGTTTCAGAGGCGATCTAGTGGGAGAGTTGAAAAAGTTAGGCATTACACGCTGACATTCCATACCATACTATCCACAGTGTAATGGCCTAGTAGAAAAGGTAAACGGAATGATCTGCAAAATCATCACAAAGCTGATGAATAACCACACAAGTGACTGGGATAAACATCTCATGGCCGCTCTATGGGCCTACCGAACGACATTCCGAACATCATTAGGTTTCACCCCTTTCAATCTAGTTTATGGAAAGGAGGAAATTCTACCCATTGAGGTACAGATAGCCAGCTTACGAGTCATGGCTAGCCACTTACAACGCCCAATTATAAATCTCCGCAACCACATCCTGGATCTGGAAAGACTCCAACTAGATAGGGAAGATACAATCAATCACTATGAAGCACAGGCAGAGTGACGCCGGCTCACCTTCAATCAAGGGCTTAAGGAAAAGGGCCTGGAGAAAGGCATATTAGTATTGAGATACAACAACAGATTTGACACCAGGAAGGACAAGAACTTTCAACCCTAATGGGAAGGACCAATCATTGTCAAAAGGCGCTATGACAACGACGGCTATAAGCTGACGGAAGCAGATGGGAGAATTCACAAGACTAGAGTCAATGGATGGAGGCTAAAAAGGTATTTCCTTAGGTTTGATCCAGAGTTCATGCTAGATATTCCACAAGAGGGGGAACCCTCCAACTCCATGACTAAAGAATCAGACGTAGGGCTAGAAGCATCGTGTGTGCTCTCTCTCTCTCTCTCTCTCTCTCTCTCTCTACTCTATAATCTCTCGTGTGTGAAAATTTCTCTCTCCCTATTAAGTAAGTTACTCAAATATCTATTTAGCTACGTCATATTTTCTAACACTGATGGAAATGCTTTCAGTAAAACACAAGAATTCAACGCCATATTATCCCAGGTGTAATGGGAAAGCTGAAAGTAGTAACAAAACCATCAAGAACATTCTCACCAAGATTGTGCAAAAGGAGCCACATCAATGGGATATTAAGCTCCAAACTGCTTTATGGGCCTACAAGACAGCTTACAAAGGTACCACTGGACTGACACCATCTAGAATGGTATATGGCATTGAAGTTGTAGTGCCTATGGAATTCATAATTCCCACTCTCAAGATGGCGGTGGAATATGGATTGGATTTTAATCACAATCTTAAACAAAGACTAGAGGAACTAACAAAGTTAGATGAGTTAAGACAACGGGTATGCTGGAACGGGAGATTGTTCAGCAAAGAAGGAAGCATTGGCATGATAGGAGAATCAAAGTTCGGGAATTCTAGAAGGGCGACTTGGTTTTTCTATATCAATCCAAACTGGGCCCAAAGAAGCCAAACTTAAAGATAGCTTGGGCTGCTCCATATGAAGTGGACTGGGTGTTTTCCAGTGACACAGTAAGGTTGAAGGATTTAACTAGATTACTACTTCCAGGTGTTTACAATGTAGGGACAAGGTCAAGCTATATTGTTCTAATGAGAAAAAGGCTTCCCAAGAAGATGATACTAGTATTGTCGTTACTGATGGTCAGGAATTCTCAGAACCAACTGAACCTCTTCCATATACAGCCAATACTAGAGCCAGTAAAGGTGACAGAAAAGTATTAGTATAACAAAACAGTGCTAGTGTCAGAGTCAGTAAAGCGTCAGAGTCACTTTCAGTTTTTATGGGGAAAAGGATCAGTGATAACTATTAGAAGGATGATGATGCACAAAACTCTAGGAACAGTAAGTAGTGGAGCTTTTATGGTGAGAATGCATTTAACAGTAAGGAGGGTGGGTATTCTTCCTCATAAATCTCTTACGCGACGTCTCCCTACTGTTACACATTCTCCATCGCCGAGCTCTGGGGGGTCTTCACTACAACTGCAAACTTCATTGTCAGCAAACTCTGTCGAACACTACCTATCTCTACCTGACACACCTGGCTACAGCTTTGACTATCCAAGTAAGTCTTCTTCCTCTACAGACTCACCATCCTCACACTGTATGGGTAGGAAGAAAATGTCAGGGAAGATGCAGAAAACCATAGATAAAACTTCGCCCATCATCACTTCTCTTAAATCAGCCTTCCTTACCAATTATTTCGCATAGCAAGATACAAAGGCATGTATTCATTGAGCAGGACGAAGCGTTGTTAACACTAGAATGGTAACCTAACAAGACATAAAAGTGTCATTTCAGGGTTTTGGAAAAAATTTCCAAAACCATAGTAGATCCACTCATTTTGAAAAATCCTTTCATGAGCTTATAGTTCAAGAACTACTACATATAGAAAAAATGAGAAACTTGTAAGTTTTCTCATCCCTTGGTCACTACAAGCCTCCAAAGTTTATGGACCAGTGCATTTTGCCCAAAACAGCAATTTCTTACAGTTGATTGCATATAAATAAGAGTGGAGATTTTTGTAGGACATGAGATAAAATGCCCCGTTAACTTCAATGGATTGGTGATCAAAACATATGGTTTCTTTTACCTCACTAATTTTTTTTGGGAAAAAAATAGGTACAAAAAAAGTTCCATCTTTGCCATTCTACGGACCTATCATCAAAGTTTCTAATAGTCACGCTCAATAAAGATACTATATACATTAGTTCTTAGTTCCCTTTGGGCCTTTGGATTCAAAAGGATCCATGGAACATGTCAAAAGGATAATGGATCTCTTACTAAGTGGAACCTTGGGGACAATGTTAAAGTGCTAAATACAGCAAACATGAAAAAATTGGGTTTAGCATTATGACCTCTAGAAACCCATAGAAACTACTCAATATCTAGCTAGGTTTGTACTCTATGATTAGATATGGTTACTACCTAAAAAATACACACAATTGGCCTAAGAAACTAGCAATATCGAGAAAGTTATACTTGCTACTCTAAAATGTATCGTATTCTTCAGCAATCAAAAAACTCAACCATCATCATATACTATGCTATATAGCATATTAGGTCCCCCAAAACTCAAGGAAGATTAGCTTTATGTTATACGTTACACTTACACAATTAAAATTGAATTTGGATATCAAGAAAGGCACCAAAAATTTTATAAAAGTGCTAGGATTATGCAATTCTTGTAAGTTGGTCATAACTCTCAATTTTAACACTTAGCTCTCCCTACAAGCATCAAAACATGTTGAGAACAATGAAGGCCTAACCTCTAGCCATCTAAACCTCACAAACATGAAGTTTAGAGTGGTATAGTTGCCAAAAATTGAAAAAAAAGGCAAAAACAGGACCCGTTTTTTCACACAGTTTAGGTTCAAGAATGTTGTGCAAGAGTAACGTTAATGGTGAGATCGATACTCCAAAAAAAATGTCAAGTTTTTTTCAGCTCATAAGGCAACTTTGTGGTTATATATCACCTAGAAATTCATTTTCATACTCTTCAAATAATTCAAGCAAAATGGTCACTTAACATGACACAAAAGTGTCCAAGGACATAAAAGTGTCCTGTTACCACTCTAGTGTTAAGGCTTTGGGACTTGCATGTGGTAGTACAGGCCACAATAATAGATTTTGACTCGTCCATAATCAAGTAGGTTCTTGACTCCTTTAATGCTGAGGATGGTAGTGTTGTTCTCAATGGTGTTAGAGTCACAACAACTCCTGACGACATTGCACATGCCTTCACGATGCCTAATGAACCAAAGACAACCATAGCCTCTACGAAACATATAAGCATAGCACTGAAAGAAGATGAAGCATCTAAGAAGAAATGCAAAGCCAGTGTACAAGGGGTTCCAGTAGCAGAATTGGATGTCCCCTCAGTTTATAGGTTTGTGGCTGAGGTTGTTAGTATGAAAAATAACCCTACGTATGTGTCACAAAAGCTGTTTGCTATGCTTTTGGCAAAACAATTAAATGCTACACCTAAGAATAGATTTATGTCAGATTTTGTCTCACAATGTGCTCTAGGAGACTGCCAAGATAAAATCCCAGAGTGTATTCAAAGCTTGGTATGTCTGGCAATTTTTATACTGGGCAGTTGCGCCAGAGGCCAATGATCAGGTACAGATGGCTTGGAGTCAAAAGCCAATCCCAAAGACTGCCAATTTCGAGCTATCTTTAGATGAAGAAGATCCAGGCAATCAATTGGCCTTAACCAGACAAAAGAGGAAGCACCTAGGGGGAAGCCAGTGGTTCCAAGAAACCAAGGATGATACTGACCAAAAGTACTGCTATTATTAGGCATCTTGAGAATCAGGTAAAGTCTTTGCCTACCAAGAAAGCTTCAGCATGCTAGACTTCAGTCACAACTGAAGAACAAACTCCAGCAAAGACCAGTGCTGGGAAGGGCCAACAAGAGGAACATATCCCAACGGACATCAGCACTGGAAAGGGTTCTAAAGAAAAGACAAGCACTGAACAACCTGTAGTCAAAGATAAGGGAAAGGGTCCAGTACCTTACAATCCAAACAAAATTCCTTTCAGTGAATTAGCCTTATCCATAGCCAAGAAAGATAAACTGCAGCAATTGCAACATAATCCCCTTAAAGGAAAATTGACATTTCAAACTACTGATTTAGCACGTTTACCATACATGGCTACCGTAATGGTTTATGAGCCAGTTCAATCTGACCAAGAAAATATAGTTGATGGATGCTCAATGCTTATTGAATCATCATGGAATACCATTGTCAATGCCTTAGGTCAAATGATGGATGCATCAGTGCCTAGTGAGCAAGTGGTTAATCTCAAAGAAGACTTGGAGAGCAGCCAGCAACAGCAGGTTCAGAAACTCCAGAAGGATGTAGCTACACAAAGACTCATGCATACTATTGCTGAGAATCAGTCAGTGAGGACGAACAATGATCTGCAGACAAAGCTTCTGAAGATAGAAACAAAATATAGGCAGTTAAAGGAGGACAAGTCACTCTGAATATGGACAATCTGAAAGCCCTAATGGAGACTATTCAAAGTGATCTACAAGATAAGCTCTCAGAATACAATATAGCATTGGTAAATCAAGCCATTCTGAATTACATTGAAAAATAGAATAATCCTGATGAGGATTCTAAGAGGGAAGAAGAGAAGGATGAAGAAGGAGAGGACAACCACGTCAACAAGCCAGATGGTGAAGACAATGACTTTCCTCCTTCTCCACATTCTTTAGGATCTGGAGCTGGTGGATCTGCTGCTATAGGGGACAGTCAGCCCAACAGAGACTGGCCAGACCAGCAGTCCAGGGACCAGCGGTCTGAGGATCAACAACCAGGCAGTGGAGAGAAGGGCTAAGCTGAATATTGTCCAATACACCAGTCAAAGCACTTTGTTGACAGCAAAGGAAAAGCCAAAGCTGTGACTGAGTCCCTGAAGGGTGATGAGCAGCATTCATTTCAGCTCATCACACTGATAAGAGATTAAGACATCAATACGCTCCAAGTACTAGGATGTATTAGGAGGATGATACTCTCATCTCTGATCTGGCATGCTTTCAAATGTTGTATGTTGGAGCCAAAGAAATGGTACAACACTGGAAATCGGTTGCCTTTCATGATCAAGAAGTGTGCCAATTTCCTGAGCATCCCAACATAATACAGCTACTGGATAGGGTACCTGAGTGGGTGCTAACGTCTGATGATAGGTTAGCCAATCCACATTGGCAACGATAGTCCACTGCAGACCGACATTCCCTAGAGCTAGAGTTGGACTTGCTATTTGGAAATAGGCCAACATACAAATGTATGAAGGAAGTCAGAACTCAGTTGAAAGAAGTTTTACTTCAGATGCAAATTGCCAGAGGAGTTCTAGACCAACGAGTGCAGACCATCATTGAAGAACATGCTTCCAACAGCAAAGGACCTCAGAATCAAATTACAGTAGGAGAATAGCAACTGCTCTCCAAGGACTTTTTCAGCTAGTCCGGGTTACCAGAAAGATGATGTAGCATGAGAACCAAACCATTTTAAATTTTCTGGAGTTTGTGTCTGATTCTCTAGTTCTCTTGTATGCATTACCTGCAAGCTGAATTTCCTAGATTCTTTTCGGCCTTGTATCCCCAGCATCCTGAACCAATGGACCGGCTCACTTACTTTGGTATCACTAATGACCTTCATGATTTGTATGAGTGGTCCACTGTGGAATGGAAAACTTGGCAAACACTGATCAATGATGCCCTCAAATTGAATGATGCCATGGAGTTGCAGGGTGAAATGCAGAGGGTCAAAATTTGTGTGGAGCAATGGAAGATCTAGCTCTAAGGTTTGACGAAGATCACAAATCACTTGATGCAATTGACTATGGAGTCTTCCAAAATAGCTGAAAAGGATATTACGGCTAAACCAAGACTGGGACCACAATACAGATAAATGGCTGGGATTCTCTTCGAAGCCAGAATTAAGACAAATCATCCTCTTCCACAGGGATGGATCCACATTGCCTCCCACTGTCACAAATTGGCCAGAACTCATCTGACAAAGGAAAAACGCACTATGTATGATCCCGACACCAAAACTTACAACCCTCTCATGCCTTATGAATTTGAGATGTCCACTGAAAGGCGGGATCAACTTGAGCAGGAGGCCATTTATAGACTTATCCAGAAGGACAATCCTGACACAAGGACTTCAGAGGCATCATCACCAAAGAAGGCCAAGAGAAAGCAGGTTCAGTGGAAGGATATTGGGTAGTTCCATCTCAGGATCAGACAGTGTATTTTTCCCGAAAGGCATTGGGATCTTCTTGGCTGGGCACCCTTGGAATTACAATTATAGGGGTGTGAAGCACTCAACAAGCATGAAGTATGGCATAAAGCCATACCGAAAGAGTACTATCATGAGAAACATTGGTCAAACTCATGAGGAGCATTGGCCAACTCAACAACACCAAATCAGAATCAGGCGGTGGATTTTTTTTCCAAAAATTTGGGAATCATACAAAAATTCAAGAAAGGATGGAAGGATGTAGAAGGAGAAGACAGTCCTGGCAGGCGGGAACTGTCCCTTAGAAGATCGACCAGCAGGAGGCAATCGGATTGGCACCAAAAGCAGTTATTCTAGTAACTCAGGAGAGCTATAAATAGGACCCGCTATATTGTAATTTGGTTCTGAACTGTTTGTACTTGGCTATAGATTTATTAGCACTTTCAAGCTCTTCCCCTCTAGCTTCACTTGTAATTATCAATTCTATAATCATCTGAGCTTGAACCATTACACACTGTACTGGTTAACCGTGAGCTATTATCTCAACTGGCAAATGCTCTTCTTAGTTTTCCAGCTATGTCTCTCATTTAAGTATCATATTCTAGTTCAGTTATCTATTTCAGTTCAGTCAATGCTCTGTTCAAGTCTCACTATCTGAACTGACGGCATACCCAGTAGCTTTAAATTCTACTCACTAGAATTAGTTGTCTGAAGAGATGAACTCCAGTTACAGTGGTAATTTATAATCTCCACATTTTCAAATGTTTCTTGATTTGATATTTTTTATAGGATCAGAATCACATCAAGGAGCATGTACAAGGGCTCAAAGATGTTGAAGTTACTTTTACAAAGCATTTACAATAGCTCAATTGTATATATATATATGTATGTATATATATATATATATATATATATATATATATATATATATATATATATATATATATATATATATATATATATATATATATATATATATATATATATATATATATAGAGAGAGAGAGAGAGAGAGAGAGAGAGAGAGAGAGAGAGTTGTTAAAGACCCTTGAAATGGGACATAGTAAAATAGGAGTGATGTAGCTCCTTTAAACATTCTAAATGTACATTTGAAATATTTCAATATAATGGTGGGTGTATATGGAGATGTGGTTTTTCCCTTGAGCCCCCAAGGGTTTTTTTCATCCATAGTTAGGGACCTTCATTTGAGTCGGATTGTTGAGCTATATATAGTATCTCTATATATAGCACCTTGGTCCCCTCTTTAAAAACTCATCTCGTGTGATCAGTTGACACACTTTGGGGTTTGTAGATCCAAGGTGGTCTAGCTCTCTCTCTCTCCCTCTCTCATCTCTCATCTCGATTTTCCTCCCTCTTCAACAATTCCAACTCCATGCATAGATTGTGCCATGGAGCACTACCATAACCATACCAGATCATAGAGTTTAGATTTTTACAGGGATCCCTAAATTTGAGGAAGCTTACAATACATACAGTCGCAATATGACTCCATAAAACTAGGGCTTTTTACATGGAAGCCCTGAAACCAAACAACTACTACCACATTGGGAACTAGTACACAAAGTAAAAGACCAGATAGGTTTTACTGGGGAGCCAAACAAAGATGGGATGCCACCACTGATGAGGGTGTTGCCACCATCCACAGCATTTGCACCGTCACACCCAACCAACATCACAAGGCCAAGCAATAGAAGCCCAAACTAAACAGCAACACTGAGGAAAGTCCCAACCTTTCCAAACAATCATAAGACAACAAAACCAAAGCATCGTAGCAAAGCTCCCAATAGGTTGAACCTCCCAAAATGCAGGAATGCCACCAAGGGATATGCCCTTGGGTTGTTCTGCACATTTGTAGCCGTCCAAACTCTGTCTCGAACTCGAGGCCTCAGGAGCCAAATCGAGTACCGTTGAAGATAACCTGACTAGGCTATCAAAGGGGACCACACCCTTGCTTGAGAAAACCACCCACTATCTCAACATAAGAAACCCACGTCGAGCTGAACTCAAAACGTGGCCGCCCTTGTCCTCCCAAGTAAAAGGCGGGAGGGGCGACCTCTCTCGCAATTCTAAAAAGGAGATGCAAGTGATAAAGCTCGGCATGCCTCCATCCCACCTTGCCCCATGGCTTCAAGGGGGACCATTTGTCCAATGCTTTTGCAAACCTACAAAATGTTAGCCAAAGTACTCATAGAAACTATAATCCCTCTCTTTTGTACACAATCTCAGTAGTAATTGTACTCATAAAAATCACCTTTGCAAAACAACAGTCAATGATTCATTAGAACTCGTGCCTTAGATTAAGGAAAAAATGAATAGGGTGCATGAAATAATCCATCGTAATTACTTACATATCATTGCTTTAGATTTTTGCATCTCTTACATTAAAAGAAAAAAAAACATGACTAAAATCAAATATAGAATGTCATCTAGGTAAAAGATGAAATATCTGAGAATTCTATTAACAATCACATAAAACATTCACTTGATATTAATTTACATTATCTTATGCTACATATATACTAGATCTACCACTTCATTATTTAAGGTGATACTATTTCATGGTTACACAAGCCACATTTGAACACCTGTCAAAACTTGTAGTTTTTATTTATCGAAGATTAGATTTTCTCATTCATCGTATTTAGTTGTTAAAAAATACCTCATATACACACAATTGAAGAATTTATAAACACACTTTCATTGATTTGCACAACATTTAAAAAAAAAAAAGAAATTATGGACTATAAATTTTATTGAATGAGCTTAAATTACAAGATTTCTATGAGTTCAAATCCTTATAAAGTGCTTAGTTGATGGGTATGGACTATGTATACATTATAGGTCTTAAGTTTTACTCCATAATTTCATCATGTTAATGAAAAAGGCTTTGAAAGATCAAAATGTTCTTCTTTATGGATGTTTATAAGATTTTGTTTTTTTATTATAACCAAAATGTGATTTAAGAACTAAGTTATGAAGCTCGAGTTCTTGGTGTAATAAGTTTTTTCTAATCCATAAACCTTGAAATCTATGCAAAACCTTATTTTGATGAGAAGGTATATTCAATTTATAAATTTTTTATTGAAATTGCATTAAAGTTTTATGATTTTTCATCTTAAAGCTTATCACCATAATCTTAATGTGGTATTAATTTTGACAAATTAAGAGTTTGACTATGTTCTTCACTTCACACCTAACCTAAGACATGAACATGGCCTATAATCTTGTTTTTAACTTCACAAAATAGTCATGACAACTTGTTCAAAAAACTGGATACTTAGTGTCTGTGGATCTTTGACAGGATTTGAGTCATGGAGAAGATAAGAAGCAAGATTCGCAGATGGGAATATGTGCTTCTTCCTTCCAAAGTAGAGTGAAAGTGATCAACTCATTCATGCTCCCGTATATAGCTTTCAATGGTCCATTGTTGAAGCTAGCCAAATGCATCTAGAAAAAGTTTTCTTAAACCAGTAAAAAGATTCCTATGGAAGAACAACACCAAAGACTCGATGCCTTAGCAGTGGGGTAGCTGGGAAACAGCTACCCCACTGTCAAATGCATCTGGAAAAAGTTTTCTTAAACCAGTAAAAATATTCCTATGGAAGAACAACACCAAAGACTCGATGCCTTGGCAGTGGGGTAGCTGGGAAACAGTTGCGAGATTGGTCGAGCTTGGAGGTCTAGGGATTCTTAACCCGTGCCCCACAGGGAGGCCCAGTCTGCTAAGTTTGTGGTCGCACTCGCAAAGCAAGACCAACCTTGGGCTTCTATGACCAATGCCATGATGGACAATGTCAAGCTTTACTCGCAAGGTGGACAGTGGAAAGGGCTCTAGGTAGACGACAAACTGCTTGCCCCATTGTGGGCTAGCCTTGTAATGGAATTGGCCTATTTAACTTGAGAGTAGCGAAAATTAATGAGAGTACTTTTGAGAAATGACTTTGTAAGCATAGCGGGTGAACATAATTGAAGATAGCAACATAATTATAGCAAATTATTAGTTAACTTGGCATGAACAATACTTTTGCAAGAGAGAGAATTTAGAGAACATGACAATAGTTGAGGACCGGATTTATGTGGAGCCGGCGGTCCCCCCTCCAATAGGCATTTGTATTATGATTTCTTCCATTAAGAGAGAATTGTTACAATACAATCTTTGTGTTCCTTGTGACCTAGGTGATGCAATGAAGATGGAAAGCTTCATCCATCACAAACATAACATAAACTTGAAGAAAGCTTTAACTATCCCAAGCCTCAGTCCCAAGACCTCAAACACCTTCGAAGGTGGAGAGAGCTAGCAGGGAATGAGGATAGGGAAGAGGAAGAAGAAACATTTCGTAGGAGAAAGAATTAGTTCCTCACTTATCATAACTCTTGTTTCTAGCATACATAATAGCATAGTAATGAAGAAGAAGGAGATGGCAAGCTTAAGCATTGAAGCATGGATCTTGGTTGGATTTGCACTCCATATCCAAGAGTGTTGGTGTAGGCTCTCAACCTCTACTTGCTTGGAGAAGGAGAGGGAGCTCTTGCACTTTTCATAGCACACA
Organism: Adiantum capillus-veneris; assembly: GCF_014529385.1. NCBI lineage: Eukaryota > Viridiplantae > Streptophyta > Polypodiopsida > Polypodiales > Pteridaceae > Adiantum > Adiantum capillus-veneris. The sequence goes on from NC_140952.1 coordinate 67,699,176, forward strand.
ATGAGAGTGTTTGTGAGTGTGTGTGGGTGAGTATACCCCCGAAGAAACCCCCTAGCTTGCTTGGGTCGACCCCCCCTTGTAGCTCATGCTTGAAGCTCATTGGACCCCTCCAGGCCTAGCCAATCACAAGCAGGAGGCACTACAAGCAGCAAGGGTAGCCTTGAGACAAGTGTCCCCCTTTCCCCTTTGAGAGAGAGGGCTAGATAAATGCTAGATAAATGCTAAATCAATTAATTAAATCTCCTAAATTATTATTGGACCCCTTGGGTGGCCAACCAATAGGCTTCAGGAACACTATGAGGGCAACATGAGGAGGAACTTGACAAGTGTCCCTCTTGCTTTCTTTGTACCATGCATGCCTTGTGTGAGTGTGTGGGTGTTCTCTCTCATCCCCCCTCATGTAGGGCTCGCCCCCTCCTTGTAGGGATTGAATATTTGACTTTTTGACACCTCAAGCCCCTCATACATAGGCCCAATTCCCACCACAAGCTTGGCCGTTAAGCACTTTAAGCTTGGGCTTAGTTCTCACCTTAAGTGCAACCCTAACATCTCAAGCATGTCAAGCACCTCAAGCATCTCAATAATTAATCACATCAAGCATCTCAAGCACCTCAAGCACCTTAGTCATCAAGCATGACAAGTAGGACAAGCACCCCGAGCTGGGTCGGGTTCCCGCGCCTCAAGGTCAGCCCTAGCTTACCTAAGGTCAAAGGACTTTTACACACATTATTGGAGGTCTTCAATGAAGCTAACCCTAAGGTCTTATGCTCCATTGGTTAGCCTTGCTCTTTGATATACCATCTCTCATTTGGGCCTCTTTACCATTTGCCCCATGTTGAGATAGATCTATAAGCACATGTCTATATCTTAACCCTTGTTTTCATTTATTCTCCCACATTAAGTGATCACTTTAATTTGAGAGAATCATCTGGGTTGGTTAGATATTAGATATTAGATTTTATGACAAGCCTGAAGCTCTAGGGTGTGACGGGCAAGCTTGTTAGGAAATGCAAAAGAGCGGTGGAGAGTTTGGGGTGGGGAGAATTGAGAAGGTATTTTCACAACTCTGCATCTCATTGGTCCTCGTGACTGGCTAAGGTGAGAAGCATCTCTTTGAACCCATTTTGGAGGGAAGCTCCTAGAAAGACCAATAACAAAGCCATTTGCCGATGTCTGGACCAACTGTGGGGTTATAGCAGTAATCGGTGGAAAGTACAAAACAAATGGTTCTCCAGTACAACCTGGATGGGACTAAAAGGCTGTTGATCAGCAGATCCCCAAAACAACAGACTGGTGCGGATAGCCGATTTTCAAAAAACAAGAAAAAAAAGAAAAAATATTTTTCCTGTTCCGGAGTTTTGGCAACACCATCGGAAGACTCGGCAATGCCCGGGTCCACCTCACGGCCCTAGCTCATCCATACCCCAGCCTGGCAGGCCGCCCTCGGTTTCACCTCACCCCACCCTCTCTCTCTCTCCCTCTTGTTTTACACCCCTAGCGGGCCGCCAGTTTTGTAATATCCTCTCTCTCTCTCTCTCTCTCTCTCTCTCTCTCTCTCCTCTCCTCTCCTCTCTCTCTCTCTCCTCTCTCTCTCTCTCTCTCTCTCTCTCTCTCTCTCTCTCTCTCTCTCCTCTCTCTCTCTCTCTCTCTCTCTCTCTCTCTCTCTCCTCTCTCTCTCTCTCTCTCTGCTCGTCCACACCCTAGCCCCGCGGGCCGCCACATTATGCCCCATTTTTCCTCGTCCACATTCCAATCTGCCTTATACCCCCCCCCCCCCCCCCCCCCCCCCCCCCCCCCCATCTTCCCCTCCCATTAGCTCTCACTCTCTCATTGAGAAAGAGTGGCCCCGCAAGAAATAGATAAGAATCTCTATCTCTCTCTATCCATTTCCCCTCCACCTAACCCCTATCCCCCTCCACTCACACACTCTCTTTCCCCCCACGGTGGGAACCCGCCTTTAAATATAATACTCTCTCTCTCTCTCTCTCTCTCTCTCTCTCTCTCTCTCTCCTCTCTCTCTCTCTCTCTCTCTCTCTCTCTCTCTCTCTCTCTCTCTCTCTCTCTCTCTCTCTCTAAACACCCTTTTTCCTCGTTCTCTCTCTCTCTCCACCCTTTTTCCCCCCCCCCCCCCCCCCCCCCCCCGCCCCCTCGTGTCGCCCTCTGTCGGCTACAGGCCTCCAGGCCTCGCACTCACCCATACACCCCTCGCGCACCCTCGGCATCTCCATAGCCACACACCTACCACCTCACTCCATCTCCCTTTCTCTCTCCCGTTGTGCGTATAGCCCGTAGGAGGCCATTATCTCTCTCTCTCTCTCTCTCTCTCTCTCTCTCTCTCTCTCTCTCTCTCTCTCTCTCTCTCTCTCTCTCTCTCTCTCTCTCTCTCTCTCTCTCTCTCTCTCTCTCTCGCTCTCTCTCTCAGCAGTCCGAAGGCGCACAGTGAAACACCATCCAATCCCCCCCCCCCCCCCTCCAATCTCTCCCCAAGGCGCAGCTGGCCCTCCTTCTCGTCATGTCTCTCTCTCTCTCTCTCTCTCTCTCTCTCGCTCTGAGCGGCCCGAAGGCGTAGCGTAGTGAAAATCGAAGCTCTCTCTACATACACACACACACACACACCCACTACGATACACACACACACACACACACACACACACACATACACACCACACACACACACGTTGCGCACACACCCTCTCTCTCATTCACCATCTCTCCCCCGCCTCTGCGTCACCAACAGGTCCGAAACGAAAAATATATATAAATATATTTATATATATTATATACATACACCCCCCGTTCCCACGCATGCTCGCGCACACACCTATACATATACATATTCGCACACACATACATACATATACACACACGCATATACGCACTCGCCACACATAAAAAACAAAAAACAAAACAACGAAGGGTCCACCGACGCCGACACCATTGACAAAAAGGAAGCACCCAGATCACGCGTCACCAACACCAAAACGAGCAAAGGCGCCGAAGACATGCCCTGGCAAGCATCGAAAGGGGGTAACTCAAACATCTCGACTTCTCACGACAAAAACCAACTCGAGCAGTACCAAAACCTGACACCGACCACCCAAACCATCGACAAAACCCTGTAAATACCCTAAAACCCCCACTCTTCCTGAATAACCTAGCCATGGCTAGTTGATTGTAAAAAAATCTCCCCCAACCCCACTCTTTCTCTCTCGATCTCTACCTTCTCTCTCTCTATATCTCTTACTAGAGAGGCATCTAGGCCTTCTACAGGAACCAAAGGATATTTGCAATGACCAGTGAATAAGGATCACCTCTGAAGCCTATATAAAGAGGCCTCCGCTTATCACAAAGGACACACAAGACACAAGGGAGAGGAGACACCCAAAAGAGAATACTCAAGGGAAGGAGGGGCATACTAGCTCCTTGCACTCTACATTGTAAGCACCACTAAGCACGTAGTGAACCCATGCTTGAGAGCTAATGGCATCATGTTTGGTTGCAAGCTTTGGGCACTTAGCATTGGCAACATCACCATTCTCCCCATGATTCACCACACCACGTTGAGTTACTAATCATGACCACTCTATGCACATGAAGTAGTCGCTACTCTCCCACCAACCAACATGAGCACACTTGGATTGAAGGTATCAACGCCACGCCACCTTTGCTGCTCTCAATGTTGGTGATTGAGTTCGTCAGTGGTTGCATTGTCTTGCTGGTCTCCCTCAACTAACCCTCCCGCTAACTCCAACCTCACCGTACACCATATGGCGCTCGTATCTCAGGTTGCATCCCAAATGCCAAGAGCAGGTTTGTAGTTGTCAAGAACACCACTTGTAAGTATCTTCATCGCCATATAAAGGGTGTAATGTTATCTTGATCTTTGGGGTTCATCCTCTATTCTGATTTCCCATGGTTATGGGATGTTTTGTCTCTTGTATATCACCCTACTCATGCTCCATCATGTGCAATCTCTTCTGCCAGTCAATGTGCCCTATTTTTGAGCTTTTCACATACCTCTCTTGTGCACATACTAATGACTTGTGATGAAGAATTTCTCTTCATGTAAACGGTTGTTACACCACCATTTCGTGTTGATTACCTAGAGAGCATTTCACATTTGCTACCCTAGGTCATGTATATTTGCGTCCTAGCTGTATCTATGCTAGATGGTGCCCCTTCCTACCCATAGGATCACTCCTACCATGAGATGATGCTTGGGGATGTTCAGGTTATGTGTGGTGTAGAGGCCACCCCATATGGCATGTCATTTCCGGCTATCATTTTCTTGGTGCCCCCACCGAGGATCCTTTCATGAAACCCTCCAGTTTACAAGACTGAAACCCCTAAACTTTTGTGGATGGATGAATGTATAGCAGCGTTCGCTAACTGGATGACAGAAGAAGAATAGCTCCAAGCACAACTAGACGAACTCCGCATCTCCATCGAAGCTCGAGTGCTAGGCGTAAGGATAATCTATTTGCAGTGGGAGAGTCAACCAACATGCCAAACTCAGTGGATATACATAGGCCGGGTGCCAAGAAGAAGAAGGAGAAGGTCAAAACCATGGCCGCAACCTACAACCAACCCTCAACAACAAGATGGACGGAGCTCTGCACAATGGAGAATCAACACTATTCTACTTCGAGAATTGGGTAACTCAAGTCACCGAGGTAATCATCACAGTCAGTTTTCAAGTCGCACTTGATGCTGCAGCACAGATAACAAAAGCATTTGCTCACACTCTCACTAGAGAAACTAGGGATCTACTGGGTTTATATTAGGAAAGCATTTGCTCACACTCTCCCTAGAGAAACTAGGGATCTACTGGGTTTATATTAGGAAAGCATTTGCTCACACTCTCCCTAGAGAAACTAGGGATCTACTGTGTTTATATCAGGAAAGAACACCACCCTCTCCCACAAGCTTGGACAGTGACTAAGCATCTCTAAGCTTCACATGAATCAGTACAACTTACCTCAAGTCAGATCACACATACCAACACGTGTACACTCAATCAAGGTAATACTGGACTTGAAGGCTCACTACCAGCACATCATCGACACCATGCTGGGTGGGGAGCGGGGTTTTTTGAGGTTCTGGCATCAGATCAACCATTTGTCTTACATTTACAAGGCAATGTACCGTTTGAAGTTTTAATCTATGTCCTAGTATAAGAGAGTATACACGCCTCCTTGTAAAGAAAAAAAAAACTTTTTTGCAAGCTAAGCAGTGTGTCTTTCTAGCTCTCTCTCAATAATCATGGCAAGTGTAGCATTTCCAATATTTAAAGGAAAGAAGGGGGAAGATTTAGTCACAGACTTCCTAGATGAATTTGAAGTAGCATCTGTAGTGAGCAACAAAGATACGAATGAATCCCGGGTTAGAATCTTTATGCATCTCATGAAGCTAGAAGCTAGATCATGGTACAATGCACTTCCACAAGCAACCAAGGATGACTGGGAGACCTTAAAAACTGCTTTTAAGAGGCGCTTTGGGGGAGGTACCACTTCAGAGAAGTTGTGGGCCAAGCTAAGAGACTTGAAGCAGGAGGGTCTTTTAGAATATGCCACCTATGAGTCCAAATTTTTGGATTTGTGGGAACGGTGGGTTGAGTCAATGGCAAGGGGGGAAGCTGCACCCGATTTCCTAAAGAAAGACCGGTTTACGCATGGCTTATGGCCGCTTCTCAAGGAGATGTTGAAGAGTAGATTCCCGGCTACGTACGAGTTAGCTGTTGAGATTGCTCTCTTGAAGGACAAGAAGCTACGAATGAAAGACAAAGAAACCGAGCCAATAGAAGCAGGAACATCACACCGACCAACAACCATGACAACCACCATTCCACCACCACCATCGGCTCCTGGGGTAAGAGATGACCAGCAAGATATGTTGGCCCATATTACTAACCAACTCCAGAATTGGTATGTCCACTTAATACAGCAAGGAAGGAGTCAAGAAATAGATCAAGACCCAGGAAGAGCACGACGACAAAACAGGGAGTATCACTGCTACAATTGCGGAGAAGATGGTCACGGTATGTACTACTGTCCCAAACCACGACAAAACTATAATAGAGGAGGTAGGAGGAACCAACTATCACCCCCTAGAGAAAGAACACGCCCACCCCGAGCACCAACCCCACCAACAAAAATTCTACGTCCACCCCAGACACCACCACAAGCATCCATCCCACCTCTTCCACCAGCACCACCACCCGATCGCCCTGTAAACATCATAAGGCTAGAAGAGAAAGGAAAAGTCGTAGTAGTGGATCCACCAAGAGCAAAGGAGAGGGACAAGGGTAAGGAGAAGGTAACCTTTTTAGAACCACTTGAATCCATGACTGTGAAAAGAGCTAGGAGGGAGAAAGCCACACAATCAGATGATGAGAGAAGCGTGAGAGGAGAGACTAGCAAGAGGCCATCCAGGCCACGACAGAAATTGGGCATCATTGACTTCCAATTAGGGGAACGTTCTAAGCCCTATGATCTAACATTGGATGTGGCAGAGCAAGGACCAAAGATTACTTGGCCATAGCTGCTACATCTCGCACCAAAAGTAAGGCGACAATGGTCCAAAATAGTAAGTACAAGACGCTCCAAAGCAAAGGTAGCCGGAGCAATTTCAGGTTGCAACATGGACGACATCCTTCCAATTGTCGACGTCAACATAAAAGGAAAGAGGGTTGGAAACACCTACATTGATGGAGGTGCACAAGTCTGTGTGAGGAGCAAAGCTATGATGCTTCAATTAGGGCTCGAGGTTGACAGGCCTTCTCCATGCAAAGCAAAGATGGAAAACAACGCAAACGTAAAGTGTGTCAGTGTGGTAAGTGCTGTGAAGATAAAAGATTTCAACACGGAGGTAGAGGTAGATGTTTTTGTAATGCCTACTAAGGGGGAGGGCTATCCACTAATCTTGGGAAGGCCATGGTTGATGGCCATGAAGGAAAAACAGGACTGGGGCACTGGCCTTCTACGCATGACCGGTAAGAAAGGGGAGACAATCTACTATGACATGAAGATTGGCAAGCAAAAGCAAATGAATATGGAAACATCAGCAGATGAAACCACTAGCGAGTCTTCCACTTCTGAGGAGGAGACCACATCCACCGATAAAAGTGACAGTTCCATCGATGTGATGGGTATCATTATGAAGGATCCACAAAGGGTAAGCACAACTAGTGATCCGTCACCAGAAGGGCAACACAATGGAAAGGAGATCAAATCACTGGGCCTAGGAGAAAATAGGTTGAAGGGTATGTTGTCCACGGAATTAACACTTGAGGAGAAAGATAGTTTTTTGCAAATATTGATGGGATTTCCTAACCTGTTCACTGACAACTATGAAAGAATCACAGGCATTACAATGGTGGAACATCATATTAAGCTGAAGGAAGGGGTAAAACCAGTTGTGCAAAAGCTACGACAACTGGGGGTCATACAAGAAAAGGAACTCTTGGCTGAGGTAAAGAAACTGTTGGAGGCGGGATTCATCTATCCTGTAGAAAACTCAGAATGGGTGTCACCCGTAGTAGTGACGCCTAAAAAGAATGGTAAGTGGAGGTTCTGTGTTGACTACAAACTACTAAATGCAGCTACAAAGAGAGACCACTTTCCTCTCCCTTTCTTGGATGAAATTTTGAATGAAGTAGCGGGTTTTGAATGCTATACCGTGTGTGATGGTTATTTTGGATACTTTCAAATATGCATAGCCTTGGAAGGTCAGCTAAAAACCACTTTTATCACGCCATGGGGTTCTTTTGCATACAGGGTTATGCCATTTGGTCTCACAAATGCACCTGCCACATTTCAAAGATATGTCACGTATGTTTTTCAACCATTCTTTGGAACATCCATAAGAGTGTTCATTGATGATTTTTGTATATATAGCTCCCGCATTTCCCACTTAGAAAAGGTAATTGAAGTTTTCGCCAGGCTGCAAAGCCTAGGCGGCAATTAAATCTGTATAAATTCCACATTGGGGAGACTAAAGTCATTCTACTAGGCCATGAAATTTCAGTAAAAGGTATCAATGCCGACCCAAGTAAGGTGTCCGCACTCATAGCCCTACCTTCACCAACGACTGCACATCAAGTGGTCTCTTTTCTACAAAAAGTGAGGTACTTGAGTAGATTCATACATCTACTATCACAACTTGTTCTACCACTGCAACAACTCACTCAAAAATCAACTTTCACTTGGGACGAGGAAAGCGAACATCACTACAAAAAGGTAAAGGAGGTCTTAGCCACCCTGCCAACTATCTCACCACCTAAGTGGGATGAAAAATTCTATGTCACCTCAAGTGTGGGTGATGACTCATTGGGGGCTGTGCTACTCCAAAAGGATACGATGACATCTTTCATGAGGCCAATCTACTTCTCTAGTCGAATGATGACAGCAGAGAAAGGTTTCACCCATATGGAACACTTAGTCCTAGCCCTTAGGTTTGCAACTACAAAGTTTAGGTCATAGTTGCTGCCTAAGCAATTTGTGATTCTAACCATGGATGAGATATTTCCCTATGTCATACAACACATAGATGTGTCTGCTAGGATTACTAAATGGCTAGTTCATCTGCAAGAATTTGACTACACGGTACAGGTGGAAGGCACGACAAGGGCAAGCTTGGAGGGACCCATGACCTACCAAGTATTTGAAAGGAAGGAGAAGCAATCCTAAGGGGAAGAAGTTCGATTACCTCCAGTACCACCGATGGTAGAAGGAGCACACTCTCTCTACTTTGATGGAGCCTACAAACGAGCATCCGACAAAGCAGCTGCAGGCATAGTGGTCTTTGATGACAAAGGGGTAAAGGTATTTTCACTTGGCCATTTGTTAGATTCACTTCTAACAATGAAGTCGAGTATGAAGCACTAACCAAGGGTCTACAATGGTGCGTCTCGCAAGGGGTACAATGCCTTAATGTATTTGGGGATGCTCTACTTCTGGTAAGGCAAGTAAATGGAGTATGGACATGCAAGAATCCTAGCTTGAGGACTCACTTAAGCGGTGTAAAAAACTTGTTGAATAAGTTTGAAGAAGTTTAGATACACCATATCCCAAGGGCTCAAAACCATGAAGCAGATGCCCTAGCAAGTGAAAGGCTGCAGGAAGTGGTGGTTGGGTCTATCAAGATAAAGCTCCCTCTATTTCAAGGTAGTGATTCCTACATGACATCATGCATTTTTTGGAAACAGGGGAATGCCCATCGGATTTAACAAAGGGACAGAAGCAATGGCTAACGCGGAAGGCCACAAGGTATCAGCTCATCAATGACGGTTTTTACTGTAAGGGTAAGGACCAAATACTCAGGAAGGTCCCTCTCTTTCATGAAATCACAAGAGTAATCGCTAGCTGTCATGACGGGGTTTGTGGTGGTCACTTTGCCCTAGACATAACAAGTAGGAAAATTTTGCAAGCTGGCCTCATATGGCCTAGCCTCAACCGTGATGTACACCACTGGTGCAAAACGTGTAAGTTGTGTCAAAAGGCCGGCACTAGGTCACTTATGCCTGAAACACAGACACCTATTCTTTCATATGGACCATTTGAAAAGTGGGGTATCGATGCCTTAGGATCATTACCTAGGGCCAACTCAGGAAAATTCTACATCATCATGGGGGTCGACTACATGACTAGATGGGCAGAAGCTACAGCCACTACTAGAATCACAGCGGTAGAGGTAGCTAAGTTTATCTATGAGCACATATGTTGTAGGTTTGGCACACCATTAGAGATCATCTCCGATAGAGGGCCAGGTTTCAGAGCAGACTTGGTAGGAGAATTAATGCAAAAACTGGGCATTACAAGGAGGCACTCTTCACCATATTACCCTCAATGTAATGGCCTAGTTGAGAAGGTGAATGGAATGGTTTCTAAAATTATTATCAAGCAGGTAAACAATCATCTTGGAGACTGGGATAAGTACCTACTACCAGCTTTGTGGGCCTATAGAACCTCATTCCATACATCCTTTGGGATTCACACCGTATCATTTGGTATTTGGTAAGGAAGCAATCTTGCCCATTGAAGTGCAACTACAAAGTCTCAGAGTAATGGCAAGCCAACTTAAACGGCCCAACATGCATTTGAGAGATCACATCATCGACTTGGAAAGATTACAGCTGGACAGAGAAGAAGCAATAAATTATTATGTGTCACAAGCAGAGCATAGACGGCTTACCTTTAACCAGCATCTTCGGCAAAAAGAATTGAGAAAAGGATTGTTGGTGCTCTGCTACGACAATCGCTTTGACATGCGCAAAGATAAGAAACTCATACTCCGATGGGAAGGCCCTTCCATCATCAGGAAAAGGTATGCCAATGGAAGCTACCAGCTTATGGAAGCTGATGGAAAACTTCATAAAAACAGGGTAAATGGTTGGCAGCCAAATGCATCAGGAAAAAGTTTTCTTAAACCAATAAAAAGATTCCTAAGGAAGAACAACACCAAAGACTCGATGCCTTCGCAGTGGGCTAGCTGGGAAACAATTGCGAGATTGGTCGAGCTTGGCGGTCTAGGGATTCTTAACCCGTGCCCCACACGAAGGCCCAGTTTGCTAAGTTTGTGGTCGCACTCGCAAAGCAGGACCAACCTTGGGCTTCTACGACCAATGCCATGATGGACAATTTCAAGCTTTACTCCCAAGGTGGACAGTGGAAAGGGCTCTAGGTACACGACAAACTTCTTGTCCCGCTGTGGGCTAGCCTGAAGCTCTAGGGTGTGACAGGCAAGCTTGTTAGGAAATGCAAAAGAGCGGTGGAGACTTTGGGGTGGGGAGAATTGACAAGGAATTTTTCACAACTCTGCATCTCATTGGTCCTTGTGACTGCCTAAGGTGGGAAGCATCTCTTTAAACCCATTTTGGAGGGAAGCTCCTAGAAAGACCAATAACAAAGGCATCTGCCGACGTCTGGACAAACTGTGGGATTATAGCAGTAATCGGTGGAAAAGCACAAAACAAATGGTTCTCCAGTACAACCTAGATGGGACTAAAAGGCTGTTGATCAGCATATCCCCAAAACAACAGACTGGTGTTGATAGCGGATTTTCACAAAACAAGAAGAAAAGGAAAAATTATTTTTCCTCTGCCGGAGCTTTGGCAACACCGTCGGTAGACTCGGCAATGCCCGGGTCCACCTCACGACCCTAGCTCATCCATACCCCAGTCTGGCAGGCCGTCCTCTGTTTCACCTCACCCCACCCTCTCTCTCTCCCTCTTGTTTTACACCCCTAGCTCATCCATACCCCAGTCTGGCGGGCCACCCTCTCTCTCTCCCTCTTGTTTTACACCCCTAGCTCATCCATACCCCAGTCTGGCAGGCCGCCCTCTGTTTCACCTCACCCCACCCTCTCTCTCTCCCTCTTGTTTTACACACACACACAGCCGTTTTTTGACCTAGTAGACAGCAGTTCACTCTTTTGACCATAACTTGCTCATCCGAACTCCGATTTAGGTGATCTATAGCCTCAATCGAAGAGCACGAAGCCCTCTACGCATTCATGTAAAGACAGAATTTTTCTGTGTAATGGAAGGCTTTGCTGTAATAGCATCTCAGAACTGAAAAAACTGTCAAAACTTTGCGTTTTTGTTGCCGACTTGAAGGCAATGTCAGACAAAACTCGCAAGGGTGGAAAAGCCACACTCGCCATGGAGAATGATGCAAAATCTCCAAGGAATTTGGATGCTAATCCAACCACATCGTCTACAACAACGGAAGCAATGATCATGGCTTACTTGATCTCGTTACAAGAAACCGTCAACAAGCAAGGTGAAGAGTTGCGCGCACTTGCAATGGAGAATGGTACTTTAAGAGTTCTCGTTGTGGAGAATGAGCACCTCAAGAAGGTTCTTGAAATGCAAACAACACGCTTGATGCATCTTGAGAATGAAGTTCAAGAATGTAAACGCTCTCTTGTGGACATGAATGTAGTGAAAGAGCGCTTGAGCAAAGTTGAGAGTGATCATGTATTGAAAGAGGAAACGATAGATACAATACGACATGATGTATGTGAGATGAGAAATGCATCCAAATCATGGGCTGATATATGTAAGGATAATGTGGTTTCTACATCTCCTATCACGCAAGCCGTTGTCCAAGCAAAGAATGTAGAGAATGTGGACACTCAAGAATTGCAAGAACGACAAAAACGCTCAAAGAACATCGTCATTCGTGGAATCAAGGAGGAAAGCATGGAAACACCCCAATCTCTTGCGGTTGCTATTGAAGAGTTTTTTGCTACACACTTTGGCATGTCAGGAATCATGGCTTATGGTGCACATCGAGCTGGAAAACAAGGAGTCCCTCGCTCGGGAGAAAGACCTATTGTATGTACCATGGCTGATGAGGTAAAGAGAAAGATCATCCTTGACAATGGTTGGATCTACCTCAAAGGAACGGGTTGTAATGTATATGAGGATCGCACTCTTATGCAACAAAATGTACGTCGCAAAGCATACGAGGAAAGAAGCAAGAAGGTTAAGGTATCATCTCAAGAAGAAAAGGCACTTGAGGAGGATGCAAGTCCACCCAACAAATAGGGACACATGATCTATGAGACCAACTCACGCTTGCGAATAAGCTTTTGGAATTGTAACGGGTATCCATGGAATGCGGGAATTGGCATTGATGAGCTTACCAATGACTCCGATGTGATACTTCTTGTCGAAACATGGGAGCATGATGCGCAACGAATTCTTGGATTTGACAAATACGATGTACATTCTTTGATGTGGGCCAAAAATGCAAAGCAACGAAGAGGCCAAGGAGGCGTAGCATGTATGACCAAAAAGGGTTTGAAAGATGTTTCCATTGTAAAAGAAGATAAGTATAAACGCTACTTATGGTTGAAAATCAGCCCACCAAATGGTCAAGTCATGTTTGTGGCCGGCTGCTACATTCCTCACTATGACTCCAACTTTTATGCTCGCTTGAATATGGATAGAGATCAGCCCTTTGTTGAACTAGAGGAAGACATTGCTCATTACAAGGATCAAGGTGAAGTCATTGTTTTTGGAGACATGAATGCTCGCACAAATATGTTACAACACGACACACAACAAGTCGACATGCCGCATGTATCAAGAAGAGTGGATGACTCATACATGTATAATCGAAGTTCTAATGATGCAAACGAAGTGGATCACTATGGAAAGTCACTTCTACATATGTGCAATAGTACCGGAATGCTCATTGCAAATGGTGTATCTCTATGGCAAGGCACCAATGACTTTACATGTAGAAAGCACAATGGTGCTAGTGTGATTGACTATATGTTGTTCTCAGAAGCCACTCTAGAATGCATACAAAGCTTTACACTTGGTGAATGGAATCCGGAATCGGATCATAGGATGTTATGTATTGACCTCAAGTGTGGTAAACGGCCCGAGCATGTAGCCTCCAATCATGATGTGAATCATTTGTACCTACGTCTAGACTTCAAACGAGCACTTATATATGCTGATATGGTGGACCAAATGTTAAGCATGATAGAGCATCAAGGGAGCCCAACATTAGAATGCAAGTGGAAAGTTTTCAAAGAAGTAATTTTCTCTTGTGCGAAGGAATGCTTTTCGGCGAAACACATGTCTTGCAAAAGGTCTAAGAAGGGTAGCACCAAGAAGAAATGGTTTGACATGGAATGTATTCAAGCCCGAAAACACTTGCTAAGATTGGATGCAATCAAAGACAAGGAAGTTTACTTGGAATGTTCACACACATACAAAGCACTTGTTCAAAAGAAGAGGAGAAGGTGGGAAGTCGAAAAACAACTTCTTTTAGCACAAGAGAAAGCACATGCATGTGGCAAGTTTTGGCAAAATCTAAAAGGCAAGCGCGTTGAGAGCTTTGGTGACTTGACTCTTGAGGATATGTATATCCATTGTAAGAACCTCTATGAGCAACCCAATGTTGATAAGATGGAGGGTTGTAGCTCCCTTCCATTTATGTCTCCCTTCTTTACCATTGAAGATGTATGCCGCGCGCTTGAGAAACTTGCTACTCGCAAGGCAGGTGATCTTCAAGGTGTCAAGGCTGAAATGATTAAATGGACAAGCAAGAAAACACGATATTGGATATGCGATATGTTTAACCTTGCACTTCAGTATGGCATGCCTCATGATTGGAGTGCAAATTGGATCAAACCTTTGCACAAAGGAGGAGATGTGAACAATGTGAACAACTATCGCACTATAATGGTTGGTTCTTTGATGGCAAAGTTATTTGGATGTATCATGGAGATGAAGATAAGTGAATGGGCTGAAAAGAATGGCAAACGTGCGCTTGGCCAAGCAGGTTTTCGAAAGCATCATAGCACTATTGATCACCTTGTCACTCTTCGAGTTCTTATGGAAGCGTCTCGATTGAAAGGAAAAAAGTTGTATTGTTGCTTTGTGGATTTCAAGAAAGCTTTTGACATGGTACCGCGAGGAAATCTTTGGAGACGTATGCAAAGCCTTCAAGTGCCGAGAGAATTTATGCATGCAGTCTTTCGCATCTACCAAAAAGTGATATGTCGATTACGTATGGGAGATGGAATTTCAGAATTTTTTGCAAGCACTATTGGTGTCAAACAAGGATGCCCACTTTCCCCAACCCTCTTTGGGCTACTCATTGATGAATTGGAATACATGGTTCTTGATTTTATGCAGCAAGAAGGCATAGAAGAGGTTAAGATTGGAAATGCGGTGATCATGCTTTTGCTTTATTCCGATGATGTAGTGCTCTTGGCACATACCTTAGAAGATGCACAAAAGCTTATGAGTGTCTTGGAACGCTTTTGCCTACATAGCGGGCTGATCGTGAATGGATCCAAAACCAAGGTTATGCTTGTAAAGACCCTCAATGATGAAAATCCATGCATTGTATACAACAATGAGAAACTTGAAGTGGTAGATCACTTCAAGTACCTTGGCCTTGAGGTTCCATCCAATCATAAATGGAAGGATTGTGCAATGCGTCGCTTGGAAGCCGGAAAGAGGGCTTATTATGCATTTGAGAACATGTGCAATGCAGGAGAGATCAAGTGTTGGGCTCTCAAAAAGTACCTCTTTGACACATTGGTGACACCGGTGCTTCTTTATGGAGTGGAGGTGTGGGGTGGAAGCATCGGGAAGTCTACTTGGAAAGAGTTTGAGAATGTTCAAAAGCATTTTCTCACCAACTTTCTCCAAGTCAAGACACAAACACCCTACATGCTCTTACTTCTTGAGTCCGGATCGCTTCCCATTGAGGTCTTGGGCATGGAAAGGGTTGTGGAGTACATGCGTAAGACACAACGTAGCCCTTTGCATCGACTTCCTAGAATCGCATATGAAGCAAGTCAAATGGTTCAAAAGACATGCAAGAGCAAAATACTAAGTTCGGGGTGGATGCTTGATATCAAGAAATGGTTTGGAAGATGGGATGCATGTCACTTGGTCAAGGATGTGTCGATCGACTCCCAAGTTAATGAGGCCTTCTTACAACGCCAATGTATCATGGCTTGGGAGAAATCCGGAGGTTCTCGCTTCAGCCATTACACCACACACGTTGCCCCAAACTACAAATCTCTCTTCTTCTCGGAACGAGGTAACCGAACCCATTCCTACATCCTTGAGCCCATCCCGTTGAGTGCGATCCGCACCATTGCCTCCATTCGTCTTAGCTCCCATTCTCTACGCTGCGAGACAGGACGTTGGGGCACTGGCGAGGAGTGTCATCGACTTTGCACCTTATGCCCTCGTCAAGTGCGAGAGAGTGAGTACCACACACTACTTGAGTGCTCAGCTTTTGACCACATTAGGTCCTCTTTTCCCCATATATTCAGCCATGAGCTCTCCCTACATACCTTCCTCTCCCAACCACGATGTGGACTCTCTATTGCGACGCTCATTTCAGCCATTTTTGAGCATCGAGAGTCACTTATGAACTCCACCCACACCACGTGACATGTTCATTTGGTCCCATAGGTCATATTTGACCTCCCAGGACGATAATAGAACTATCTATCTATCTATCTATCTCTCTCTCTCTCTATTCATTTCCCCTCCACCTACCCCCTATCCCCCTCCACTCACAGACTCTCTTCCCCCCCACGGTTGGAACCCGCCTTTAAATATAATACTCTCTCTCTCTCTCTCTCTCTATATATATATATATATATATATATATATATATATATATATATATATATATATATAAACACCCTTTTTCCTCATTGACTATATTCCCCCCCCCTCGCCCTCTGTCCGCTATACAGGCCTCCGGGCCTCACGCTCACCCACACACCCCTCGCGTGCCCTCGGCATCGCCACAGCCACACACCTACCACCTCACTCCATCTCCCTTTCTCTCTCACGTTGTGCGCATAGCCCACAGGCGGCCATTATCTCTCTCTCTCTCTCTCTCTCTCTCTCTCTCTCTCTCTCTCTCTCTCTCTCTCTCTCTCTCTCTCTCTCTCTCTCTCTCTCTCTCTCTCTCTCTTTCTCTCTCTCGCTCTCACCAGCCCGAAGGCGCGCAATGAAACACCATCCATCCCCCCCCCCCCCCCCCCCCCCTTTCACACGCACACCATTCCCCCCCCTCCCATCTCTCCCCAAGGCACAGCTGGCCCGCCTTCTCGTCCTCTCTCTCTCTCTCTCTCTCTCTCTCTCTCTCTCTCTCGCTCTGAGCGGCCCGAAGGCGTAGCGCAGTAAAAATCAAAGCTCTCTCTACATACACACACACACACACACACCCGCCCAGCACGATACACACACACACATACACACCACACACACACGTTGCGCACACACCCTATCTCTCATTCACCATCTCTCCCCCGCCTCTGTGTCACCAACAGGTCCGAAACGAAAAATATATATAAATATATTTATAAATATTATATACATACACCCCCCGTTCCCACGCACGCTCGTGCACACACCTATACATATACATATTCGCACACACATACATACATACACACACGCATATACGCACACACCACACACTAAAAAAAAATACAAAACAATGAAGGGTCCATCGACATCAACACCATTGACAAAAAGGAGGCACCCAGATCACGCGTCGCCAACACCAAAACGAGCAAAGGCGCTGAAGGCATGCCCCGGCCAGCACCGAAAGGGGGTAACTCAAACATCTCGGCTTCTCACGACAAAAACCGATTCTAGCAGCACCAAAACCTGACAACGACCACCCGAACCATCGCCAAAACCCGTGTAAATACCCTAAAACCCCCACTCTTCCTGAATAACCTAGCCATGGCTAGTTGATTGTAAAAAACTCTCCCCCAACCCCACTCTTTCTCTCTCTATCTCTACCTTCTCTCTCTCTATCTCTCTTACTAGAGACGCATCTAGGCCTTCTACAACAACCAAAGGATATTTGCAATGACCAGTGAGGGAGTAAGGACCACCTCTCAAGCCTATATAAAGAGGCCTCCGCTTAGCACAAAGGACACACAAGACACAGGGGAGAGGAGACACCCAAGAGAGAATACTCAAGGGAAGGAAGGGCATACTAGCTCCTTGCACTCTACATTGTAAGCACCACTAAGCACGTAGTACACCCATGCTTGAGAGCTAATGGCATCATGTTTGGTTGCAAGCTTTGGGCACTTAGCATTGGCAACATCACCATTCTCCCCATGATTCACCACACCACGTTGAGTTACTAATCACGACCACTCTATGCACATGAAGTAGTCTCTACTCTCCCACCAATCAACATGAGCACACTTGGATTGAAGGTATCAACGCCACGCCACCTTGGCCACTCTCAATGTTGGTGATTGAGGTCTTCGGTGACTGCATCGTCTTGCTGTTCTCCCTCAACTAACCCTCCCGCTAACTCCAACCTCGCCGTGCACCATACGCTCGTATCTCATGTTGCATCCCAAATGCCAAGAGCCAAGTTTGTAGTCGTCAAGACCATCACTTGTAAGTATCTTCATCGCCAATAAAGGGTGTAATGTTATCTTGATCTGGGGTTCATCCTCTATTCTGATTTCCCATGGTTATGGGATGTTTTGTCTCTTGTATATCAACCTACTCGTGCTCTATCATGTGCAATCTCTTCCGCCAGTCCGTGTGCCCTGTTTTCGAGCTTTTCACATACCTCTCTCGTGCACATACTAATGACTTGTGATGAAGCATTTCTCTACATGTAAATGGTTGTTACACCACCATTTCGTGTTGACTACCTAGAGAGCATTTCACATTTGCTACCCTAGGTCATGTATGTTTGCGTCCTAGCGGCATTTATGCTAGGTGGTGCCCCTTCCTACCCATAGGATCAGTCCTACCCAGAGATGATGCTTGGGGATGTTCAGGTTATGTGTGGTGTAGAGGCCACCCCATATGGCATGTCATTTCCGACCATCAGTGCCTACCTAGCTGTGAGTCTGAGTTGGAGTGGAAAGCATGGCGATGGCCTAAGGATAGACACTTCTATAAGCCTCAAATCAAACAAGTATACCACACGCTTATGGATCCGATAAATTGGTTCTCTCCGCTAAAAAAACAGTGGGGCAAGAAGTGGCTAGAGGCAAGATCGGAGAAAGTCATCAAGAATAACTTGTGCCCGCAGTGGCCCCTAAATATGAAGGTATTTCTTTGAAAGGTACTGTCGGGAGCATTTCCGACTAGGGTAAAGGCTTTGTCTAGGGGTATTGGCCCGAATAGATGCTCTCAATCCAGAATGGCTAGTGAAGACCTCTCCCACCTTTTCAAGGAATGCCCTGCGGCCTTGCGGGTAAGATATGCAAATAGGTGCGAAGGACATGGAAGATAGGCTTTTATAAGAACGATCTATTCTTGGGAGGGAAGGTATTGAAAAGACAAGAGCTACCTATTGCAACACAAATTGTTAGATTTTGCTACTTCAAACATGTATGGAAGGCTAGGAACGGTTGCTTATTCGATAGAACCATGGAAACAGCCAGTTTCACAAAGATAATACAAGAAAGCAAGGGGGCGATCTTGGCCTTTAAAAAACGCAAGAACTCTGATGAATGGAACATGCTAATTGTCACCACTTTAATTGACTCTCATCGATAAGGACTCTGTGTTGTTCATGGGGTGACTCTCCCATGTATTAATGACATCTAAGAGTTGTCATGACTGGACACGAGCATGGTATGAATGTAATTTTTTGTGGCTGTCACTATAGTTCACTCACCATTGTGAGTTTTGCCCCCCCCCCCCCCCCCCCCCCTTTCCCCCCCCCCAAAAAAAAAAAAAAAAGATTTGACATCCATCTGCTCTTATGAAAGCAATTTTTTTGGTCTATCAAGTTACTCTTCTACAAGGCAGAGAAGTAAATAGGTACCTACCACCGAAAGGGAATACTTTAAGATGCCCATCCAATTTAGAGAACGCATAAGTGCTATGAAGAATAAAGTGTTGTGGAGAATATTTTGACCTACACAAAAGCTTCTAGAAGAAGTTTTACCAATAATCTTCACCAAACACATTGCCTTCATTTTCTTTTGCAAAACAGGAATTATTAAAAGAAGAAAGGAAAAAAATACAGATGCCTTCTTATATTCTTGATCAAAATTACTAAAAGAAGAAAGGGAAAAAAACATAAATGTCTTCTTATATTCTTGATCAAACATGTTGCTTAGTTACAAAAACTTGACTTGTAACTTGTGTAATATTCCATTGTTAGAAGGGCAAAATGAAATTATGGCCTTCCATAGGAAAGGTAAGAGGACATGAGAATGTCCCGTTCTCATCAGACTAGTATTGCTAAGCGTCTAACTTAGAAGATCACATATAGGATTTTGTGCGTGTTCTAGCAGATTTGGTGATGTTTTGTGCGTTTTGTGATGTTTTTCCATGTTGAAAGCAACATAAAGGTGATGGAAATTCCTAGTCCATACCCAAGC
The DNA here is from genome assembly GCF_014529385.1 of Adiantum capillus-veneris. Taxonomy (NCBI): domain Eukaryota; kingdom Viridiplantae; phylum Streptophyta; class Polypodiopsida; order Polypodiales; family Pteridaceae; genus Adiantum; species Adiantum capillus-veneris. The sequence goes on from NC_140952.1 coordinate 67,719,057, forward strand.
ACAACGGCTTGCCAGGCTACGTGGTCAATCAACACTCTAAAGAAACGGTGAATTGAAGTCTCTTCGTCGTCGTCGTCGTTTCCCACAACGGAAGAACTAGGCGGACCTGATCGAGAGCGGGGGGGGGGGCGCACAAAGCTCATCAGCGCCCATGTAGCTCGCAGCAGTGAATGTTGAGAATTGATTACCTTGAGGAATGGACAGGTTCAAAGTCGATAGGGAGGTAAGGCCCTCAGAAAGTTTCGAAGGAATGGCGCCACTCAGGTTGTTGAGGGAAAGGTCTAGGGACTCCAAGTTGCGCAGACTAGCGATGGATTCGGAGAGATTCAAGAACACGGTGCCTACAAGCTGGGAGCCTAGAGAAGGAGGAATTTGGCCCACTAGCTTGTTTCCAGAGAGGTCAATGGCAGTGGTGAGCTGTAGCAAGTATTGGAATGTGAGAATTTGGCCCTTCGCTTTCACTTCCAACTCCTCATAATATCTGGAGTTATAAGAGGAGGTGATGTTAGGGCAGGATGTCCGCGCCATCACTATCCCATCGTCCCCTCATGCAACTTCAAGCGACCTCTGCCAACGCGTGGGATGCTATCAATCCTCTCGCTCACAGGACGTCCCTCCTTCTCCCCAATGCCCCTTTTGGACAGCTGGCTCCAATAGGCCCCCCTCAAGTCTTATGAAGCTCGGACCCCCTTATTTCCAAGATCCTTCCCCCAAACCTCGCTGATAAGCTCATGCAACCCTTGTCTGACAGGCACCAACTCCTGCAAAACAGAGCTCGTTTTGATGGCAGCTAATCTCTCAGAGACCCACCAAGAGGAGATCAAGAGACTGTTGGACCAACTGCCGGAGGAAGCCTACATTCGGAACCTCAACATGGAAACTGCCAAGGACATTCTCACCCTGGCCAAGGAAAAGCTACTCAAGGTAAGCCGTCAGTCATGTTACCTTCTTCCCAAGTCAGGAAGGTCGAAAAGAACCTAGAAAGTCGAGCCCTGGTAGGTCTGCTGGCGGGTCCTCGCCCCCAGTCGATATGCTTAAAGCGTGGATAAAGCAAGAGTGGACAGCACGGGGCATTGAAGTGGATTCCATTCAATGCCTTCCCAAGAACCACTTCCTTTTTGTTTTCAGAGATCAAGCTATGGCGTTTCAAGCTCTAAGTTATGGGCAATGGGTTATCCGCAACTCTCCTCTTTGCCTATTTCGGTGGAACAAAGAATTTTACCCCGAAACCTCTGCATCAAGGAATTACCCGGTTTGGGTTGAATTCCCTAATCTCCCTCTGCACCTCTATAGCCACCTTGGTCCCATTGCGGGTCAACTGGGTAAAGTGTTAGGTGGTCGTCCAAGGCAAGACTGGTACAACCTTGCATGGCACCCGCCGCAAGTGCTTGCAGAGATGGACATCTCTAGCCCAGCCAATCTTCCCCCTTCCATTGAGATCCAGATTGATGATGGGGAGGTTTTTGACCAACCTATCGATTACAAATACCTCCCCGACACTTGTTTCCTTTGTGGTAAACAAGGTCACTTCGTAAGGGCTTGCCCACTCAAAGCCCCTCCCCCCGCCCCGTCCACTAACACCCAAGCTCTCTCAGACCCAGTAACTAATCAGGCTGAACCACCCCATCCAGTCAACGGTCAGCATCAACCCAAGCCTCGGGCTAACCAGTCTAGTAACAAAGCCAGCGCGGCTAGGAGACAAGAATACAAAGGCAAATCTTCTAATAGGTTCGCGGTCCTGGCAAGGCTCCAGGAATTTGTGGACTTTGATTCAGAAGACTTTGGAGATTTCATCCCTCCCACTCAGCCTCAGGGGCCAGTAGTAGATGCTCGGTTAGAAGAAGAGGTTAACAACATGGACAGCCTTTGATTCAGAAGACTTTGGAGATTTCATCCCTCCTACTCAGCCTCAGGGGCCAGTAGTAGATGCTCGGTTAGAAGAAGAGGTTAACAACATGGACATCCAACCGCTCCCATAGCTCAACAAAGAAAACAGACCGGTGGTCGAGTCTTCTTTGATTCCCCTCCCCTTGGGTTCAACCCCTATGGAAGTGCTGAAAGACAACAAAAGAAATCATGCCAATGTGGCTCAGACTCCGCCACACCAATCAGGCAGCGGTAAGAACAAGCGAGCCTCCAAATGAAAGTGCTTTCTTGGAATGTAAAGGGTTTGACTGACCCCCTCAAAGTCAAACGCATAGCTTCATGGCTCAGGAACAACCCGACGGATTGTATTGTGCTCCAAGAGGTTAAAACCTCTGGCCCCGAGCTCGAACGAGCCTTAGCAAATGTCTCTAAGAAGCACTTCTGGCTGGTGGACTCTCACCCCCACGGGTCCGAAGGATGCGTCATTGGCGTACCTGAAGAATTCAAGTCCACTCAATTGTCTACTGCAAGCAGGCACAATTGGTGCTCGGTTGTCCTCCCTCATCCCTATAATTCTAGACTTGTAGGTGTCTATGCTGGGAGATCTGGGCAACGTTCAAGCTCCTCGGGAATTGAGCCGTTTAGTTGGTTTGCCGAGAAAACAATGTTGTTCAGTACACAAGATGAGTTCTCTGATTTGGAAAGGTATCTGAAGGTCGAGAGATCACCCACAAAGCGGTTTTGGGATGGGGCCACTCAGCTGGTTCGACACAATAACAAATTGCATGAGCTGTGCAAGGCCCTGCAGGGAGCTTGGGATCCGGCCACTTAGTTTGGATTAGCAAGGAGCAGTTTCCCAAGGAAACTGGGATGTTGCCCGTGAGGTTGTTGGATGGGGCACGGAGGTAGAGCAGGTTTGATAGCCTGCCCAGGGACGCAGGCAGGCTGCCCGTGAAGTGGTTGAAGCTCAGGCGCAAAGAGGTGAGCTGGAAGCAATTCCCTACGGACTCGGGAATGCTGCCACTTGGGATACATTGAAGAGGGAGAGGGCGGTGCAGAGTGACAAGGAATCTGGGATAGAGCCGGAGAAATTGTTGAGGGAAATGTCCAGTGAGGCGAGCGAGGCGGCGCCGACATTGCAAAGAGCTGCGATTGCTTGGGAGGAAATTGATCCGGAGATGGAAACGTTGCTATATTCGTCGTTATATAGCGACGCTTATAGCGACGGTTACAGGCTACCTATAGCGACGCTCATAGCGATGTTGCAGAGCCTTATACAGCGACGCTTATAGCGACACCCAAGAGTAAATTTTTTTGGGTGGTAGGGCATTCACCCATCAATCAAATTGAATGTTTCAATAAGAGAGTAAACCTAAATGAATCCAACATAAGCCCAGATTCACCTTTGAAAGAAAGTGCAAGGTATAGACCCAAAGTAGTCACCCACAAGAGAATATAACCATTAACTCCATCGTTCATAGTATTGTTTGCAGAATAAAGATACAAAACTGACAAAAGTAAATCAATGACAATTGTACACATCATAGGCAAAATCACTTGATTGTTAAGCTTTAAAAATGTAATAGTTACAACACCATTGTCATTATTGAGAAAATATACATGGTTTTCCAATAGTTACAAAAAAACGTATACACGTTATCTCATTAAACATGCTATGACAAAAGGAAACTAATGCTATCTAGCTACGGCTGATGTCGTTTAATAGACGTCTCATCGCGTCCAAGCAACGTATCTGTCGGATTCTGTAGAAAAAACAATAAGACAGCTTTCTGTAAGTATAAACATATAATTTACAAAACAATACAACAAATAGAAAAGAGTAAACCCTAATACTAACCATGCCATCGCGAGAACTCAAAATGTCCATCATGACGTTTCCCTTTCTGCCTGCATACTCGCGCTGGTACGGTGTGGGGTCACATCCTGTCATCGACCACTGTTCAAAACATACAAAGAATCCATTATGTTACAATTTAAAAGTACAAATAGACATAACTACCAAACCTAAAGAGAAATGCAAAAAGACTTACAAAATCGGCCTCAAATGATGCCCACCCGCCGCTCCCCAAGTGGTGGGAGCTCCCTGTCTCTACTCGCGCTTTGACTGCCTCCTTTTGTTGCTTCCACTTGTCATGATTCTCGCACGCTGTTCGCTCCACGTTCTTCCAATCTTCTTTGGCCAGCCAATCTGGTCTATTCCACCCATTATTTATTGTTTTCTACATTTCAGAACGCTTGTGCTTGTAGTGTTCGCACATTCGAACCTTCATCAGGTCTTCATTGAAGCGCTCATCTCGTGTTGACACGAAAAACTCGTCATGCAGCATGCTGGTGAATTTGTCTTTTAATTCACTTGGTACTTCACTCCACGTGTTTAGTATATAGTGTCTAAACTCAACATAAACCTAAATCTAATCCAGTTTTAAATCCTGAACCTAAATGTAATCTAACTTAAATCTAACATAGCTAGCTAATCTTAAATCTTGCCCTAGTTCTAAATCTAACCTAATTTTAATCTAATGTAGATCTAAATCTAGCATAATCCTAAACTCAACATAAACTTAAATCTAAATGTAATCGGACATAATCTTAAATTTAACTTAAATCTTCACCTAATCTTTCTCTCTTTGTTTTTTTCCCTTACCTCTATCTTTTGTCTTCTCCCCCTCTCTCTCTTTGGTTTTTTATTCTCTCTCTCTCTCTCTCCTCTCTCTCTCACACACACACACATACACACACATTGTGTCTTTGAAAGAAAGAAAGAGAGAGAGAGAGAGAGAGAGAGAGTCACACACACACACATACACACACACATTGTGTCTTTGAAAGAAAGAAAGAGAGAGAGAGAGAGAGAGAGGGAGAGAGAGAAAGAGGGAAAGGGAACATGAGAGAGAGGAGAGGGAAGGAGCATACCTGGCTCTCCTTCCTCTCCTCGTGTGTGTGTGTGTGTGTGTGGGGGGGGGGGGGGGAGGAGGGAAGGAGAGAGAGAGAGAGAGAGGAAAATAGAGAGAGAGAGAGAGAGAGAGAGAGAGAGAGAGAGAGAGAGAGAGAGAGAAAGAGAGAGAGAGAGAGAGAGAGAGAGAGATAGCGAGAGCAAGATCGAGAGAGAGAGAGAGAGAGAGAGAGAGAGAGAGAGAGAGAGAAAGAGAAAGAGAGATAGCGAGAGCGATATCGAGAGAGAGAGAGAGAGAGAGAGAGAAAGAGAGATAGGGTACGTAGAGAGAGAGATAGAGAGAAATAGAGAGATAGAGAGTGATATATATATATATATATATATATATATATATATATATATATAGAGAGAGAGAGAGAGAGAGAGAGAGAGAGAGAGCCAAAGATAGAGGTAGAGAAAGAGAGAGAATTAACTAGTGATAGCTACGGAGATGGATAGAGAGAGAGAGAGAGATAGTAGTAGATAGAGAAAGTTGGCGTGACAGAGTTAGTTTGGCTGACCAATTGTATGAAAAGGACATAAACTCTCTCTATCTCTCTCTCTCCCTCTAGAAGAAACTATGGAACTAAAAGAGGCAAAGGGGTTTTGCCCGCTACATGCATTGTCATCTACACCTGGGAGAGCACGTATGTGTCTACCCATATAGGATTTGACCAATAAAGACGAGATTTTGACCCGATGGTCCTGATCTCCGTACACCTCTGGACCAAGGTGTGCGGAGATCGGGCAAGGCTAGAGAATGCGAGGTAGTTTACATTGTGAGGAGTATATATATTAAAACAACATTCATAATCATTGTAGATGGCAACGTCATCAACTAACATGGAGGAAAATATTGCATTCTCGTGCATACTCTACAAGTATCAAATCCTGCGCAAGCGTAGGATATGTAATGAGTATGTGCACAAGTACGGAGAGTTTGCTAGAGAAATCATACAGAATCTACGATACGACTCCTACGGAACGGGCATTGATTTTTGCGACATAACACCTACATCTGAGAGAGAGAGAGAGAGAGAGAGAGAGAGAGAGAGAGAGAGAGAGAGAGAGAGAGAGAGAGAGAGAGAGAGAGAGAGAGAGAGAGAGAGAGAGAGAGAAAGGATTATGCGTGAAGGTCCGACCAACCTAGAGCCAAGGATGGAAGCAGAAAAGGGCTTACTGACAGAAGACCACGGCATGGAGGAGATGTTGGATGCCTTCTTCCAGACAAGCGAGGAGAACACTAACGAAGCAACACCAGAAGCCGTGCGCCTATCTCCTGAAGACATGTTGAGAAAGTTGGCATGTCAACTAATCTATGAAGGCGCCAAAATATCTGTGCTTCGTAGTTGTCTGATGTTTTTGAATCTGCAGTCAGTGTACAGGTGGTCAGATGCAAGCGTCACGGCTTTGTTTAGGTATGTAATTTACAAAAGAGATTTTTCGATTGCAACAGTGACGTACTTGGGGAGCTTTTAATTTAATGTGGCTTAAACAGGTTGTTGCGGGAGCAACTTCTCCCGGCTGGCAATGAAATGCCCCCTCCAAGCCAGACGCAAAGCGACGATTGGCCTCAATTGGCTTGGACTACAACAAGATTCATACATGTCCAAATGATTGCATTCTTTTTCGCAATGAATTCACAGATTGTCTGTCGTGTCCTAAGTGCGGAGCAATGCGCTACAAACAAGATGTGGTTGGCGAGTCAGTGCCAGCTAAAGTGTTGCGGCATTTCCCTATTATTTCATGTTTTGATCAATATGGTTATGGTTATGGTTTTAATTTGGTTATGGTTTTGCACAAAGTTCATTTCATTTCTTTCATTTGCCTTAAATCTCATGTGAGATCCTACATGGATATCATGTAGGAGGGGTATACATATGGTTTTTTTTTTTTAAAGTTTATGTTAAAACAAAGGGAACTCTGCCAAAATTTTTGCGGGAGCACGGTTGATTTTGGTGTTGCTCGCTTTCTTGGGCAGAGGATAGGCAGTTTGGTTGTGGCTGTGTCCATCTTTTCACTGGGCACAGGACAGGCTGCCTGTCCTCTGTCCAAGAATTTTGTTTTCTAATATGGTCATCGAAATACGCGTCGATAGAGACGTCAAAATACACGTTGAAAAAAATGCCTTTCGACACTGACTCGTATTTTGACGGTTTTACAAGGACGATTATTTCGACGCACTTTTCGAGTATGGCATCGAAATCTACGTCGAAGGCACTTTTTTGTTGTAGTATTAAGTAGCCTATAAATGGTTGATGTTGTTAATTATATTAGGGTAAGCGGAGCTGGGATCTATTATCAGTTTTGAGCCCACTATGTGGGATATGGTGCACACGGAGCTTTGGAGTTAATAGTGGAGTCTTTTTAGACTTGCCTACGGCTTTACCATTATTGAGCCATAAGAAGTCCGAAAGGAGCTAGCCCTCGACCACTCTGCTATGTTAGACCTACTCCACTACTCTTTATAATTAACCACTTCGAGCCGTGGGTGTAGATACTTAAGAGCCAATTCTCAAAGGTGGAGAGGAGTGGCAACTAAAGTTTTGAATTGCCAAAGCATACACTAAGTATATACATAAATTTTGTTAACATGGTGACAATAATCAAGAGAGTAGAATGAACATTGATAGTTTTGATTTTGCACATGAAGGTGCTACTGATGATGCTCGCATGTTTGTGAACTATCTCGTAACTAGGTTGCAGCAAGCTATGGGCAACCCTGCTTTGTAAGCCGGAGTTACTCAACGACTTCGCACTTATGGGATTTCCCTTCATCTCCAAGAGGAGAGAGACCTTAGGAGGCCTCTTGAAGAGACCCCCAAAAGAAGACTCTATCCCATACGAGAGGAGGAATCCAAAGAGCAAGAAAGCAATGAAAGTTTAAGTTCCTCTGAAGATGTGGCTCAACGAAGACAGCGATCTAGACGATCGCCCACGTTTTGTGGGCCATGGTGTTCAACCCGTCGACCGACATTTGTCTGTGTGTGTATGTGTGTATGAGTGTGTGTGTGTGTGTGTGTGTGTGTGTGTGTGTGAGAGAGAGAGAGAGAGAGAGAGAGAGAGAATGTTGCCCACCACCAATGGACTCGTGGAGTCTTATGTCTACGTGAGCGAGAGAGAGAGAGAGAGAGAGAGAGAGAGAGAATGTTGCCGGATCGTCTTACATCTGCGCCAGCCAGTGCCAAGGTCCAATGAGTGCTTTGATGGAGAGAGAGAGAGAGAGAGAGAGAGAGAGAGAGAGAGAGAGACAGAGAGCAACCCGTCTCGACCTCGAGTGCTTTTGCTTGCACGCGCTGGATGTGTGAGACACAGAGGGGTTCTCTTGTGAGTCGTATGTGAGGCTCGTATTGTATGAGACGCGGGTGCCGCCAAAGGAACATACTGCTCTTCAGTGTCACCTGTCTAGCTGCGTGCAATGTCCTCACTGTTGCTGAAGATGCAGGCCCGGGTTGACTCAGAGCACACTCTTCGGGTCTGTTGGTATCACCTCACTCATGCAAGTATGGCCGGACGAAACCATTTTCAGCCACATGGCCTCCTGAATTCCTCTCTCATTCATATATAGTAGTACATCCGCCCACCAAAGGCGGCCTCTCTCTCTCTCTCTCTCTTTTGCTCCCCCTCTTTATCCCGTGCATGTGAGCTTCTCTCACTTTTGGCATTTAGTCTTCAGCTGGCAAACGTTGACACATGTAAAGTGTACTCTCTCTGCCGTTATAGAATACATAGTATGGCCGGCCGCCTCCGACTCTCTCTCTCTCTCTCTCTCTCTCTCTCTCTCTCTCTCTCTCTCTCTCTCTCTCTCTCTCTCTCAGTGCAGCCGTTTTTTGACCTAGTAGATAGCAGTCCACTCTTTTGATCATAACTTCTTCATCCGAACTCCGATTTGGGTGATCTATAGCCTCAATCGAAGAGCACGAAGTCCTCTACGCATTGATGTAAAGACAGAAATTTTCAGAGTTATGGAAGGCATTTTTGTAGCAGCATTTCCGAAGTGAACAGGTTCAACAAAATTGATTCTCATCTCCTATTCTACATACAATGTCTTCCGGCACTCGCAAGGGTTCTTCTTCTTCAACAAGGTCCACAACCATTATGGAAAATGATCCAAAATCTCCTAAGTATGGAGATAGCAACACAACCACCCAACCAACGACATCGGAAACCATGATCGTGGCGTACTTGGTATCATTGCAAGAGACCGTAAACAAACAAGGCGAAGACTTACGAGCACTTGCAATGGAGAATGGCACACTAAGGGTACTTGTGGTTGAGAATGAGAATCTCAAGAGGACACTTGAGATGCAAACAACACGTTTGATGCAACTTGAAGAGGAAGTCAAGGAATGTAAACGCTCTCTTGTGGACTTGAATGCTTTGAAGGAGCGGATGAGCAAAGTAGAGCATGACCATGTATTGAAAGAGGAGAAATTTGACACTATGAGCCGGGATGTATGCGACATGAAAAATGTATGCACAAACAAGTCTTGGGCTGATGTATGTGGTAGCAATGTGGTTTCTAATTCCTCACTCATGCAAGCTATGGTTCAAACAAAGAATGTTGAGAATGTGGATGTGGAGGAGTTGAAGGAACGGGAGCGACGTTCCAAGAACATTGTTATTCGTGGAATTCCCGAAGAGAAGTTAGAGACACCTCCTTCTCTTGCCATTGTTATTGAAGATTTTTTCAAAACCCACTTTGGCATGTCCGGAGTTATGGTCTATGGAGCGCATAGAGTGGGGAAGCAAGGAGCTCCTCGCTCGGGAGAATGGCCAATTGTATGCACCATGCCAGATGAGACCAAGCGAAAGATTATCCTTGATAATAGTTGGATCTATTTAAGGGATACAAAATGTTTTGTATGTGAAGATCGCACTATTAAGCAACAAAATATGCGTCGCAAGGCATATGAGGAAAAGAATAATAAAAACAAGGAGATCTCTCATGAAGAAAATGTGCCCAAGGAGGAGGCAAGTCTCTCAAGCAAATAGGGATGCGTGACCTATGAGACCGAGTTACAATTGAAAATATGCTTTTGTAATTGTAATGGATACCCATGGAATGCGGGGGGTTGGCATTGATGAACTAATAAGCAAAGCCGATGTTGTACTTCTTGTTGAAACTTGGGAGCATGATACACAAAGGATTAACGGCTTGGAGGATTACAATGTACATTCATTGATGTGGTCAAAGAATCTCAAGCAACGAAGAGGACAAGGAGGGTTAGCATGTATGGTTAAGAAAGGATTGGAAGATTTTGTATCAATTGTGAAAGATGACAAGTACAAACGTTATGTATGGCTAAAAATTATGACACCAAAAAGAGCACCCATTTTTGTAGCCGGTTGCTACATTCCTCATCATGATTCTCCCTTTTATGCTTGCATGGATAGAGATCAACCATTTTCTGATTTGGAAGAGGACATTGCTTATTTCAAAGGTGAAGGTGATGTTATTGTATCTGGGGATATGAATGCTCGCACAAAAACATTGCAACATGATACTCAACAATTTGATATGCCATACATTTCAAGGGAGTTGGAGGAAGTTCACTTGTATGATCGTACTTCAATGGATGAGAAAGAGCCGGATCACTATGGAAAGTTACTTTTACACATGTGTAATAGCACGGGTATGCTCATTGCCAATGGTGTATCTTTGTGGAGTGGAACCAATGGATTTACATGTAGAAGACATAATGGGGATAGTTTGATTGACTATATGCTACTCTCTGAAGCCATCATGTATCGCATAAAGAGTTTTATGTTTGGTCAATGGACCCCGGAATCCGACCATCGCACCTTATGTATCGACCTTTCATGTGGAGAAGCAACTAAGCATGATAATCTCAGCCAAAGGAAAGAGAAGTTATCACTATGTATGGATTCCAAACGGGCACCAATGTACATTGAAATGGTTGAGCAAAAATTATGGATGACAAAGCTTCAATGTGATGCACCATTGGAAACTAAATGGGAAGCTTTCAAGAAAGCTATTTGTTCTTGTGCGGAAGAATGCTTTGCCATAAAGCATCTCCATGGTATCCACAAAGATAGATCACGCAAAAGGTGGTTTGATAAAGAATTTCAAGATGCTCGAAAGTCCTTGATAAAGATTGATGCAACTATGGACAAAGACAACTATCAAAGTCATTTGCGTACATACAAGGCATTGATTCAAAAGAAGAGAAGAAGATGGGAAGTAAAGCAACAAGAATTTCAAATCCAAGAAAAGGCACATGCATGTGGAAGATTTTGGAGAAACTTGAGAGGCAAGCGGGTTGAGAATTTTGGTAACTTGAGTCTAGTGGATATGTACACACATTGTAGGCAATTATATGAGCAAGAAAATACTGAAAAAATGCCATTTTATGGTTCACTCCCATGTATGCCGTCTTTTTTTACTATTGAGGATGTATGCGGTGGGCTTGAAAAGTTGGCCACTCGCAAAGCGGGAGATCTTCAAGGTATCAAGCCGGAGATGATCAAATGGACGGGAGATTTTACCCATGAGTGGATGTGTGATATGTTCAACCTTGCACTTCAACATGGTATGCCTTATGATTGGAGTACTAATTGGGTTAAGCCTTTGCATAAAGGAGGGGATGTAAACAATGTAAGCAACTATCGGACTATAATGATTGGGTCTCTTATGGCAAAGTTGTTTGGGTGCATAATGGAGATGAAATTGAGTGATTGGGCTGAAGAGAATGATAAGCGTGCAAAGGGACAAGCGGGTTTTCGTCGATGCCATAGCACCATTGATCATCTTGTCACTCTTCGTGTTCTCATAGAGGAAAGTCGGTTGAAAGGCAAGCGATTGTATTGTTGTTTTGTGGACTTTAAGAAAGCCTTTGATATGATTCCACGTAACAATTTGTGGAGAAGGATGGAAGAACTCCAAGTGCCAAGTGAGTTTATGCTTGCGGTTTCTCGAATCTATGAGAAGGTGATTTGTCAATTCCGCATGGGAAGAGAAATTTCAGAAATTTTTGTAAGCACTATTGGGGTTAAACAAGGATGTCCATTGTCACCAACTCTCTTTGGTCTATGCATCGATCAATTGGAACAAATGGTACTTGACTTTATGCAAGAAGAAGGCATTGAAGAGGTCACTATTTGCAATGCGGTAATCATGCTTTTGTTGTATGCGGATGATGTAGTGCTTCTAGCACACACTTTAGAAGATGCACAAAAGCTTATGGTTGTCCTTGAGAACTTTTGCTTGCATAGTGGGCTGATTGTAAATGAATCCAAAACAAAGGTTATGCTTGTGAAAACCAACCATAAGGAGAAGCCATGCATTGTGTACAACAACGAGACACTTGAAGTTGTTGAGAGCTTTAAGTACCTTGGCCTTGAGGTTCCATCCAATCACAAGTGGCATGAATGTGCAATGCGTCGTTTGGAAGCGGGAAAGAGAGCATATTATGCATTTGAGAACATGTGTAATGCGGGAAACATCAAGTGTTGGGTTCTCAAGAAGTATCTTTTTGATGCATTGGTGACACCGGTTCTTCTTTATGGAGTTGAAGTGTGGGGCGGGAGCATCTCAAAGTCTACTTGGAAAGAGTTTGAGAATGTCCAAAAGCATTTTCTTACAAACTTTCTCCAAGTTAAGACACAAACACCATATATGCTCTTACTTCTTGAGTCGGGATCTCTTCCAATTGAGGTTATGGGCATGGAAAGGGTTGTGGAGTACATGATAAAGATGCGTCAAAACCCCTCACATCGACTTCCTACAATTGCATGGGAAGCAAGCAAAAAAGTTCAAAAGACGCATAAAAGCAAGATCTTGAGCACGGGATGGATGGAAGACATAAAGAAGTGGTTTGGGAGATGGGATGAATTACACTTGCTACATGATGCTTCAATTGACTCTCAAGTGAATGAAGCTTTTCTACAACGCCAATGTATTACGGCTTGGGAGAAATCCGGTGGGTCACGCTTCATACATTACACCACCTATATTGCCCCCAACTACAAAACCATGTTCTTCGTTGAGAGAGGAAACCGTTGTCGAGAAATTTGCGGTCTTGCCAGGAAAGCACCGGGCTTATGGCTGTGAGAGTTTGTAAGAGAACTCAACAAAAACTATATGAAGGAGTTAAACCATAGATGCCATGAAGACTAGGGTTTGGAAAGAAGTGCAATCAAAGAAGACTCACTCTTTCTCTCTTGCATTCACACACACAAAGAAAGAACGCAAAAGAGAATGTCAAAACAATACGAAGATGAAAACATCAAGGCTATGGTCATATCGTATCATGGGTAATATGAAAGGGTTAATGGATGAGTTAATGGCATTCAATCTTGGCTGACCAAATAGGCTACGAATTGTTCTTTGGAATTGTAGTTTTGTGCTTACCATAATATATATATTTTGTCTAGTGATTGGGATTAATTGTGTGTACAAATCCTCTTGGTTCATAGCAAGATAACTACGCTTACATCAAAAGAAAAATTATAGTCTATGAGAGGTAGTATGATGGGATCGGGTGATAGAAGTATTTCATTGAGCCTTTCAGAGCCGAAGAGAAACACTATACGTTGTTGAAAGTGTATTTTACGACTAATCCATACGTTAATTCTAATAGATCGTACAGAGTGAAAGCGATAGAAATGATCATCATGTGGGTTATTCATCTAGGATAGTATGTGAGAAATGTAGATATGAGAGAAGTGAAGAGATGAGAAGTTTCCCTCCCAAGCCCTATTCTTGCCCGTAGACAATAAGGATACTGCGGGGAGAGATGTACCTGTAGCAAAGAGAACCTAGAGAGGATGAATTACTAAGAATGAGAGAGATAGGTTTGGTTAAGGAGATGAGATTAGATACATTTATATATGTTGGATTAGAGATGAAAATGAAAACAACAAGAAATCAAGAAAACATCAATGTAGAACACATCTTACTTGAAACCCTTCGGCACCATTATTTATGGGAGAGAGAAGAAGAGGGGAGAATTCAACGTTGATTGATACGCCAAGTACGACACCTTCTTTGATTAGAGTTGATCCTCCAAGGATGGCGTACAAGAATGGCTAGTTTTCCTCTAGGAGAAAGTGTAGGCTTGGGCTTATGTTAATGGGGCTAAGTACAATTAGGCATTACTACTCACTCCCTCAAGAATTCCTCTCATCAATGGCTTGAATGCTTGAGTTTTCTTCCAAAGAAGAAGAGGTCCCCTTTTATAGGTGAAGGGAACCCACAAGGGTTTACACAAGAAGAGAGGAGCCAGTGTGAACAGGAATTGGAAAAGTTGGAAATGAGCTGTCCCTGCATGATGTGGGCAGACTGGGGTCCAGTATTTTGATCATATCTCCTCAACCGTAGCTCCAAATAAAAAAGTAAAAATATGGGCAGAAACTTCAGCTCATTAGCTACGATTTTCATTTTAAAATCATTCTCCAATTCGGATTGGAACCTTGTGTAAAAAATTCATCAAAATAGGGTCCATTTCTGGCAGCAAAAGTCTTCATGTGGTCCCCTTAGCCTAGACTTTCATTTGATTCCAAAGGACACCTCA